>NW_011494795.1:743643-753885 GCF_000754665.1 Bison bison bison | reverse complement strand
CCTGCCCAGCGAGGCCGCCTCCCAGGACCTCGCGGGGACACCTGGGGACGTGTGGGGTGTAAAGTGTGACTCCCCGCCAGGGGATCACGTGCACTCCGGCATACCAGGGCAGAAGGTTGGGGACACTTTGAAAGGCCCAAGCTACTTGGTGCCAGAGGTGGACAAGACGTGAGTGAATCACTGTGTCCCATGAAGATGGACAAGAAAGGACAGTAACACCCCGTCCTGGGCCTGATAACAGCTGGAATCAAAATCGAGCAGCTGGCTAGGATGGGAGCAGCTGGTTACGGTCACATGCTCAGTAACCGTAAGGTGACCCCTCAGGAGGAGGCACTGGGGAAGCTCTACACTGGAGGTCTCTAAGTCAGGGGAAGCCGCGGAACACCCTGACTGATGTCCCACGGATGAGCTGGACTCCCTGCCACCACATAGACACCAGGCCTCGTCAGCCCTGCTCGGGGCTCCCCGACACCCCTGTCCCCCCACCCTGTCCCTGCTCCTGCAGCCACAGCGACCCCCACGCCTGTGGGGACCATGCAGCCTCGCCCGCAGCCTGGCCAGGAGGCAGGGACCGCCCCGCACACAACAGCCCCTCGCACCCCAGCCCCGCACAGCCCACCTCCAGCTCCTTCTGGTCAAAAGGCTTCAATAAGTGTTGAGGGATGAGCTCGTTAAACCCCTTCTGAAGAGCCAGGAACTGGGCCTCGATTCCCCTCATGAACCTCCAATTTACATACAACCTGAGAAGGCAAGTCACACGTTGGAAGCAGCAGCACAGTTCTTTCCTCCATTAGTCGGGGCTGACATCAGCTAAGCCCTGCCCGCCCGGCCCGCCGACAGGGAGGAACGCCCCCTGCTGGTTGGTGACCAGCCTAAGACTCAAGAGGAAAGGAAGTCAGCCGCTCCCTTAGATGTGCTGATTCTCTGCTTGAAATCGGTCAGATCTGACCTGACCTGTTAGGGATGCCACAGTTGAAAAAAAAAATGTTTGAAAATAAAATAAAGGACCCTGAGAACGACACCCCCACATGTGTCTGAATACCCCATGGAGTTGCTAGTCAGCTATTTGCCTTCAGAGCGGGGAGGACAGACCGGAGGGAAGATGCCCTTAGACTGAGCTCAGGAAGCTTCCAGGCTCCTCCTCCTCGCTCTCCTGTGGTCATCACCGTCACACCCAGAACCGAGTGCTCCCTTGCCAGTCCCCGCCTTGGTCTCTGGGGTCATGAATCCCCCTTTAACAGGTCAGCCCTCCACTCAGAGCTCCCACTGCTGACACCACTGCTTTCGGGAAGTCTCTACTGTGACTCTGGTCCAAGTATGGGAAGGGAGGCTCACGCAGCAGAGGAGCCTCGACCATCTCAACGTGCCCGCTGCCTGGCAACCCCCGCCCCGGGTGCCCCAGAACACTGCCTACCGGACATATTCCTTCTTATTCTCCTCTGTGACGGGGACGTTCCTGCCGTTGGGTTTCAGTTCGTGCTGAAGAATCCGCCCGAAAGCATTGTGCTCCACGCAGAACGTGTGATCGAGCACGGGGGTGATGTCATTCTCTCTGCGGGGGAGCACAGGCGGGGGTCAGGGTGGCCTCAAGAGGAGGGTGACGGGAGCGACGCTGCTGGGACCTCCGGAGACATGGCATCCAAGTCTCCGAGCAGACGAGAGGGAAGCGTGACGGGGAAACTGAGTCAAGGGGCAGCCACACCAAGAAGATATCACCGCCCTGCCTCCAAGCAGCCTTTCCAAGGCTTCAGTGCAGAGAAGCCCTTGAAAGTTAGGACTGGCTCCTTTGTCCGCCACATTTCTGGAAACACAGCTGGGGTGGTTCTCCACAGGATGCAGGCCTGACCCCCGCACCCCAGCCTTAGCAGCTAGGACATGTGGGAGGATGTGGACCTCCCATTCCTGTGAAATCAGCCCATTCACGAGGACCCCCGACATCCACGGTGACCATGTAGCTGTACCTGTTGCTTTTAAGAGTTTTAGGATAATCTTAAAGGTGACTGAATATCAGGACTTTTTTGATATCTTCCTGGTCCCTCTAGGGGCTTCCCTGGTGGCTCAGCTGGTAAAGAATCCGCCTGCAATGCAGGAGACCTGGGTTCGATCCCTGGATTGGGAAGATCCCCTGGAGAAGGGAAAGGCTACCCCATCCAGTATTCTGGCCTGGAGAATTCCATGGACTATACAGCCCATGGGGTCGCAAAGAGTCAGACACGACTGAGCGACTTTCACTTCACTTGGTCCCTCTAGAGACCAGGAGACACCTCAGAGTGTTAAAAAAAAAAAAACCACCAGGCCTGGGGATTAACAGCCACAATCGTAACCTAATATTCAAGGAGACAACAAAGGAAACTAGTCCATGAAGAGAAGCTGGTCAAACAGTATATGAGATAGTAAGTCAATTAAATATTTTCGTCAGATCAGTTTTTATGATTCTGGTGGTTGGTTTCTCCAGTTTCACACCCATGGATCTGGTGCACCCTAAGACAGGTGACAGGTGAATTTTCAGTTCCCTGAGTCGGTACTTACAGAATCCACACTAGGCTCTTATGGAGTTCAGGGTCCACCGATTCCAAATCAGAAAGCTGGATGGGCTTCCCCAGTAGCTGCTTGTAGAAAGGCACCGTGAAACCCCCATTGATGTAGTGTCCGTGGAACACAGCCAGACCCATGATCCGACCCACGAAATGGAAGTAAGACAAGTGGTCCTGCAGGGGGCAGCAGAGAACACCAAGTGTTAGGAAGCTGACCGGCAGGGCGGACAGGTGTGTGTTTCTCCAGGTTCTCAGGAGACCCGTCCCACAGGAGGAAGCTGAATCAGTGACTCACAGGCTGCGCTCAGGACCCACCCGATCAAAGGTCACATAAGAGCACGACTCTGGAGAGGTCATCTGCATGACACTTCATGCGCCCTTGGTTCAAATACCTTCTCAAAACTGCTACTGAATTTGTGGGGCCCAGTGCAAAATGAAAATGCAGAACCCCTTATTCAGAAATGGAGAATTTCAACATGATGAAGGCAGAGCGTCAACCGCGAGCCGCCCCTTCTCAGCGCAGGGCCTGGTGCTGGCACAGGCCAACTGGCACACCAGGAGGCCGCCGGCCTCTCCCGGCGCGCCTCGAACAAATAAAGGCGACAGGCAGCCCTTCTTCCTCTGCCATCCCTGCCCCAGCCCACAGGAAAGCAGAAGAGAGGAAAATCCAGAGAAGGGACTGAGCGGGGGACACATCCCCAAACCAGTGCTGTTGTGGTTTGCAACCAGGGAACCCCCGTTTCTACTCTTAGGTTGGAATTACAACCAGAGAGTGCCCACACTGGTGAAAGTCGCACTGGCTGCCCCTCAGAGCCGTGTGCGTGGTGCGGACCACAGGACGCGGCCCGCAGCAGAGCCCTCTGCTCGCCGCAGGCCACCCCTGGGCCACATGCTGCTCCTGTTTCCTCATTGCTATGACGAGCAGCTAAGAGTATCGGCACGCTGGCCAAAAAGGCCAGTTACATAAGGGAATACTCCAGTTCTGGCTGGGAGGAGGATGGACCTCGTACCCCGCTTCTCAGAATGATACTGTCAACAAATACAGCCATTGAGCCAGAGTTCCCTCCAATGGCAGTAAAGTGCTTTGAGTCCACAAGCAGCTCAATTTCACTCTTGTTGTCCTTGAAACAATATACTCAGTGATCCCAGTCACTGAAGGTAAGGGGTGGAAACCATCCATCCTACCAACTGTCACTCTACCTTCCCAGTTTTATTTGCCACAGACTTTGAGTAGGTCTACAATGACTAAACCAAGAATTGAGGTTGAAACTGGAAAGCCACTGAGATTCTCCAACTAGATTTCTGACCTCCTTATTCATTAATACTTACAGGGTTGATTGAAGAGTCTGGGTTGATTTGCAACATGTAAATGTTGTCCGTGGAGTACTGGAAGAGTCCATAGTACGGGTTCAACATTTCATGGCACAGTAAATAAAGCCACTCCCTAGAAACCACAGCAACAAGAAGACACGTTAAAACCCCCTCGTTTGAGATCTTCACCACAGGACTGACAGACTGCCCTCGGAAGCCAAACTGGTAAGGCTGCCTGGCTCTGAGAAAAGGTGACCGGGACAGGCTGGGCAAATAGGGGAGAAGGAAACAGCTGCTTCTAGCGGTTCCAGAAAAGCAAAACTTCAGTGACTCCAAAGTTGAGAACTATCTCTGGTTGTGGGAATCATCACCAGCTCCGAGGCACGGTGTCTGTCAGCCTGCCTGCACCCCAACGAAGGTTTTCTCTGCTACTTTGTAGAGATAAAATCTTGTGACGAACGGACTTCCCTGGTGGTCCAATGGCTGAGAATCCACACTCCCAACGCAGGGGCCCAGGTTCGACCCCTGGTCAGGTAACTGTATCCCACAAGACCAAACTAAGAGTTCACACGCCACGATGGAAGATCAAAGATCCCGCGTGCAGAAACAAAGACCCACACAGCCAAATAAATGTTTTAATTTTTAAAAGCCCCAAGTTAAAACCAAACCAAAAAAGCACTCTAAACAGAAAACGTGACTCAACTGCCGTGGTCAGGTTTGGTAAGCCCAGTATGCAGTCTTATACAAACACTTGCGTAACCTTGTCTTCTTTCTACTCAAAACTTGAAATGGACGAATCTTATTAAGTTCTAAAATTCTTACTCTTTGAAATAGAAAACATAGAATTGAGAAAATATGGAAGGATAAGCACAAATGCAGATAATCTGTCGGAGAAGCTTGTGAAAAGACCCGCAAAATGATCACACCGACAAAGTGACATATCAAACTCCAACAGGAAGGAACTGTCAGAGATAAGACGCCGGGTCTTAGGAAGCCTCTTTATTAGGAAGGCAGGATTTCCCAACTCTGGTGCTTTGTTCAGCCCCAAGTTTCAGAGTTTGGATTTACAAAGAATTATTTTCATAAACGCCAAGGACCTGCAACTGTCTAGACAGGAAGTGATTAAAATACAAGCAAACATTCCGACTGAGCTGTGGACAAGGTATAGAACATGAGAAAAGTTCTAGAAGTGGTCAAGGAAGAGCTATCCCCAGAGTCAGAAGAGAGAGAAAGGATAAAGGTTCAGAGCCGGAGGCAGGGGAGAGGAGCAGACATACACGCGTGTGTAACACACAGGTCACTGGCATCTCGGCCTTCCACAACAGGTATGGACCGTTCAGACACGGGGAAGACTCGAGAGCTGAAACAACGGGAAATGAGACTGGCAGCAGAAAAGCAGGACTGCTCAGCTCTTTCCCCTGCAGCACCGTGTTCATCAAGGCAGCTACACGAGACTCACCTCCACCTGGAAGGTTTCACAACCATGGAAAACGGGAGAGGAAGCAAACTCCTTCCAAATCAAACTTCACCCAGCTGTTCACATGCTCGCCTAGGGACCAAAACCCCAGCTACGCACAGAACAATGTAAAGTGAAACCATTCAAAGATACTGACTCTTGAGACATCCTGAGACTAGAAAGAAAAAGGCAGAGGAGAGAGAATGGAAGTAGTTTGATATGAATTTCGGACAAACATGAATGAGGAAACAGAAGAGTCTCCCTGAAGAGAGGGACAGAAAGCCTAAAGCCCTTGTCTTGTTGGGAATGGGATTTATGTTTTCAGAGCAAACGTAAGTTACATTTGCCAGAAGAAAGATGCTTTCTAGAATCAATATGGAGAAGATCGAAGAAGAAACCTGGGACAATCTGTAAAGAAAAAGCACTTCTCGGGGAGAGGCAGTTGCAGTGTGAGCACGTGGTCAGGAAGGCCTGGGCTCAACCTGTATCCCAGACGGAGGGGCAGGAGGGGAGAGAGGCGGACGAGATGGGAAGAGGCTGGAGGAACGATTCTGTTCCCGGCCCCATTTACTTACTTACTTTTGGCGGCTGGAAAAGATCCCAAATTCACCCAGAGACATAGTGAGACCCCCATATCACTTCTCAGAACCTAATTTTGCTGGTGCTGACTGCTGCAGGGCTGCCAATCTGCTTGTGTATTCTAAACTGTGAGGGTGGGAGGCTCTCCTGTCCCGTGACCCCCAAGATGGGACCACTGTCACACACGACTGCACATTAACGAGGCCCCTTGCAGCACCTACCACAGCTGAGGTTTGCAGTCGCTGGTGATTCTCTGACTCGTAACCCTGTCAGAGAGGGGACTCCTTCACAGGGGATGGGATGCTTCAGAACTGGGGTTCTGCCAGTGAATGACAGCAAGCCGAAAGAGGAGCACGGAAGTGAGGAGGGGGTGGGAGGAACGAGCAGGATGGTGGGTACGGGCAAGGAGGCCTTGAAGACAGGAGTGGGGGAGAAAAACAGGAAAAAGTACAGCATCTGTGGATGGTGGATGTTCCTGGATGGGGACAAAGAGCACAAAAGGGACTAACACCAGACTGTCATCAGACAGTGACCCTGGGTGCATGGAGACAGTACAGCAAATTCAAAGTTCTGATTGAAAACGGTTTTCTTTCTAGAAGTCTATAAGAAGCCAAGCTATCAAAGTGAAGATTATAAGACATTTTCAGACCTAAGATCTTGGAAAATTAACCCCACACACGCCCTTTCTAAGAAGGCTACTTGAGGATATACTCCAGTAACACGAGGGAGTAAGCCAAGGAATAAGTAGCCATGGGACCCACACAACAATGGCTGCAACCCAAGAAAGCAGTGATGTCCCACGAAGACAGCGGTGCAGAAGGTCTACAGAAACCGCGTCAGGGGACAGGGCCTCCACAAGAGAGGATGGGAGGGGAAATTGGCCAAAGGTGATATTTAATGGAGCAACAAAG
Organism: Bison bison bison; assembly: GCF_000754665.1. Taxonomy (NCBI): domain Eukaryota; kingdom Metazoa; phylum Chordata; class Mammalia; order Artiodactyla; family Bovidae; genus Bison; species Bison bison. The sequence goes on along the minus strand of NW_011494795.1, from coordinate 747,094 downwards.
ACAAGACCTGGTTTAAAAGAAGAAGAAGAAGAAATTCTTAGAAAAATTAAAATTTGTTCAAAAGGATAAAATAAATGATAGAATACCACTTAATCCCTCTGAATGGTACTTACACTGTCATAATAACATAAAACAGTGTGCTGACTTTCAACTCACAAATAATACATGAGCACAGGAGACTGGCTTAATTTTGGTTACAGAACAAAATGTAAATCTTTGGCCTTGACACTATTAAAGTTATACTACAGATAATGGAATGTAAGAGGTAAGAAGTGGAAGGAAGGGAAAGTCAGGAGCATTAATATCCTTCTCTTATGAAAAAGGCCAAGAGACAGTGTCTCTAGTGGACAACAAAAAAATAAAAGCGGAAACACATCACATACAGTTACAAAGAATGAGAGAAGAACTAGGAATACTGATATTATGGAACTGGGAGAATGACATTTCATCCTCACCACAACCATGACCTAGTCTGTGTGCCTACCAACGTACATCACAGGATCAGTAGCTGATAAACGAACTCGCTCAAGTTCATGGTCTAGGTGACTGGTTCTATTAAAAGAAACAGTTAAAAGAGCCAAAGAACTGTTGTCTCAAAGGTGAACAGAGGGAAGATAGGACACATAACGTAATCATGAAAAACTATTACCTTTAAAATCATCTGCATGAGTTATTTTGACCCAAACCTCGCTTTAACCCCTCGACACAAAGGCAATGCACATGCCTTCCTCCCAGCCCTGAAGGTCCTCTTAGGACAAAAGCCAGGCTGTCCCCACATTAACTTCCGGTTCAGAAGTTCCTGAACTAGAAGTTCAGGGAGTGTACTGTCTTCCCAGGCCACATGGAGAAGGGAGTAAGGTTAAAAGTTTAATTCAAACTTTGTAAGAAATGAAGCGATGTTTGGGTCAAGAGCTGGGTCTCGATGGGTCATGGCGAGATGCTAGCAAGCACACGCTTTTAGGAATTCTTTTCCTAAGAATGCTCTGATGGCAAGACCTGAGTTCTGACTGCCCCAAGATCAGCACCAGGAAGGGGCAGAGGGCCGCTCAGCAAACATGCTCACAGGTGCGCCGACATCCATGCAGAAGCGGGGACACACGAGCCTCTCACCTCGCCACCCCTCCATAGTCCAAGCCTTCTTCTCCTCGGAATTTCACCATGAGTCGCTTTTTCAAGTCTTTTGGTCGCATCTTCATTATCTGGCGATAAGACTCCTGCACATCAAAATTACAGTTTCAGAGAGAAGAACTTGTCTTATTTTTAAAGTTATAACATGATGAAAGGTTATTTATAATGGAGCCTGACTATAAATAAGATCCGAGGTTATTTTTAAGAACTGCAATCTGAGTCCTGTCTGGTTCCTGTTCAGGATGGTACTTTGGGCTCTGGCTCACTGCTCCTCCTTCACCTTTCTCCCACCATCACTCCCTCAGAAACAACAAAGCTCACGGCAGCTGACACTGTACCCAAGGATACACACATGTACCCTCAGCACAATCACGACTTAAGGATTAAACGTCCTCTCTAGGGTTGATTTTCTCCACACAAATGACTTCCAGTGTGTCCTATAAGTTTATATGCTTTAGCCAAATGAAGACCTCATAAGAGAGTAAAATAATAAGAGCGAAATAGTAAAAGAATCCTGAGCCTGGTTTTACATCTGAAGTCAAAAATCACATTTTCCCACTGAATCAAAAAGCCAAGGAGGCTTTCAGTGGAACATAAAGCAGCTCATCAGACACAGGAAACATGTGGTCAGCCTAACAGGGCCTCAGAGTCAGCCTCTGGAGTGGAACCAGCTCAGTGTCTGTGGGTATTTTCAGTGAAAAGGCACTTAAGAACGTTTTCTTGCTTTAAATTTAACGGGATTCAAAAGCGACCATCCCCAAGAGGCGAGAGGATGTTGAAAAGATCTGGCAGCAGCGTGTCCACAATTCAGCTTCCCCGTTCTGACAGCCGTTTAAGACGCTCAGTGGGCAAAACCGGGCATTTGAGTGGCTCCAGTTGTGCGGCCCCGGGCACTTTGGGGAAGGCGCTGAGCGGCCCCCCGGCTGCTGTGGGCTGGGAGAGCCTGCGCCTCAGCAAGGCTTCCGCAGAGACCCATACATGGCTGAGACTCTACCAACGATGGTGGTCCCGAGAAAAGGGCCCTGCCTGCCAGAGGTCCCCTATTTGGGGAGCCCGATGCCGCAGGGCAGCTGGACAGAGGGCAGCACGCCACCCAGAGCCAGTAGGGAGAGGGAGGCCACTGGCTCCTCCAGGGAGACAGTGCCATACAGGGAGGTGGTGGGCCAGGCCCCGCACGGGGATGCTTGGTTCTGAGGATGCCATGCCAACGGCAGGAAATACCATCCGTACAACGCAGGTGCGGGATTTATAGTACCACTTTGTACTGGTTCTGTACAGATCGCTAGATCTTCACTCAGAAGTCATCGATTTTTAAACCTAGACCGCAGGAGGAAATACTGATCCCTCTCTTGCCTGGGGCTTCAGCCCTGATAAACCCCTACATTTCACCCCCAACACACCAGAGAGGAAGCAGAACTCACTGTCCACTGAGGGGGGAAAGAGTCCACCAGACGGCCAGCTGCCCCGAACCCCATACCTCAAATATCTCCTCTCTGGACACCTCGATGCGGCAGTGGCCAGCCTGGGGCTGCTGCAAGGAGAGCTCGTGTCTGAGGACCTTCAGTTTCTGGACCAGATCTCTCTCGTACCTCTGGGCGGGCAGCTCCTCGTCCTCCACGGAGCCCTCGCTGGGTGGCGGTGGTGGCTGGCTGGGCTCCTTCAGTTGGCACTGGTGACTTGAGGAGAACAGAAGCGCTGAGGTCACCCCAAGGGCAACAGCCAGCAGTGTCCCCCCAACACATACCAAGGGACCAAGAAGAGAGGTCAGGACACCCACTTCCGGTCAAGAGTGCTTCCCCGGTGACACAACTCTGTACGCAGATTCGTGAAAACCGGGGTGGCCACCCTCAGAACAGCCTTTTCATCAGATGTTACCGGAAACCCCAAATGAACTTCCTGGCCAACCCAACAGGTGTCCAGGATATAACAGAGGAGACCCCCATCTCCGCCTCTCATACATCATCACTGCCATGATAAACACAGAAACTTCTAGCACTCATCGGCAACTAGTGCCGACGCGCGCTCAGCGGGGCCTCGGGGCCGAGAATCACACGGAGGTGACCGGAACACTGAAAGCAGACGGCAGTGGAGGCGGTGACGCGCACAAGGCAAACAAGGGAATGTGGCAGGCGCCGCTCCTCCTCCTCTCACCCGGGGGCCTCCATCTCCTCACTGGAGGCGCAAGTCCAGGGACAGAGGAGGCCCAGGACCAGCTACCTGCTCTGCTCCAGTTTTGCTGACTTACGTCAGCTCTCAGTGACAAGCACCCCCGGGCTCTCATGTCTGAGGACACACGTCCCTTATCCTGGGACGTGGAGTGTGG
>NW_011494795.1:742087-743543 GCF_000754665.1 Bison bison bison | reverse complement strand
GAGTGTGGGATCCAAGGTCATCCCCAGACCCAAGTCCCCCGGGAATGACAGTCTGGGAAGCCAAATGGCGCTCTGGACCAGCCCTTCCCTGCAGTGGTGAGCAGACCCCAAGGAAAACCTCACTCTGCTGCTTCCCACTCTGAGACCACCCGTCTTATCAGATATGCGTGTGGAAGCTCCGAGAATGAAGCTGCGCCAGTTCGGGGCTGCAACTCAGTTACAGGCTGGCTGTGACACAGGCCTTCAGGACTGCACCCAGCTGGCTTGAGAGTTTAAAACACATGACTGTCCACTCAGTAATTATCATATTTTGCTCACGCTTATTCTCTGCTAACCAACAATGCAGTTGACAGATGAAGGGAAATATCGGTAGAAAACATGGCACTGTAATGGTAAAGAGGCCAGCAAAGAGCTGGTAAGAGTCTTACGTCATGATGTGGTGTAACCGTGGGTCTGTAAACTGGGTTGTTCGGTTATTATGATCTACAAAATATATCCTCCCGGAAACCGTGCTGCGGACTTCCCAACCAGGCGGCAGTGGTCCAAGTTCATCGCAGTTCACGCTGTTAAGGTCTCTACCAGAAAGGAAGACACACAGCGGTTTGTCCATCTGAGCGTGGAGGCCTGAGACCAAAACTTCAGTGAGAAAAGCAGGGGTGCCCCCTTATCCAGGGCCTACGCAGGCCAACCAAGGTGCTGCTTACACCAAACACCCGCCGAGGCCCGGCCTCTGGTGCAGGCGGCAGCAAAACCCCAGGATAAAACGGCAACGCTCAGAGCCTGCGGTCGTGACAGGGCACGGTCTGCCTGGGAGACCATTCCTCCCACCAAAGAGGCCCGAAACATTGCATCCAGGAGATGCAATGCAGAACCTCGATCGAGCTTTTGGCCAGCCCAATAGTGGGGGGGACCTGAATGCTGCCAGAAGGCCTCTCTGGGTTCACAAGTTAACGAGATGCTCAAGGTCAGAAGGGTCTCTCCGTGGGAAAGCTCCCAGAAAACATGTTTTCTCCAGCAGACGAGTATAGGAACATGCACTGGAAATCTTTCCATTCTAGAGAGCTGCGCCAGGATGAGGCCGTCTCAGTTTTGAGTCACTTTTGTTAATAAGCAAGTAGCTCTAAGTCTAACCTCGTGATTAATTATTTCAACCCAATCCACAGTCACCTGGGAGCAAGCATTACTGACCAAGATGCTTTTCTAATGAGCACAAAAGCCTGACCTTCCTTCCCGAGAGTACCAAGGAGATAGTTCATTCATTTGCAGGTAATACTTCCATTCTAATTATAGACACTGAATTGTAAGTTCAACATAGATTTGGAAAATCAAAGGCAAGAAGCTTGTTCTCAGATGAAACAAATTATGAATAAAAAGGAAATGAGCATTACTAAAATGTTATTAAGTAGTAATGCTATTCTGAAACCAAAAAAAATTTTCTAAGAAAAAAAAAAAAAGA
>NW_011494795.1:703495-741987 GCF_000754665.1 Bison bison bison | reverse complement strand
AGAAAGCAGAACAAAGAGAAAAAAGAAACTTAACTCCATTACAGGTAGGGGAGGGGCAGGGATCTCTCTGACCTGGGCTCAGATGTATGGCCTTGTAGAAGGAATTCGTATAGAAAAGCTCCATCTCCCCCAGGAGTGGTCCCCCAGGGACTGAGGCAATAGGGATGGTAAAGTAGAAGAGAGAAAGGGTGACGGAGCCTTTGTGTTTCCTGTTTCACTTTTTATTACGGAGAATTTTAAGCATATAAAAAAAGAGAGACCATAGTGAATAACCAGCTTCAACCATTACCAGCCCATCACCAACCTGCTTCCAGGTTTCCCCATTCACTCCCCCACTCCAATTATTTAAAGCATCAGGTCAGATATCAGATCATTTTATTCAGCAATACTTTTAGTTTAAAATGAGAGCAACCACATCTTGAAGGTTTTTCGAGTAAGTGCATTTGATTTCATCTAAGGGTGAGGGTCTTTTCCAGTTATGGAACCTGATTTCAAGACCCAGGATCGCTCTCTAAACTTTAGTCTAAAGGACCCAATTGTGCCACAGCAGCTGCTGACCAGCTGGGGGAGGGGGGAGCAGAGCTGGGACCTACCGCCCCCCCCCCCCGCCCCCGCCCCGAGAGTCTGAGTCAGGACCTCAGACAGCCCACCCTCTAAGCCTACATCTCCATACCCTAAGGGCTGTATCACCCACAGCCAGGGGGTCCAGGCACTGCTGGAACGCAGCCTTGCCGGTGAGCCACTCAGGAGACCTACCTGGGTATCCTGGGGTCGTGCCACGTGCTGACTCCCGTCTGCGTGTGCAGGAAGTACACCTGGCCCTGTACCGTGGTTCTCTGCTCTGCACGACACAGTGGGGACATGGTCAGTGACACTCGGTCCAAGGGGTCAGGCCTGTGAGCTCGGAGGCCCCGCTTCCTTGCCACAGTCTCTCAAAGGGCCGAGAGAGGGTGTGAAGGGCAGGAGTGAACTCGGGCCTGGCTTGCTGGGGTCAGCATGTGGACAGATCTTACTTCTCCTGTTCCCACCTGGAGAGGCGGCCACACCCCTCGACCTGCCACCTTGGGACTCATCCTGCCTCCACCCCTGTCCCCTGCAACAACTCATACTTCCGGTCTCATCTGCCCCATCTATGTGGATCCTCCAACATGGATCTACGTGAGTCCTCCTTCATTTAGGCGCTTCCTCTGTGGTTGTCAAAAGATTCTGTTTTACGTTTCCTGATAGTAGTACATCTTATCACTCCTACCCAAGGCCGTCCTTCCCACGTTCAAATCCCAGGGCGCTGCAAAGAGCCTCATCCAGACCCCCGCCCTGCTCCTCTTGGCTCTCTTTGACATTTGTTTGCCTACATTCTTCACACAATTGCTGTCCTAGAAGCTTGGAGCAAGGGCGGATACATTAAGGAGGAGCAGGATTTGTCAACCATCACACTGACACAACCGCCATGGGGCAGAGCTCTGCAAACATCAGCGGCTCTGGCAGGTACGTGTTACCAGAAAAGGTCTGAAACCGGAGAGAGACACGTGGCCAACCGCACTTGGAATGGCGGGTACGCGCCCTCACCGTAGCCTTCGGGCAGCTCCGGGGACTGGTGGCCATGAGGTCGGTTCTGTGGCGTCTGGAGCGACCCTCGCACCTCAGGGTTTCGCAGTCGCTGGGCCTGAAGTCTTTGGTCTTGACTCGGGGATTCCACAAACCTGCAGTTGCCCCCGCCAGCAGCGGCCCCGGGGCCATCCGTGTACGGGGCTGGCTCCTCCATGAAGCAGCTGAGGGGCCTTCCAGGCCCGGAGTCTTCATACACGGTTCTGGAAGGGGGAGGATACAGCTCACGTGACAACACCCGCCAAAGACAGGGACGCACCCCAGTTCACGCCACGCTCTCACACCCGTCTATTCTGCTTCTCTTAGACAATACAGAATGTCCCCCGGACTTAGTTTCATCAAATTCGTCCTGTCCTTTTTCACTGGGAAGCCAAACTTGTTCACAAGGAATCAATGGCCTAAGGAAGCCACATGTTAAGTGCCACTGAGGCCAAGGTAGGATTTCAAACTTGGGGATAGCTGAATGGTCGGAAAACACCAACCTTGAACTATAAGAAGTTCAGAAAAGGAGATTTCAATTTTCTTGACTTGGAATCAAATTCAAACATTCCATTTGCCTTGTCATTTTATAATAGAACTCCTGGTTACATCAAATATTGCAATGACTTTAAAAGTGACTTTTAACATAAATCCTCATCCCCTAAACAACTGGGAAGACAATTTACCTTAAAGGCTATTTTCCCTTTTAAGCAAGTACTTTTGAAAAACGTTTTACGCTGGAAAATTCCCGAGAAACACAGAGGGAGGGACCAGCTCGGTGAACGCGCTGGACTCTTCACCCACCGCCGATACCATCCCGTGGCCACGTGGCCAGCTCTCCCCCCTCCACTGGATTATTCAGAAAACAATCCCCACATTTTACCATCTCATCCTTAGATATTTCGGCACATATCTCTGAAAGATGGGCCTTTTACCATTAGCATGATCCCCAAAATGGGTCATCATAATGCCAGTCAGTATTCAAATTTCGCCAGTCCACTATCGCATTAATCAGGATCCAAAAAGATCCACACACGGCATCTAGTAGGTGGGCCTCTTAAATCCTGTTGATTAAATTTATGGGTTCTCTTCCTTCCTTTTTATTCCCTTATTCTCCTTGCAGTGTATTTGCTGGACACTGGCTTAGGTCTGCTACACTCTACAGGGAGCCCCACTTCTGGATGGGATTTGTTATAGTCCCCTGGGGCTGGGCAGCCCATTCCCATCCCTGGAACCTCCAAGATCTATGTTCACGTCAGGTTCTCTTTCCTGATGGTGTCAACAACTATTAATGGCATTAAGAGTTAATTCATTGGGGATCGAAAAATCATGATAGTGACCAACGAGAGCTCTTGATGGTTTGGGGGGTTTGGTTTTTTATAACTTCTTTCTTTCTGTATCGTCATGAACTCCACGGACTGGTTTGATGTGTTGCAGTTATCATTCTTGACCAACGCTCTCAGGCCAGTGGGAACCTCTGCAAACTGGACCCTGAGTCTTTGGGGCATGACCCTACTAGTCTTGACAGCTTCCTTTACAGACAAGGAAACTGGATCGTAGTTGTATCCCCAAGTCCCTCCCTGCACCTCAGATATTCAACGCAGTGAAAAGGTGTGCGGGGTGCTCTCCCGCAGCGCGAGCGCCAGCAGCCTGGGGGTACGCACCCTTCACTCTCCAGCAGGCCTCTGCAGTCCACCACAGAGCCGCCAGTGCCGATCCTGTCTCGTGTCTGTAAACTGACTGAAAAGAAAAGGACATCTTGCATTAAAATCCAGGGATATTTTATACAACTGCAATATAGTGAGCCACTACAAATGTATAATTTATATACGATATTATTTTTAAAGTGAGGTGTCTGTCTCTGCACTCACATGACACATGCCTGTGCTTTCAAGTATGAGACATTTGCAGTGGCTCCACACCACTGCACACCACTCGGACCCCTCCTTGTGAACGTGGAACAGGAGGAGGTGCTGTGTGTGCCACGCTTTCCATAAAAATAACACAATGTTCACTTTTTCCAAGTTATCTTGTTTTTTAAAGATTCTGACTTATGCTGGATGAGGACACAGAGAGTACTGTCTATTTGCACAGTCTAGACGCATCTGTGTATCTACTCTCCATCCCCAGTACAACCAACAAAGACACGGATGAAGTTGCTTCCAGGTACTGGTTTTGCCCCGCATGTCTCTCCACAAAGAAGAGAAGACATCACAAACAGGCAGTGAGTGAGAACTCTGTCATCAGGAGAGTTTGCAGGATGGATACTCACTGTTCATTTATCCTGGGTCAGATCTACATAGCCGACTCACTGGAAAAGACTCTGATGCTGGGAAAGATTGAGGACAAGAGGAGAAGGGGGCAACAGAGGATGAGATGGTTGGATGGCATCACCGACCTAATGGACATGAGTTTGAGCAAACTCTGGAAGATAGTGAAGGACAAGGAAGCCTGGCGTGCTGTAGTCCTTGACATCGCAAAGAGTCAGACACAACTCAGCAACTGAACAACAAGTTCTACACAAGACAAGACCTAAAAGATTTGGGGTCATAAGTCATTCTGTGTGCTACTGAAATACTATGGGGTTTTTTTGGATTCCCTGCAATGCAGGGTCAATATCTGAGTTACTCTGAAATGCTAATAAGAATGGGGTGGGATAACAGGAGGAACTGCTTAACCGACAAATTAACTTCCAGCAGAATATGTCTAGTCAACACTTCGTAACATTAGCATGTTTCATTTCTTCATTCTAAGTCAATCTTCTGTAAAACCATAGGACACGGAAGTCTTCAGAAACCCCACTGCCATCTACATGCGTAATGGCCTTTCCGTGGATCTGTCTCAGCTCATGCACGCGTGGCCACTGTGTTTACCATCTGCGCTTGGGTAACGGGACAAGTGTGAGGACTCAAATTACATCCAAAATTACAACCCTACATCTCTGTGTACCTCAGTCACTTTAACTCCACCTTGAACGACTAAATGAAGGGAACCGGATAAAGTAACAAAAACCACACAAGATGAAACTTCTTAGTACTGGAGAGATGGCCCCCAAATGTGGCTTGTCCTTCACGTACGTCACCATGGGTCAGTGGCTTTGTGTGTTTTCTCAGTGATGAAGAGCTGGATGTTAAGTTCTGTAAAAGTTATCTCTTTAGAGATGAGAAAGTTCTTACCCACTATTTGGCCACGAACTGCATCAGTATCTGAGGGGTTTAGTTTGCACAGATCCAAACGCTGGTCTGCAAACAAACAATGCAAAACTTAACCTGGGGAATGTTAACTAGGGAGGAGGGCAGGAATTCTGTATTCAAAAATGGTAATAAACAGAATGATGGCTCGTAAGCCTTCCTCGGTGCATTGAGAGGCAGAAAAGCGTTGGGTTCTTACAGCCAGTATCTTTTAATCTGCTGATGGCGTTGGACAGCAGCCGCACACACCCCAGGAAGCCGGCTCCCTGCTTCTTGTGAATCTTCTTGTGGTTCCACACGCTGATGGTTATAGAATCCGTTTTTCCAACATATCTGAAACCAAAGTGCAAATTCATCTTTAATTGCATTTCTATATTACAATGGCCCATCGAGATTCTATTTGACAGACTTGTTAGTCCAGAAGAATTCTCTGAAAATAATGTTGGCTCTAGATCCACAAGTACAGGCACTCGATGAATATCTGTCACTAACTTCAATGGGTGGCAAAAGGGCTACAGCTGATTATGTGAGAAGCACATGGAGATAACTACATGCTGATGATAATCTTATAACAGGGATTTACTAGATTTTAATAGTTTCAAAGATAATGGCAGGATTCATAAGCTCCCACCAATTAGGCTTTGTAGAGAATAACCAGTCTGCAACAAAGGACTCCTTACAAACCCTCCATCCACCCAAAGCACACGAAAGAGCAGAGCTCTGGCAGGAGACCCCCTTCTTCTCAGGGCAGGTCAGCCATGAGGGGGCTTCCAGGACTTGGACTGACAACCGCTTTCCAGACCACCTCCAGAGCCACCGTGTAATTGAAAATGGGCCTCAGGATCCAGCTACTAAAAACCCCCTCAAACCAGCACGATCTGTGGTGTGGTAGTAAAAGAAAGCAGTACTCACTCAGCGTTACCTGACAAAATTTCCTAGCAAGGACGTGAAAACAGAGGTGAATATGAAATAGTGGTTTTCAAAGGGCAATCCCCACATGGATATAAGAAGTTGTCGGATGGTGTGTGGGCTCATATACATTCACTCATACCAAACTTTATTTGCTCTTGCAAAAAATGTGTGTGTGTTAGTTGCTCAGTTGTGTCCGACTTTTTGTGACCCCATGGACTGTAGTCAGCCATACTCCTCTGCCCATGGAATTCTTCAGGCAAGAATACTGGAGTGCGTAGCCATTCCCTTCTCCAGAGAATGTTCCTGACCCAGGGATCAAACCTGGGTCTCCCGCATTGCAGGCAGTTCTTTACTATCTAAGCAAAATTTTTAAAATCAGCATATATATATGTGTGTGTGTATAAGATATTTGTATAATATGTGGAGAAGGAAACCCACTCCAGTATTGTTGCCTAGGAAATCCCATGGACAGAGGAGCCTGGCAGGCTACATCCATGGAGTCGCCAAAGAGTCAGACATGACTTGGCGACTGAACAACAAAAACAACATAATAAATATGTATAATAATACATTTCAAATAATGCGTTTTACAACTATGCTCATGGTTTTGCTCAAAAAACAGTAGCATATAGAGGACCTGAACCATAGCCCCTTTTTCCTGTTAGGGAGGGCCAGGAGACTCAATGTTTGAAGATCACAGTTACAGAAGCAAACCATAAAAAAAATGTATGAAAACGTCAAATGCAAGAACTTCCAAGTATATGAATTCTAAAAGTAGGCACTGTGTCTTTGGCCATCCATGTTTGTTACCAGAAACAAGTTGGTAATCCCTTTTTTAAACAAATGCTTCTCTTACAAGCTAGACACCTACTCTCCCTCATTCCCGAGTGCCTTGTGGGGCATCCGACTCACAGATCGTAGTGCTGGTTCCACTTTGGGTCCAGTGTGTTCTTCACCGTGTCCGTTGAGTGGCACTGCCCAGATCCGTCCACAACAATCTTTGCAAAAGGGTCAGGGAGCCCTGGAGGAGAGGGGACAGCCACACTGGATGAGATGACAGATCTACCAGTGCAACACAGAACATGGTCCCGCAGGTAAAGGGCGCTTCAAGATCACCTAACTATCCTGGTATATTTCATTCTCAAATTTAAGGTTAGTTTCGATCAGCAAAGTAAGTTATTTCCATTAAGCTTTCTAAGAAAAGCAACCCAGAATGACACCTCCTCAGTTTTTTAGACACTAGAAATGAAACTCTGAAAACAGGCTTAAATTCGGATTTCCATTTCTGGAGATCACTACCAGTTGAATGGAGGAAACAGTGTCATTTAAATGTATTTGTACTTTCTAAAAAATAACACCTAGACATTGTGTTTGCTGGTCTTTGTCTATTTTATCTCTGGACGCAGCATTCACCACATTTTCATTAGGTAGGTTCTTAAATGCTGGAGTGTGAATCAGACAGGTTTATAAGATCAAAGAGGTGGCCGGGTCTGAGAGACAGACCTGGATGGGATCCATCCCTCTGCACCTTCTTAGCTCCTTGAATAAAGCCCATGAACCTCTCAGTTTCTTCACCTGAGAGTGTGAATACTACCACTTAGGAACCAAGAAGCATTCTGGTGAGGATCAGAAAGAGTGTGAAAATTTTCCTGCTGCGGGCACCTACTTTATAGTAGGTGAGCTCCTTAAGCGATTCCTTTCATAAGAAAATGACTCTTCATTTATTATTTTTATTTTTACAATTCCTTTCATTACAAGACTTTTCAAGTAAGATTGAATTTATCAAATTTGACTATTAGTTTTACTGAAACTCAGACGCTTTATAGAAAAATGTCTCATCTGTATTTGAGAACACTTCAGCAGAAAGCGATACATTAATGGATGGAAAGGCAGAGAAAATGGGGTGTGGCCAGAATAGGGAACGAGAGAGAGCTTTTCCTGCTTGAGTTATAAATTTTGTGCCTGGGAGCTAAGCAGCCTCTGTGACGTAGTCAACTGGGAAATGAAGTTTGTCAAACCGTGGGTTTCTAGTCTTTTCTTTTAGGAGAATACACCCAGTGTTTTTTGAAAAAGTTTTGAATTTCAGAAATATGTGAAGAATATTAATAGTGTAAGAGAGCAAAAATGGGTGTTTACTTACTGAAGAAGTCTTTCTTTGCAAGGTTCTTGGCACATAATACTAAAAACAAACAAACAAAAAAGGCAAGGGTTAGCATTTATGGACAAGATTTTCACCCTAGTTAGTCGCTATGGACAGAACTATACCCCACCCAAAATCCATATGTTGAAGGTCCAGGCCCTGATGTGAAGGTATCTACAGGTGGTGCCCTTGGGAAGTGCTTGGGGTTAGCCGAGGTCACGGGGGTGGGGCTGGCATGATGGGGGGTCCGTGCCTCTATAAAGAAGGGCCCACAGCACATGCCCTCACTCGGCTCTCCATGTGAAGATGCACGAGGTGGCCGTCTACAAGCCAGCAAGAGGGCCTTCGCCCAGAACCAAATCTCCCCCCTCCTCATCTTAGGCTTTTCCAGCCTCCTATGGGAAATAAATGTTTGCTGTGTAAGCCGCCAGCCGATGGGATTTTGCTAGAGGCCCAAACTGGCTGAGGCGCTAGCCTATATTTGCAGTGGGGCGGGGGGAGGGAACCTCAAAATTATCTTTGCCATTGATTGTATTTCAAATTAAGTGTTACATTAAACAAAAAACTGACAGTAACTAGGAAGTGTTTTCTCCTTCAGTTAGAAATCAACTGTAACAAATGCAAAATGGTTTAAACTTAAAAATTTTTCTTAAACATACATGGGTGAATTTATCAATGTGTTCTTGAAACTGCCAGGATCACATTAACACCAGCTGAAATGAAGACCTACAGCCTGTCTCTTCAGAGCGCCTGCTCCTAAGAGGAGCCATGCATCTTTGATATTTGACTAAATAACACAATTTTATGAACGTAAGCTCTGGTATGTTGGAGAACAGAACGGGAGAGTGACGGAAAATACGGGGCCATCATCAAATGTGAAAAACAAATGATAAAATGCATGCTAAGAATGTGGCACAATGTTGGTATATAGAAAGAACGCAATAAATGCCATTGTTACAATTTTATTAATGAGGTGGGTAAGAAATTTTGTCACTAGATCCATTCCATGATTAAAGCTATTATATGAAGGGAAAATACACAATATATTATACCACCTTACCTGCCTCCTGAGAAACCTGTATGCAGATCAAGAAGCAACAGTTAGAACCTGACAGGGAACAACAGACTAGTTCCCAATTGGGAAGGAGTACATCAAGGTACTCCTTGATATGTGATAGTACATACTGTCACCCTGCTTACTTAACTTATACGCAGAGTACATCATGTGAAATGCCGGGCTGGATGAAGCACAAGCCAGAATCAAGACTGCCGGGAGAAATCTCAATAACCTCAGATATGCAGATGACACCACCCTTATGGCAGAAAGTGAAGAAGGACTAAAGAGCCTCTTGATGAAGGTCAAAGAGGAAAGTGAAAAAGTTGGCTTAAAACTCAACATTCAAAAAACAAAGATCATGGCATCCGGTCCCATCACTTCATGGGAAATAGATGGGGAAACAGTGGAAACAGTGTCAGACTTTATTTTTCTGGGCTCCAAAATCACTGCAGATGGTGACTGCAGCCACGAAATTAAATGACACTTGCTCCTTGGAGGAAAAGCTATGACTAACCTAGACAGCATATTAAAAAGCAGAGACATTACTTTGCCGACAAAGTAGCTTTGTCTAGTCAAAGCTGTGGTTTTTCCAGTAGTCATGTATGGATGTGAGAGCTGGACTATAAAGAAGGCAGCGAGCCAAAGAATTGATGCTTTTGAGTTGTGGTGCTGGAAAAGACTCCTGAGAGTCCCTTGGGCAGCAAGGAGATCAAACCAGTCAATCCTAAAGGAAATCAGTCCTGAATATTCATTGGAGGGACTGATGCTGAAGTTGAAACTCCAATACTTTGGCCACCTGATGGGTAGAGCCAACTCATTAGAAAAGACCCTGATGCTGGGAAAGATTGAGGGCAAGAGAAGAAGGGGACGACAGAGGATGAGATGGTTGGATGGCATCACTGCCTCAATGCACATGAGTTTGAGCAAGCTCCGGGAGTTGGTGATGGACAGGGAGGCCTGGTGTGCTGCAGTCCTCGGGGTCACAAAGAGTCGACACGACTGAGCAAAGGAACAACAACAACAGTTACGTGTACAGCTGGTAAGAAATTTTGCCACCAGATCCATTACGTGATTAAACTATGACATGAAGGGAAAATACACCAATGTGTTATGCATACATAGCATCCCAATTTTTAAGAATACAGTGTATCACTGTGACCTTATTTGACAAAAACATACAGAGGAACCTGTCAGGCTACAGTCCACAGGGTCGCAAAGAGTCGGACGCAACTGGAGTGACTGAGCACACAAGATCACTGCTAAGGCAATGTACAGGTCGTAGGTTTAGCGACTGTTTCAACTCCAGGAAATCCATAATATACTGTTCTGCAAACTTTTAGTATATTTTATATAACAACTTTATCAAGATAAAATTCCTATACAGTTCATCCAAGCGAAGTGTATAATTTATTGGTTTTTAATATACTCACTGAGCTGTATAACCATCAGCACATCAATGTAGAACATTTTCATCATCGCATAAAAGAAATCCTGCACCTATTAGCAGTCACTCATTATTAACCGCAAACCCCACCAGTCACGGCCACCACTAATCTACTTTACGTCTCTGGATGTGCCTAGAATGGACAGTTCACATAAATGGAATCATAGAATATGTGGTATTTCATGACTGGCTTAACATTTTTTTTTTTACTTTTTTAATTGAAGGATAATTGCTTTACAGTATTAGTTTCTGCCATACATCAACATGATTCAGCCACAGGTACACATATGTCCCCTCCCTGGTGAACCTCCCTCCCACCCCTCTAGGCTGAGCTCCCTGAGTCACACATCAAATCCCCACTGGCCATCTGTTTTACACACGGTAACGTGTATGTCTCCATGCTACTCTCTCCAGGCGGCCCACCCTCTCCTTCCCACTGTGCCCACAGGTCTGTTCTCTCGGTCTGCGTCTTTTCCTGTGCCTACTGGGATGGCCGATTGCTATCTGTCCTGCACCTATTGATAATGCTGCTTTACATGAATTGACTTCCAGCGTGAAACCAACCCTGCATTCTGAGCTGAAGGCCACCTGGTCATGGCGCATAACGGAACCTTTTCATGTGTGCTGTGAGCCAGCCAGGCCAGGGCTTTTCTTTGTAGAAAGTGTTTCCAGTCCCTAATCCATAATCTCTTCACAAGTCTAGTCACATTTTTCACTTCTCAAATCGGCCTTGGTAGTTGGTGTCTTTCTAGAAATTTGTCTATTTCACTTAAGTTACCGATTTATTGGCATACAGTTACATTTCCTCTTCAGTATAATCTTTACACCCTTCCTTTCAACGGAGATACATACACACACAGACACACACACACACACACACACTCTTCAGTCTTTTTTGTGGCTGGACCATAATTGATTACAGCTCTGCTTAGTGCTTCATTTCGTGTTTCTCTAATTTAAAAGTAAGGACAAAGTACTTACAAAAAATGAAAACTTGCAAATGTGTAAATAGGAAATGCATGCCTCCAAAATCTCATTGTTATCCTTTGTTTTTTAATAGCATTTTCCTGGCTGATCTCACATGCTTCCTTTTTTCCCATTTAACTTCAGAATTTCTTTGAGCAAGTTTTCAACAAATTCATAAATAAATTTGAGGGGAATTTACTGCTTTATAATATTAAGTATTCCCATTCTTGAGAGCAGCATATATATCCAGTTATTAAATTCTTCTTTAAATGCCTTTAAGTAACATTTTCATCTACTCACAAAAGTTTTCCACATTTATAACAGGGGTTACTCTTATATGTCTTGGGTTTTGTTATCATGATGAATGGGAGAGTGCCTTTCATTGTACTTTAAAAAAAAAAATCATCAAGATATCTGTTCTTTTATGGGTTTTCGGTGCACTTTCTAATAGTGATTTGGGTATAGGTAAGTGATAACTTGTCTTATAATAATTCTCAACCTGCCATCTTCTTCACTGCTCTTCCCATGAGCCTGTGATGTACTGTTTCTTTCCACTTCCTTGTTTTTCCAAGGTGCTGATGTTGGATTGCTTCTGACTAGAAGAATTCTGGTAACAAAAAGATTAATCCTTGTTCTTCTGCACAAGACAAGTAATTTAAAAAAAATTATGTATGTATTTCCTTGGCTGTGCCAGTCCTTAGCTGTGGCATGCAGGGTCTTGTTCGCTGACCAGGGATTGAACCCAGGCCCCAGCATTGCGAGCATGGAAGACCAGCAATGTTTTCATTTAAGGCTCATTCCAGTGGAATTCGGTTACCTCAAAAAGTAGCGAGGGTTTCAATATCGTCAGCACAAAGAGAATTTTGCCTCGATTTTGTGCAAAGATCATTTACGGTCACTATTAATCTAGTTTAGTTAATGGCATTTGATCTCTCCTAGTAGAAAAATTTTGTGATCCTGTGGTAGAATTCTGTTTGTCCACTCTATGAGATAAGAGATAACTTATTGCACTTAAAATCCCACTCTGTCTGGATCTACCACTCATTGTAAAGATATGTACCAATTTTAAGTAAGATTCTGGAACTACAACAATGAACAAAAGATACAATTACTCTTTGAAGAAAAAGCAGCTGATTTTTTTCAGAGTATACTACCACATGTTCTCTTCAACTCTGAGGTGCCCTCTACTGAGGACAAATCAGGTCTAAATCCAGTAATTTCCTAATCATATGCCACGGTTTCCTAATTTGGGGGGTAAAGAAAGAACAAACTACATAATGTTCACTTAGCTTCTGAAACTACACGGGAAAGACGTGTTTTGCTAACATTCAATTAGTAAGTCAAACTTCTCTACCAGCTCCCTGACAGACGCGTAGGGTCCCCAAAATACTATTTGTGATTCACCCACTCTCTGAAAGATCATGTTCTTCAGAAGGAGTTGATGCTCTTTCTTAAGGTTTCATTAGTCTCCTCTGGTTGGCACTATGGATAAAAGTGTTTGCCTGCAGTTCCAAGCCAGAGGTTGGATGACAGTGAGGGAGAAACGTAGTTCGTGTTAAAAAAACAAGTAACAAAGTCCAGGGGTCACACAAGAGTCAGACATGATTTAGCAACTAAACAACAACAAAAAGTCCAGAGGGCATTTGGGACTTTTTTTTATGTTTGGGCTTCTCTGGGGGCTCAGGCTGTAAAGAATCCACCTGCAACGCAGGAGACCCCAGTTCGATTCCTGGGTTGGGAAGCTCCCCTGGAGAAAGGACAGGCTACCCACTCCAGTGTTCTGGCCGAGAGAATCCCCATGGGCAGAGGAGCATGGCAGGCTACAGCCCACGGGGTCCCACAGAGTCGGACACGACTAAGTACCTAAGCACAACACGGAACACTGGAAGAGTAACCCCGATTGTCTCTTGGGCTTCCCTGGTGGCTCAGCTGGTAAAGAATCCGCCTGCAATGCGGGAGACCTGGGTTCAATCCCTGGGTTGGGATGATCCCCTGGAGAAGGGAATGGCAACCCACTCCGGTATTCTGGCCTGGAAAATTCCATGGACTGTATAGTCCATAGGGTCACAAAGAGTCGGACACATCTAAGTGACTTTCACTATATTTGCACAAAGCCCTCCTTCATGAACAGTTATTTTTTTTACATCTTAAGGGATGATTTCCATAGACCAATGAAGCCATTACATTCAAAGAAAATCTATAACTGAGGAGCATTTTTAAATTTTTTAAAATTTAAATTTTTAAGACATTTTTACATTTTAATCTTAAAACGTTGCTTTCTTTGACACCTGGATTTTCCCACAGAACCTACAGGAGGATGACTTCCTGGGTGGAGGAGAGAGACAGGCCTCACAGGAAGCAATTTCCAAAGCTATGGTTGGTTTGACTTTTCTTCTCCCTCAAGAATTACAGGCCTATGCACCTTTGCCTTGGAAGATAAGAAAATTAGTTCATTAAAGGTTTCTGTCACTTAGAATAATTTCTATCTCCAGATCATATTTCTGTCTTAAATAAAGTAAATGAGATGTTTTTCAACCTTGTTCGACTGGGACTAAGATAGCAAGAAGAATCAGGGGAATTTTCTAGGTAGAAGCATTTTCCCTTGCGAAGAGCTGAGGAAAATTTACGTTTTCATTAGAGAATGTTTTATCTAAATAATTAAAGTTATACTCCAAAATTAATCACCTCATCGATCAATTAATTATTAGGATCAATGTTGTCTCCCTACATGTTTCTTTCTGTTTTCAAGCGGCCTTAGTCAAGAGCCATAACATGGTGACATTTACTAAACTCCAAAACTTAAAAAAATAAAACTCCAAAACTTCAGCTCCAATGTCTAGAATCTCATCTCCTAAAAAGCTCCTAGTGATTTTATAACCAGGAACTAAGGAGCAGTTTGCTACTGATGCTTCCAAAAACCACCCTGGAAAGCAGACTGTCTCCTCGGCAACCATCTGACCAGTGCCTCTGCCAAAAACACTCGATGAAATCTATCAATGGAATCGCAGTGGGAGGTTTGGAAACTTTGTCATTGTTTTGTGAAAAGTTCCAAATACTATCTAATTCCCTTTCACAGACCTAATAACAGCAGCTAAAATGTATCGGATGCTTACGAGGTGTAAGGCACTACCCTAAGTGTCTGACAAGCCTGGCCAGGTTTATCCAACACCACAATCCCATGAAACAGTTACTCTCATGTTTTGACCAACAAAAGCCAGGTAAAGGCTGCTGCTCTGAGCAGTGCATCCGTTTATCCATTTAACAAGCACCCACTGATGACCCGCCCGAGGCCAAGTCCTGTTCCAAGCGCAGAATGCCATGAAGAACTGAACAAAACCAACCCAGAAAGGTGCCTGTCCTGGGGTGCTTCTCAGGCCTGAGGGTTTGACTTTTAAGGCAAGTCAGGTAGTTTTTTTTTTTTTCCTTTTAAATGGTTGCTTAAAATTGACTTCCTAAGTTTAGACTATTTTCCTAAGGTTATATGATGTAAAATAAAACTCAACTTTGTCAGGAAGGAAATGAATTTTAACCCCCAAAAGCTTGTCATTAAGTAAATTATATTTGATTGTCACCTTAGAAGGAAAGTGAATGAACTCCATTGACAGGAGATAATCCAGAGTTAACAAGGAGGAGAACCTCCCGTGAGACCAAACATCCCCACCCAGTTGACTCCTGAAGAACTATGAAGATAAAAGCAAACTGCTCTGCGGGCCAGGTCATTTTAAACAAGGCCATAACTGCTGAGGGTAAAAGGGAAATGAAGGAATGTTGTGGGAAGAAAGCTAGAATTAAGCAAGCTCTCCTACAACCTCATAATCAGTCCAGACCTAAAACAAATAGACAAGGAAAAAGTAATAATAGCCAGAGAAAGTTCTGTCTGTGTTTTCTTTCAGTTACTGAGTTGACATATGAGGCTTTATTAATTTGATGCATAGAAAAGTCAATAGAAAACTGCAAGGGAAGACCGAAGCTTTAGCAAATATCCCCACAAACGGCTAAAGCCACAGTGCACAATCTTTTCAAATAAAGTCCCGTAACGTTTCTTTCCTATATATCATTTTATAGTAATACTTTCTATAGCACTGAAGTGAAGGTATTATTTGGCATAGTTTTATCATAAAATCGTCTATAATTGTGCAGCTAATCACTATTCACATCACAGCATTAGTTGGAATGAAATTATTATGCTCAATTTAGTCAAGAAAAATAGAAGAAAAGGATATTGAACAACTTGCTCAAGATGACCTTGGCAAGTCAGTGATGGAGATAAGAACTTGATTTATCTGTGAATGAAATGCACAGAGCTCACTGGATTATGCTCCTTCATTAAGACAACTGAGTGTTAGGAATGAAACTATTTGTCACCATATTAAAATTTTTCAGTCTGTGTGGCCAATATGGAATTCACAAGATCATTTTAAATTAAAAAAAAAATCGTGGCCCAGCCATTCCACCCTTAGGCATGTAATTAACAAAAATACTCACATACATAAGTTCGTGTGAGTAAGAGCAGATACATTGAGAGGGAGATCGAATAATGATTAACTGTAAACTAACAGTAACAATCGCTAATATTTATTGAGCTTACTCTGTGCCAAACACTATCAATAGCACTTTACAGATTATATCTTATTTAACACAACAAATAAGGAGGCCAAGACGAGGTGAGATTCAATCCCTTGCCCAAGCCCATGGAACCTGTAGATTTCTTTCTCCCTTGCGTCTGACCGACTCCAGAGCCCAAGCTCTCTACTGCACGCATCCTGATACTGTTTCCAAAAGGTATAATTACAGTGACAAGTTGACATAAACATAAGGAAGCCAGAATACTCCAGAGAAACACATATTTTTGTAAAAGCAAACAAATATGACTTAAAAAAAAAAGGGAACTAATTCTGCTAGATCCTACTTCTAACTAGAAAATGAAAAAAAAAATTGTAAAGCAGTGGTATCTCATTAAGCATACATTTTAAAATATAACAACTTGCTGAGATATAATTGACAAACCATAAAACTCATGCTTTTAAAGTATGAATACATTTCAGTGGTTTTTAATATATTCAGAGTTGTACAACCATCACCACCATTTAATTTCACAACATTTTCGTAATCTCCCAAAGAAGCCTTGAACCATTAGTGGTTACACACCCCTTCGCCCCTGTCCTAGCCTCTGGCAACCACTAATCTACTTTCTGTCTCTGTTTGTATTTGTATTGATGCTCGCCTACAGTGGACACTTCATGTACAGGTCATGCAGTATGCGGCCTTTTATGACTGCTTTCTTTCATTTAGCATAATGATTTCAAGGTTTGTTCACTCTGTAGCAAGTGTCAATACTTTATTCCTTTTTGTTGCCAAATAATACTCAGTTATATGAATATATCATACTTCATTTAATCCACTCACCAGAAAATAGACATTTCAGTTGTTCCCACATCTGGGCTACTGTGCATGATGCATGAATATTCATGTAACAAGGTTTTACATAGAAACATGTTTTCAGTTCTCTTAGGTACCCACCTAGGAGTGGAATTACTGGATCATATGGTAAGTCTATGTTTAACATTTTGAGGAACTGCCAAATTGTCTTCCAAACTGGCTGCCCAGTTTTACATTTCCACAGCAATGTGTAAAAGTTCCAATTTCTCTGCATCCTCGCCTCCGAGTATTTTTATCTGTACCAGCACCATGAGACAGAAAGACCTCTCTTTCCCCCTTCTAGTTGTCTCGACATCACTGCTGAAAACCAACTGAATGAAGACATGAGGATTTATTCTTGACTCTCAGTTCTGTTCCATTGATCTATATACTTCTATCCTTATACACTTCTATCCTTGACAGTCTGTAATAACTACCATGGCTTGGTATTAATAGTAAGTTTTGAAATTGCGAAGTGTGAATCTCCAATTTTGTTCTTGTTTTTTTAAGATTGTTTTGGTTATTCTAGATCTCTTGCATTTCCATATGAATCTGAAGATCAAACTCTGTAAATTCCCCAAATAAAGCCTCCTGAGACGTTGATTGGCTCTTTGCTACAGGGAAGCCTGGCGTGCTGCAGTCCATGGGGTCGCAGAGCCGGACACGACTGAGCGACTGAACTGAACTGCTACACATGCAGATGCCTCCAGTTCGTAAGCATAGATGTCTTTCCATTTACTCAGGCCTTCAGTTTCTTTCAATGTTTTATGGTTTTCAAATACTCATTTTTCTGTTTTTGATGCTATTTTAAAAGGAATTGTTTTCAACTCTCTTTTTCAGTACATTAATGGTTACAAAGGAGGTTGAAATGAGGGGACGCAGGGATGACAGCTAAGGGGTACAGGGTTTATTTTGGAGGTGATACTGCAATTGTGGTGGTGGTTATATAGCTCTGTGAACATACTAAAAACCACTGAATGGTACACTAAAAATGAGTGGATTTTATGATATGTGAATTCTACCTCAATAAAGGTGTTACTGAACAGAAAGAAAGAGAGAACCCCATTGAGTAGATAAATGAAAAAGTACAAGATGAAAGGAGTTTATCTCTATAGGAAAGACTATAGGGTTCATTTCCCCAGACCAGTGTCAAAAAGACTCTGTTTAAGACTGATGATTTATTTACAAATTAGTTAAATCATCTGAAGCAAAGTTGGAATGTCATGATATTAAACTAAGGAAAGAAAAAAACTTGTTTACTTTTATAATGTTGATCAAGTCCATTTTAGATGGACAAATGACCTGCCCATTAAACAAACCAGCTAAAGACTGCTACAATGATTTCAAAATTATTGGAAGAGTCACAACTGAAATCCCTGCTTCCTATGTTGATTTAAACTCAAATTATTCTTAAAACATTATCAAAATCCTTTTTGATAATACCTTAAGGATCTCCACTGCCTACAGACTGCTCCCTTTGGAGTTCAAAACACAAAATAAAATTTCTCTTGATCTACTTAACCAGCTTTATCACCCAAGTGTGGTTTACTTAACCGTTCCCAGACCACAACATAGCAATTTTTACCACTGGGCCTTTCTTCCTGTTGCATGCTGACCTCTTTCTGTGATAGTTAAGCAGGTGGTTTCTTTTTTTTTTTTTTGAGCTAGAGTGCGAGTCCAACAATTGTGCATGATTTACAATAGCCAAGACATGGAAGCAACCTAAATGTCCACAACAGATCAATGGATAAAGATGTGGTGTGTGTGTGTGTGTGTGTGTATTATATATACATATGTATATTGCGTGTGTACGTGTTAGTCACTCAGTCGTGTCCGACTCTGCTACCCGTGGACTGGAGCCCACCAGACTCCTCTGTGCATAGGATTCTCTGGGTAAGATTACTGGAGTGGGCTGCCATGCCCTTCCCCAGGGGATCTTCCCAACCCAGGGATCAAACCCAGGTCTCCCGCATTGCGGACAGATTCTTTACTGTCTGAGCCACCAGAGAAGCCCTTTGTATATTATATATACTTATATAATGTACCTATATACACACACACACACACACACACAGGCACAATGAAATAGTACTCAGCCATAAAAAATAAGGCCATCTGCAGCAACAGGGATGATGGATCTAGAGATTAACGTACTAAATGAAGTCAGACAAATATCATATGATATCACTTACACGTGGAATCTTAAAAAGTGATACAAACGAACTTACTTATAAAACAGAAACAGACTCACAGACGTAGAAAACAAACTTATGGTTTCCGAAAGGGAAAGCGGGGAGAGGGATTAATTTGGAATTTGGGGTTAACAGATAAATAGTACAGATAAATAACAGATGAATAGTGGCAGCCCACTCCAGTGTTCTTGCCTGGAGAATCCCAGGGACGGGGGAGCCTGGTGGGCTGCCGTCTACGGGGTCGCACAGAGTCGGACACGACTGAAGCGACTCAGCAGCAGCAGCACTACATATATGGAGAACTATATAGTCGGTATCTTATAATAACCTAAATGTAAAAGAATCTGAATCACTCTGCTATATACCTGAAACACTGTAAATCAACTATACTTCAATAAAAAAAATTTTTTAAACCCATAGAGTAGGTATTCGGTCGGTATCTGTGGAGAGCTCTACTTATCTCCTGCTCAACTCTGTCCCAAGCACTTCACCTAAGCAACCTCTTCCACAACCCCAGGAAGAACCTAAGGGTCTGAGGAGAAACTCAGCCAAGGTTGCACACGTGGAAACACCGTTCAGTCATTGCAGTTCTACTCATTCTTTCAGTTACAGCTCAAATCTTAACTTTTTCCCTGTTAGGCCAACAGCGATTTCTCCTTTCTCTGAACTTCTAAAGGGCTTCCTGCCTTTGACATATACTGCCCTGAATTGTAGTTTCAAAGCAGACTTTATTTTTTAGTGCAGTTTTAGGTTCACAGCATAATTAAGTGGGAAGTAGGGAGCCTTCCCTTTCTCCCTGACCACGGGCACAGCCTTCCCAACCATCAGGATCCCTCACCAGAGTGCCGTCTTTGTGACAGTCAGGGCAGCCACACGACGCCTCAGCAGCGCCGCACGTCCACAGCTGGCCTGACGGCTCACTGCCAGTGCCGTGCATCCTGCAGGGCCTGACGTATCCACGAACACAGTATCACACAGAGTCGTCTCACCGCCCCGAAAGTTGTTTTGCTTATTCATCCTTTCCTTCAAATTCCTGACAATCACTGATCTTTAAACAACCTCCATAGTTTGGTCTTTTTCAGAATGTCATATGGTTGGAATTACACAGTATGCGCCTATTCAGATTGACTTCCTTCACTTAGTAATATGCAGTTAAGGCTCCTCCTTGTCTTTTCATGACTTGGCAATTCATTTCCTTTTATTTTTTTAAATTAACTTATTTATTTTCATTGGAGGCTAATTACTTTACAATATTGTAGTGGTTTTCATTTCCTTTTAGTACTGAATAATATTCCACTGTCTGGATGGACTAGAGCTGCTTTCTCAAGTTTTGGCAATTATGAATAAAACTTCAAATAAACATCTACCAACAAAAGAATTAATCAACACAAGAAATGGACAATTTTGAGCCAACCTGAGGATTATAACCCCAGGAGACAGTCTTTCAGAAAGCTATAAGGCCCGTTCCACCTTTTAGAGGTCAAGGCACAGTTACGCAAGTTTTGGGGAGTAACATATTGATAGTGTCCTTGTCCCACAAGGCCAGCAGTGGGTTCCTGTGGCCCCTTACAGGGTTGGGGAAGGAATGTTATCTCCTAAGGAGTTACCTTGCTGGCGCCAGGGGGAAATTGCCTTTTATTCTGGCAAGGAGGCATTCCTGTATCTTCTAGGGGGATCTAGTTAATATGTAATGCAAATGCGCCATGCTCACCAAAGGGGAGAGGGCAAGGGGCTCAAACAGGCAAAGAGAATTTCACATTTAAAGATTTCCTTGTCCTGTCTCGAAAATCCTTTTTTTTCATCATTTTTTGTTGTGGACTGTTTTCATCCCCTTTGGTTAAATACCAAAG
Source organism: Bison bison bison (assembly GCF_000754665.1). Classification (NCBI taxonomy): domain Eukaryota; kingdom Metazoa; phylum Chordata; class Mammalia; order Artiodactyla; family Bovidae; genus Bison; species Bison bison. The sequence continues at coordinate 721,233 of NW_011494795.1, read as the reverse complement.
AGCACAACTCCTGGATTATGTGGCAGAGATATGTTTAGTGTTGAAAAGAACTGCCAAACTGTACCCCAAAGGGACTGCCCCATTTTGCGCTCCCACCAGCAGTGAGCGAGAGTTCCTATTTCTCCACATTCTCGCCGGCGTTCGATGTTGTCAGTATTTTGGATTCTGGCCCTTCTAATAGGTGTGCAGCAGAATCTCATCGTTGTTTCACTTTGCACTGCCCTGATGACGTATGGTATGGAGCACCGTTTCATATGCTTTTGGCCATCTGTGTATCTTCTCTGGTAAGACGTCTGTTCAGGTCATCTGCCTATTTCTTAACTGAGTGGGTGGGCTGTTTTCTTACTGTTGAGTTTTAAGCATCATGTGTACACCTGAAACTACTATTATAAGTCAACTATACCTCAATTAAAAAAAAAAAGTTATTATTTTGGATTAACAGTCCTTTATCAGACATATCCTTTGCAAACATTTTATCCCTGGATGTGGCCTCTGCATTAATTTTTTTCCCCCACATTTTTAAGTCTTACAAAATTGGGCTTAAATATATCAAAGTTATTTTGAGTAGCCATACTGCTTTCCCTGGGAAGTAATATCACCTGATGTTTAAAGTAACTTGAATGAAAATTCACGTCATCCGTATAGAAGATACCATGTGGCCTTTCTGTTTACTGGCAGCGATCCTCCAGATGGGTGACTGAGAGCACATGGGAGCCACGGAGGACAAGGCTTCCTGCCGCACACCAGCTCCTAAGCCTCTGTAACCCCAACCCTGGAAAGCACACAACGTGGGTGCGAGGCTAGTCCAGGTTATGGACTTACTGGCTTCGGGTCTAATGTGGTGGATCCCAGTGCCCAGTAAGTGTGAAACTCACAGCAAATCCAGCCTTCACGGTGCCAACCTCCTGCAGGACACCTGGAGCTGGAAGCAGATGCCATCAGCACGTCTGTTGCTGTTAAGTCATGTCCAACTCTTTGCAACCCTCTGAACTGCAGAACACCATGACCAGGACCGCAACCATGAACGTCAGGGAGACACATAAAAACTACGAAGAATGGGGGATCCCAGCCCGCCAGGCTCCTCTGTCCACGGGATTTCCCAGGCAAGAATACTGGAGCGGGTTGCCACTTCCTTCTCCAGAGGATCTTTCCGACCCAGGGATCAAACCCACATCTCCTACACTGGCAGGCAGATTCTTTACCACTGAGTCACCAGGGAAGCCCATTAGCACCCTCAGAGTCCTGAATTCTTAATAGGCTGCTTAGAATTCCAAACTCATATTCTTTGAAGTTATCCTCATTGAAGCAATCCATAAAGTTATCAGAAGAAATCAGTGGTAGCAGCAAGCCAACCCATAAACACAGGGAGCTTTGTGTCATGACAGCTCCTGACTACAATCCTGTGGTTTTGGAAAGGACCACGAGTTTCATGGCATTAACAGTGGTTCTCATGCTATTGCTTCAAAAAGTCTTAGAAATACTCTCCAAATCCACAGTCACCACTAACTGAAGCAAGCTCTGTAAAATTCAAACCCAATAAAGTCAGTATGTTAGAACAATAGATTTCTGGACCTTATTTCATCAATGTATTGTCAAACTTACAAAAATTCAAATTTAATAGTGGTGCCAAACCACTTCAATGGGAAGACAGCAGTCTTTTCAATAAATGGTGCCAGGACAACTGAGTAGCCACATGCAAAAGAATGAAGTTGGACCCCTAATCTCACTCATATATAAAAGTTAGAAGAAATCATAGGTCTGATTAAATAAATCTACATCTGGGACAAAGCAGTGGTTGCTTAAATGTAGTACCAAAATCGCCACCAACAGGGGTGTCCCTGGTGGCTCAGTGTAAAGAACCCACCTGCCAATGCAGGCGACATGGGTTTGATCCCTGGTCCGGGAAGATCCCAATGGCCCAGAGCAACTAAGACCATGAGCTGCAACTCTGAAGCCTGGGAGCCTGGAGCCTGTGCCCCACAACAGGAGAAGCCCTGGAATGAGAAGCCCGCACTGCGACTGGAGAAGCCCCACCAGCTGCGGCTGGAGAAGGCCTGCACACGGCGACGAAGACCCAGCGAGGCCATAAGTATATGAAGGAAATCAGTTTTTAAAAATCACAAGCAACAAAAGAAAAAATAGGTGAGTTGGACTTCACTGAAATTTAAAACTTTTCTGCTTCAATAGATATCAAGAAAGGGAAAAGACGACGTGCTAAAAGAATGGGAGAAGATATACATAAATTAAGTATTTATAAAATCAGGTAAGGGACTTGAATTCAGAATATTTAAAGAACTCTTACAAAGCAACAATAAAAAGACATCCCAGTTAAAATATATAGGCAAAGGATCTGAACCAACATGTCTCCAAAGAAGATATACAAATGGCCAACAAGCCCGTAAAAGATGCTCAATACCATTAACCATCAGGGAGATACACATAAAAACCACCATGAAATACCACTTCACACCCACTACGATGGCTAAAATAAAAAAGACAGACAAATGCAAGAGTTGGCAAGGATAGAGAGAAATTGAAACACTCATATACTGCTGGTGGGAATGTAAAGTGGTACAGTCACTTTGGAATAGCCTGGAAGTTCCTCAAAACATTAAGCAGAGAGTTGCCACATGAACCAGCAATTCCACTACTAGTTACACTCAGGAGACTTGAAAATATATGGCCACATAGAATCTTGTACATGAATGTTTATGGCAGCATTATTCTTAATAGCCAAAAAGTAGAAACAACCCAAATGTCCATAATCTGATGAAAGGATAAATCAAATGTGGTACAGCCATTACAGTGATATATTATCCGGCCATAAAAAAGAAGCACTGATACATGACAGACGCTACAGCGTGGATGCACCCTGAACACTTACGCTTAGTCACAGAAGCCAGACACTCACTGGACCACATAGTGCTGATCCCATTTATATGAAATGTTCAGAATAAGCAAATCCACTGCTATAAACTGGATGTCTGCGCCCCCTCAAAATTCACATGCTAAATCTTAACACCCAGTGTGATGGTATTTGGAGGCAAGGCCTTTGAGGGGCAATTAGGTCATGGGTGGAGTCCTCACCAATAGGATTAGCACCCTTACAAAAGAGAGCACCCTTGCCCTGGTGACCACAGAGAGACAATGAGAAAGCCACGTATGAACCAGGAATTGGGGCTTCACCAGACATTAAGTCAGCTGGTGCCACTTCCAAGCCTCCAGAATTACAAGAAATAGATTTCTGTTGTTTATAAACCACCCTGCCTATGGCATTTTGTTATAGAAGTCTGAACAGACATCTATAGAGACAGAAAATGGATTAGTGGTGGCCAGAGGCTGGGGATAAAGAGGAATAGGGGGGTACTGCTCAAGTTGGTGGGGGTTCCTTTTGGAGGTAATGAAAATATCCTGAAATCAGCTGGTAACTGGTTAAATTCCATGACATACTGAAAACACTGAATTGTAACTTGAAAGTGTATAGTTTAGGATATGATAATCATATCTCAATTAAAAACTAACTGCAATAGTGATTCAAGGACTAATGAAAGTGGTGTTTGTTTCTCATAAGACACACCCTTCAGTCTCAGCTTTCTCTTATTAGGGAGTTACAAGACACTGTCTAAAATGTCACGTTGTGTGGAATAATACATTCTTTAAACTGGAATAAAAAGACAATGGGCACCTACAACAAAAGTGTAAAATGCAGTGTATCTCCCAAAGAGCTTACAGTTTGGCTCAACAGACACCATAAATCAAGAAAAGCAAACAATAGTGCAAAGCAGATCCCTTTTGTTCGTGACTCATCAAGTCATATCAATTCATCCTTTGTTGTATCTTTGAAATCTATTCTTTCCAGGCCCACTATGGTTGCTCAATTCCCGGCCACTCTCGTCTCCTGAGTTATGACAACAGGCTCTGGCATTTCTTTTCTCGAATTCATTTTAATCGTGAAATAATTATTTGTTGGCTAAATTAATAAAACGCTATTATGTAACCCCCTTCCCATAAACCTCTGAGTTCAGTACCACTTACAAAATAAAATATAAAGTCATCCCTGGCCACCACCCTCCCTCTCCAAAAAAGAGAGAGAGAGAGAAAAAAAGTATAAACTCTTAGCATCCAGCACATAAACTTCTATAATCACTTTCTGGCCTTACCATCCACCCAGGCCCACAGAGTGCCGCCCCTCCAGTCAGACTACTGTACTGTCTCCCAGATCTTTCTCATGCTTCTCGAAAAATTTTATTGAAGGATAATTGATTTACAATGTTGTGTTAGTTTCTGCTGTACAGCAAAGTGATTCAGCTAAACATATGCATGCATTCTTTTTCATACTCTTTTCCACTGCGGTTTATCACAGGATATCGAATACAGTTCCCTGTGCTATTGCAGTAGGATCTTGTTGTTTATCCATTCTCCATAAAATACTTTGCATCTGCTAATCGCAACCTCCCAATCCATCCCCCCAATACCCCTCCCCGCTCACGAATTAATTCTCTCCTTTGCTCGAGAGCCCCCGCCTGCTGCCCTCCGCTACATCATCATCCTTCCAGATCTCCGCTTCCAGGCCAAGCTCAGGACTCCCCTCTCCTATCATCTGTCCCTACCCTTTAGTGCCCTGTAGAATTACTTACATTTTTAACTGTTACTTATATACCCCTCCAAACAGATTTTAAACTGCAAGTAGGATCCATGACAGAAATGGATCTAAGATTAACATCTTGCTCAATAACCACCACCACATGGAATTAAATTTCAAAATGAGCTGTACAGGCAGATCAGAAGAATTCAGAGAAACACAATATTACTGTGGGAATGCTTAGAAAGGTTGTTTTGGTTTGTTTTTGTGTAAATGAGACAAGTTGGGTTTCAAAGGCTGGGTAGGTTTTGGATTCATGGAGAGGAAATACTGTCAGAAATCAGAGGAGGCAGGCAGGGGAGGGAGGTAAAGCCCAGGATCCATGTGTTAACTGACTGCGTTTTAACTGCGAGGACTGAGACAGAGATAAGAATTAAATTTTAAAAATACTGTTGATTAGTTTATCTTCAAGCCTTTAAATTTTTATGCTATTTGTCAAAATAACGTTGGAAAGTAAACTAGCATTGATCCACACAGTATTGAGGTTCCTCAAAAAACTAAAAATAGAGCTACCATATGATCCAGCCAACCCACTCCTGGGCATCTATCCAGACAAAACTAAAATTGGGAAAGATACATGCACCCCTCTGTTCACAGCAGCACTATCCACAATAGTCAAGACACGGAAACAACCTAAATCTCCATCGAGAGAGGAATGGGTGAAGATGTGGTGCGTGTACACAGGGGAATACTACTCGGCTGTGAAAAAGAACGGAATCCTACCACTTGCAGCAACATACATGGGCCCAGAGATGATCATACTCAGTGAAGTCAGAGAGAAAAAGACAAATACCATATGATTTCACTTACATGTGGAATCTAAGATGCAACAAAAGGAACTTGCTTGTAAAACAGAAACAGACTCAGACACAGAGCAGACTCGTGGTGGCCAAGATGGAGAAGGGGTTGGGGAGGGATGGTCTGGAAAGCTGGGATTAGCAGGCACAAACTCCTAGTCTTTGAAGTACAGCTAATCCTCATTACTCATGAACTCGGTATTCGCAAACATGCCTACTTGTTAAAATGTGCTTGTAACTCCAAAATCAGTACTTGGGGCCCTTTTCCTCTCACTCATAGACACATGCAGAGTGACATGAGCACTAACTTGTCACCCAGCGTGCACACTCCCAGCTGTGGTTGAACAGGCGATATCTTGCCTTCTTGTTTCAAGTGTCATACCACATAAAGTGTCCTTTTTATGGTCCATTTAGTGCCACATTTCCCACATTTTCGTGCTTTTGTTGGTGGTTCTGCTATTTAAAATAGGCCCAAAGTACAGTGTTGAAGTGCGACCTACTGCTCCTAAACCAAAGAAGGCTATGAAGCGCCTTCCAGAAAATTCATGTGTGTTAGGTGAGCTTCATCCAGGATGACTCACAGCGGGGGCTGCCCTTGCTTTAAGTGTTAATGAATCGGCAATATGTATTAAATACGGTGTCTTTCAACAGAAGCATGAAACAAGCTTATGTGTTGATCAGCTGACAAAAAGGTAGCAGAGGCTCATGGGAACAGAATCTTGTATTCCTTCAGAAGCCATGGTTCTGTGTCCACTAATTTAGTTTGAGGGACTTTAGAACATAGTTACCATGGATAACAAGAATCAACTGTAGAGTCTGCTTTCTACTGACAGTCAGATCTGGTGTTATCCAAACCTCAGACACTGTACAGACTCACACCGGAAGTTTCTCGTCCGTCGCCAACTCTACACTATCCATCAGGCACTGATCGGGCCAGGCAGAGCATTGGCAAAAGAAGGAACAAGAGCAGAATGAAGACAAGCAAATGCGGTATTCCAATAATCATACTGCTCAAACGAGAGCAGGAGAAAATGCAAGCTTTACACCAAAAACATATTCTGTTCCCTCTGCTCCTCCCAACTTTCAGAATGATAAGCAGCTTTGGTAGTAATCTCCAAAATCCCTATATTCAGAAAATGTTTCCAAAACTGAATTACAAATCAATTAATCAAATTGAAAGCTGCCTTCAGTCTGGCATTCTTGATAATTTTTGTCAAATTTTCTTTCCTCTCATCTCAAAGCCACTGTTTTCAGTTCTAGTCATAAAAATTAGGTGAGATGTAGACAGAATTATCTCCACAAAGATTTAGTGTGTTTTGTCCTGGAAAATAGAGATTCTCTTGGAATTTACTGCCCAAAATGCAGTCAGATGTCACACAGCAACCACGCCATGATGCTATTAATTATTACCAAATTGCCAGAGCCCTACAGAAATGGTGCCCAAATCCTGAGGAGGTTTGCAGTTTCATTGCTAAAATTCCTATGCAAAAGTTATTTTATGCCAAGCTATATATAGTTTATGATTTCTTTTCTCTTCATATATAGGGTTGTTCTTTAAGACATTCTATTTAGAAAAATATCAATGTGATCCAAATTACATCACCCTACATGTGCAGTCTTCTCTGTGTGTGTGTGTGTGTGTGTGTGTGTGTGTGTATAACAATTGAAAATAAAAGCTAAGTATAAATCCCAAGGTTGAATTAAGGTAAGTCAATTTTTCAGTTATGAGTTGATTATAAATAATTTGCTAAAATAAAAGCTTTTCAGTCTAAATAAATAACTGGGCTTTCTATGTTATAATACATGAATGTGAATTTTAAAAAATAACAGACAAAAGTCAAGTTGTAAGTTTCATTAGTATTAACTGAGTTGAAATTTATAGACAAGATTTTAAAATAAATGATAGAAGTTGTTTGAAACCCAAGTATATAATATCTCAAAATTAAAATCTAATGATTATTACCTGAAAGTAACCTTAGATATTACAGGGCAGAAAACTAAAATATTAGAAATAAAAAGAGGATCAAACTAAAAATTCATAAATAATCCCTTTTATAAGAAAGGAAATCAACTGGAAAAATGAATAGCCTTATATTAAACAGATCATAAAGAGAACCCTCTCCTACTAATTGAAAATGTCAAAACTGGCCATGTTTAGGGAAATAGTTATCAACTTACTTTTTAAATAGCTGCACAACTAATTTTTAAAATACAGCTCTGGCTAAACCAACATCTTGTAAGTCACTTAAACTCTCGGTTTGGGCTAGTCCCAGGAGGCAGCATGCTGGGGGCAGGAATTCAGGCAGCAGCCCACCTTTGTAGCAGTTGGTACCCAAGAAAATCTCAAGTCTTAGTTCTGGATTGCTACAAATGACTTGCAAACACAAATGGCCGGCACCTCTGACCTATGGGTAAACTACCAACCGAGCTTCAGGTGACTATAGCAGCACCCAGGTCAGGTACAGACAGCTCTGAACAGGTTTGGAAACAGAACTGACCTTGAACCACAATGCCCAGAGGGCTGCTTAGAACACATACTCTGAACCCAACTAGGTCAATGACAGTGAAACAAATACAGCTGGACCTTGAACAGCCTGGGGTAAGGGACAGGATCCCAACCCCTTGCCACTGGTCAGCTCTCAGTATCTGCAATTCCACATCCACAGATCCAACCAGCCACAGTTCAAGTAGCACTGCAGTACACAGTTATTGAAAAATATATTTAAGTGGACCTGCGCCATTCAAACCTGTGTTGTTCAAGGGTCAACTGTACATCGACACTGTCCATAATATTTAAACAAGATGCAATCTCATGACACAACACTCAAGACGTCCAGGATATAAACCTAAATTACTTAGCATACAAAGAACCAGGAAACTTGTGTGAAGATACGCCATGCAAACACTAATCAAAAGAAAGCTGGAGTCACTGTATCCATATGAAACAAAGCAAACTTTAGAGCGAAGAATACTGAAAGGGATAATGAGGAATATTAACTAGTGGTAAAAGTGTTAATTTGTCAAGAAGACATAACAACCATAAACATGTGTGCACCTAACAGAGCTTCAGAATACCTGAAGCAAAGGCAGCCGGAACTGGGGGACAGAACTGGGGGCTTCCCTGATGGCTCAGTGGTAAAGAATCCGCCTCCTAATGCAGGAGATTCTACTTCGATCCCTGATCTAGGAAAATCCTACATGCCTTAGAGCATCTAAGCCCATGTGTCACAACTACTGAGCCTGTGCTCTAGAGCCTGGGAACCACAACCATTGAGCCCATGTGTCGCAACTACCGAACTCAGTGCCCTTGAGCCTACTTGCTCCGCAACAGAAGAAGCCACTGCAATAAGCCTGCACACCGCACTGAAGAGTAGCCCCTGCTCGCTGCAACTGGAGAGAAGCCCGCACAGCGACAAAGGCCCGGTACAGCCAAAAAAAACAAAAGACAGAACTGAAAAAGACAAAATTACAGCTACAGACTTCAACACTTCATTCAGTAACTGATAAAAGTAGCAGACAGAAGGCCAGTGAGAATAGAGGAGGACGAAGGCCATCAACTGATCAAACTGACATTTATATTACATTCCACACAACCATGGCAGTTTTACACTCTCTTCTCAATTACCCACAGAATACGCGAAAAACAAATTAACCTAAAAGACTTGAAATTGTACAATCTATGTTCTCTGATCAAAATGGAATTCAACTATAAAGCAAAACAAATCTTCAAACACGTGGATAGTAAATACCATACTTCTAAATAATCAGTGGATAGAAGGGAAGGTCTAAAGGGAAAGTAAAGAATATTTTATTACACTGAGAGAAAAAATTTTTTAAAAACATACCAAAATTTGTGGAATTCAGCTAAAGTAAGGCTCAGAAGGGAACTTATGAGATTAAAATTTTTTATTAGAAAAGTTACAAATGGACAATCTTTTATACCTTAAAAAATTAGGAAAAGGTCAAAACAAACTTACAGTGAGAACCCCTAATTTTAAGTTTAACTGAAATCCCAGAAAGAGAATAAAAAGAGTGGGCAAAAGCAAGAATGAAGGAGATCCTGGCTGGGAATGTAAGAAGTAATAAAAAACAGCAATCCACAAATTCAGAAAGCCTGAGCAGGGTAAATAAAAAGAAGTGTATCTGGTTATATCAGAGCACAACTGTAGAAAATAAAAGACAAAGACAAAATCCTAAAAACAGCCATAGAAAAAGGAAAGACTACTGGCGTTCCCTCGTGGCTCAGTGGTAAAGAATCTGCCTGCCAATACAGGAAACACCAGAGAAGGAGGTTCGAGCCCTGGGTTGGGACGATCCCCTAGAGAAGGAAATGACAACCCACTCCAGTATTCTTGCCTGGAAAATTCCATGAACATAGGAGCCTGCAACCCATGAGGTTGCAAAGAGTCAGACATGACTGAGCAACTAACACGTTTCACTTTCTAGAATTCTCTACCCAGTAAAAATAGCTTTCAAGAAGCAAGATGAAATGTACATCAACAGATGAATGGACAAAGATGTGATATATATATAATCGTGTGTGCACACACACACATACAAATATACGTAGCGGAATATTACTCAACCATAAAAAAGAACAAAATTGTGTCATTTGAAACAACATGGATGAACCTAGAGACGATCATATTAAGTGAAGTCAGGCAGAGAAAGGCAGACATTATATGATATCACTTATATGTGGAATCTAAAACAAATGAACTTATTTACAAAACAGAAAAACTCAAACACAGAATACAAATTAATGGTTACCAAAGGGAAAGGGGGAGAGGGAGGGAATAAATTAGGAGTACGGATTAACAGATACACATCTAACAAGGATTTACTGTTTAGCACGTGGAACTATATTCAATATCTTATAATAACCTATAATGTAAAAGAGTCTGAAGCTGTATACCTGGAACTAACACAATACTATAAATCAACTATAGTTTAATTAAAAATTTTAAAAATAAACATTTTTATTTTGAAAATGTTTTAAAAGATGAAATAAAGATCTCTTCAGAACAAAACCTGAATTAGCTACCAGTGAAATTTTCATTGTCACCATCAAAAAATGCTTTTATTTAAAACATTCATGAAACAAAAGACGAAAGTTCTCAACAGTGAATTTTATAATTACACAATAAATTTACTACAGTTTTTGTTTAGTGGCTCAGTCATGTCCAACTCTTTGTGACTCCATGGACTGTAGCCCACCAGGCTCCTCTCTCCGTCCATGGAATTCTCCAGGCAAGAATACTGGAGTGGGTTGCCATTTCATTCTCCAGGGAATCTTTCCAACCCAGGGATTGAACCCAAATCTCCTGCATTGCAGGCAGATTCTTTACCATCTGAGCCACCAGGGAAGCAAGATAAAGTACCTTCATCTAAAAGCTATATGGCCAATATCATTCTTGCTACTTTACTGGTTTCCCCATTTATGCATTAAATAAATCTTTGACACAGACTGACTCTAAATTAAGTTTGAGATGAGCTATTTAGAATGGGTAACCAACAAAGCCCTACTGTGTAGCACAGAGCACTCTGTTCAATGTTCTGTGGCAGCCTGGATGGGAGGAAGTTTGAGGGAGAAGGGATACGTGCATATACATGTATGACTGAGTCCCTCTGCTGTCCACCGGAAACTATCAAAACGCGGTTGATCAGCTACGCTCTGATATAAAAGAAAAAGTTCAAATAAATACCATAACAGTGAGGAAATGCTCCGCCAGGCCCTGTGCCACGGGCGAAACAGATGACCGAGTCTCTGCCTCTCTAGCAGCAGCAAAGACAAGGAAATGAATAATATGAGGAAGGTTCTGAAGACACCGCTGCAGGAAGATGAGAAGGGGACTAGCCTCTTCTGGCAGGACAGGGCTACAGTAGGAGATTCTACAGAGAAGGAACACACAGGAAAGCGTGTTTGAGAGGCATCATGTATTCAGGGAAAACTGTGCTTCTGTGGGATGCCCAGTTCGCGAGCAAGAGAAAAGGCTACGTCCAGACTGGAAGAGGTCTTATCTGCAAGGCTCAGGAATTTGGACTTTACCCCAACCCCAGGCAACCAGGAGCCAGATGACTTTGTTAAGAAGCTAGGAACTCTTGTTGCTGGAGGAGAAAATGAGAAGGAATGGGGAGAGGCTGGAGGCAAGAAGACTGATGTTATCTGGAGGCTGTTTCAAAAATCAAAGGAAGTCTTCCCCTTTCTCCTCCTGCAGCAGCCAGCACAGTGCCTTAGGTGTGGCAAGAGAAGACAATGTTGAACTAAACTGACTCCAAGAGAAAAAGACCTAAACTTCTTACAAAGTGCTTTCTTGCTTTCTTAGGCAATTTCTTTCTCAAGATAGGGGAAGGGAAAAAAAAGCCACACCATGAATACTCTGATAAGACCACCAATTTCTTTCATACCATTCTATAATATACAGCTAAGACCTTGGAGAACCCTGGTTCTCCAAATTTTGTCTCTCCTTGTCTTTAAAGGAATCCGCCTGGCAATATAAGGGACACAGGTTCAACTCCTAGTCTGGGAAGATCCCACGTGCCATGGGGCAACTAAGCCCGTGCACCACAACTGCTGAAGCCCACGTGCCCTAGAGCATGTGCTCCACAAGAGAAGCCACTGCAATGAGAAGCCCGCACGCACAACCTTGGAGCAGCCCCCCGCTCACCACAACTAGAGAAAGGCCGCTCACAGCGAAGATCCAGCTCAGCCAACAATAAACAAACAGAGAAATATAAACATTTTTTAAAATGCTAAGTGAAAACTTTGAAAAATGGGAAGAGTAAAAAGCCTGCAAAGCAAATACTCTGACCAAAGGATGCCACATCTATATTTTTAATAATGAAACCCAGGAAAAGAGTTTAATACAAAGATAATGCCAGTTGAGTGTTTCTTCAAAAAACTTAGTTTTCGACTTGCATTGTTATCCACCAAGACACAAGTCTCCTATGCACAGCTGAAATAATGAGACCTGTTTAGAGCTGAATGCGATCTACTATCCATTGCATTCCTATTACAATTCCAGCTGTTGTTGTTTTTTAATAAATTGACAGTTTGAGCCCAAAATTCCTATGGGAATTCATTGGACTCAGAAGCCAAAGCAACCCTGAACAAAGGTGGAGACTCACACCAGTATCAAAACTTATGACTAAGCTCTACAAATAACGAATGCAGAGGGGTGTGGGGAAAAGGGAGGCCTCCTACACTGCTGGTGGGAATGTAAACTGCTGTAGAAGCTATGGAAAACAGTATGGAGGCTCCTCAAAAAGCCAAAGAGAGAACTGCCATGTGATCCAGTAATCCCACTCCTGGACATACATGCGGACAAAACTATAACTCGAAAACACATGCACCCCTATGCTCACAGCAGCACTGTTTCCAACAGCCAAGACACGGAACAACCTAAATTTCCATCAACAGAAGCATGGACATAGAAGATGTAGTGTGTGTGTATATAAATGGAATTCTACTCAGCTAAAAAAAGACTGAAATAATGCCATCTGCAGCAACACGGATGGCCCTGGAGATTACCATGCTAGGTGGAATGACTTAGCAAGAGAAAGACAAATACCATATGATATTACTTATTGGTGGAATCTAAAATATGACACAAATGAACATATCTATGAAACCAAAACAGACTCTCAGATATAGAGAACAGATTTGTGGTTCCCAAGGCGGGTGGGGGAGGAATGGACTGAGAGTCTGGGATTAGGAGACGCAAACTATTACATACACAATGGATAAACACAAGGCCCTACCGTACAGCACAGGGCACTATACAAATTCAGACTGGCACTCAACCCCTTAACAAAGCACACAATATGAAAAGAAATACATATACATATATCTGAGTCACTTTGCTGCACAGCAGAAATTAATACAACATTGTAAATCAACTACACTTTAATAAACACAAATTTTAAAAACCTTATGACTAAGCTATGGTAATCAGAATGGCGTGGTACTGGCATAAGGTAGACATATAAATATAGATCAACGGACTACAATTGGGAGCCCACAAATACACCCGAACATTGACGTCAATTGATTTTGGACAAGTGCCAACATAATTCAGTGGGGAGACAGCAGTTTTTTCAACGAATAGTGCTGGGATACCTGAATATCTACACACAAAAGAATGAGGCTGGGGCCTTAACTCACGTCATACACAAAGATGAACTCAAAATGGACCATGGACCCAAATGCCAGAGTTACATTACAAAACTCTTAAGAAGAAACTATAGCAGCGAAGCTTTGTGACCTTAGGTTTTGGCAGTGCTTATCTAGATATGGCGCCAAAAGTAGAAGTGATAAAAGATATATAAATTGTACTTGATCAAAATTAAAAACTGTAAGTAAAAAGACAATCCACAGAATACTTCAAAACCGTATGAAAATACACAAGGAGACCTGTATGCAGAATATAGAACTCTTATAAATGAACAATAAAAAGACAACCAATTAAAAATGGGCAAAGGATGTGAAGAGACATTTCTCAAAAGAAAATATACAAGTGGTCACTAAGTACAGGAAAAGATGCTTATCAGAGAAATGCAAATCAAAACTACAGTTAGATACTATGTCACAGTCATTTAGATAGGCAAAATAAATATAACAGTAACAAGTTCTGGTGAGAATGTGGAGAAACTGGAACACTTAAACATGACTGGTGGGACTGCAAAATGACTTAGTCACTTTGCGCAAGAGTTGGCAGGTCATCAAAATGTTGAACACAGAACTGCATATGACCCAGCAATTCCACACGTAAGGTGTGTACCCCAGAGAATCGAAAATGTATGTGTGCATAAAAACTTGTGCATAAATCTTCATTAGCAGCATATTTATAATAGCCCCAAAGCAAAAACAATTCAAACGATGAATGAAAAATATGGCATATCCGTACAATGGAATATTATTCTATTATTCAGCAAAAAAAGGAATGGACTGCGGATACAAACAACATGAACGAACCCTGAAAACATGCTAAATGAAAGATCACATCTTGTATGATTCCCTTGATGTGAAATGTCCAGAATAGACAAATCCATCAGTTCAGTCGCTCAGTCGTGTCCGACTCTTTGCAACCCCATGGACTGCAGCATGCCAGGCTTCCCTGTCCATCACCAACTCCTGGAGCTTACTCAAACTCATGTCCATTGAGTCGGGTGATGCCAAACAAATCCATAGAGACAGAAAATAGTAGATTTCATGAAATGAGAGGAGAGGATATAGGGATTGACTTACTGGGCACAGAGTTTCTTTTTAAAGTGAAGGAAATGTTCTAAAATAAGACAGTGGTCGGGACTTCCCTGGTGATCCAGCGGCAAAGACTCCGCACTCCCCACGCAGAGGGCCCAAGTCTGACCCCTGATCAGGGAACTGGATCCCATATGCCACAAATCAGGGTTCAAAGATCCCACATACCGCAACTTAAGACCCAGCACAGCCAAATAAATAGGTAAGTAAATAAAGACAGTGGTGATGGTTGTATATAACACCACGAAACACCAAAGGCCACTGAATTGTTACGCTTTTTATTTCTGGACTTTAAGTCCATAAAGGTGGACTTTATGTTACTGAATCATATCTCAATAAAGTTGTTATATATATATATGACATATTGCTTATGAACCACTTGGCACTGGTGTTAATGGGTTATTTTCTCGTCTATAAACAATCAATTTAGGATTTATTTGGAAAATATTGAACCAAAAAAGTCATCACAAAGGTGAGGTAAACAGCATAAAGATATGACTCTGAAAGACTTTTACCCTTAAATAATGCCAAATGTTATATGCTTTCTAAATATGTAGGATAAGATCTACTTATAAACTGTCAAGCTAATCTCTTCAGTTAAATGAACAGTCCCTGTTTTTACAAAGTCCAGAGCTATTCAGGCATGCGGGCTAAATAGCAACAAAGCAGGGGAAAGTACGCGGGAAAGGCATGGGCTGTAACAAGTTAATCGGTTTGGACAGAATGGAGGTCCAGGCATTTATTTCCTGTGAGCAGAAGGTTTGAAGCAAATTACGCTCAAAACTCAGAGTCTCTGCCTGTTATTTTAAACAACTGGTCTAGGATCATTATTAATAACTGAGGCTTACAAATATCACACATTCTCTTAAATACACTGAGGTTAGCAACAGGCCAGACAACAGGAAATCTATGAATTTAGTCCTGGAAAGATGTTGCACTATAGTTTAAAAAAAAAAGGAAGAGAGCAACCAGAGCCTTTTGCAATTTACAAAAAGCAAATTGCAAGTTCTGAGCCCAACTGTCTATAGAAATATAGATCCTGTCTTCCCAGGTGATGTGTATAAAGAAGCACATTTACTTGAGTAAGTTCTATATCTTTGTTGGAACAACAATCATTAACTCATAGCCATGGTTTAGAAGTTAATACTAGAAACATTCTATCAATGATCAAACCGAAGCTGAAACAGAGACTACAGAAGCGAGAGTTCCTGACGTGCGATGGAGAAGAGGATGTGGGATGCTTCACATCGTGAAGCAACAAGAATTTTCAGAGTCAGCTAGAGAGAGAAGATAATCCCCACCAAATTTTAAACCCATATCCAAAAACCAATGGCCAGAGATAAACCTGGTAGGAGAAAGAACTCTTTACTGAGTAAAGTGATTTAGAGACTTTAAAAAAATAATAATTGGGGCTTCCCTGGTGGCTCAGATGGTAAAGAATCCTCCTGTAATTCAGGAGTGACCTGGGTTCGATCCCTTGGTTGGGAAGATCCCCTGGAGGAGGGCATGGCAACCCATTCCAGTATTCAAGCCTGGAGAATCCCCATGGACAGAGGAGCCTGGCAGGTTACACTCCATGGGCGGCAGTCAGACACAACTGAGAGACTAAGCACACACACACAAATAATGAGAGGAAGAGGGAGCCAATTTTTAATCTCAATCAATTTTTCAACTGTTTATTTCCATTTGAGAATTCAACCTCCTAAAAAGTTACCAGTGAATTTGATTCCTGTTCAGGAGCAACGCTATTGCTATGTCCTAAAGAAAGCTGGGGTCTGAGCTGGGGGATATTGATAAGAATGTCCCATCAATGTTAACACGCAGTTTCTACTAATCTAAAAACGGAGATACTGTGGTCCTGGCTCATGTTTGGACTGGAGGTTAGACATACAAATAAATACACTACAGGAGAAATGCACAATTAAATTTCAAACTGAAACACAACACATATGTGTAATCTGTTGTATGATGTACAATCGATTTCTGTAATTGGGGGTAGCAATTTCACTTTTGAAGATTCAGAGATTTTAATCTCACACTGAAGGGGGAAAAATGATATATACAAAAATACAGAATAATTTAGTTTTTCTTATTTTGCATTTCCATATCTAGTCAAACTCAAAGACTTTTAACACGATATTATGGGGGGGTATAATATGACAGCAAATTTGGAAAACTCAGCAGTGGCCACGGGACTGGAAAAGGTCAGTTTTCATTCCAATCCCAAAGAAAGGCAATGCCAAAGAATGCTCAAACTACCGCACAATTGCACTCATCTCACACGCTAGTAAAGTAACGCTCAAAATTCTCCAAGCCAGGCTTCAGCAATACGTGAACCATGAACTTCCAGATGTTCAAGCTGCTTTTAGAAAAGGCAGAGGAACCAGAGATCAAATTGCCAACATCTGCTGGATCATGGAAAAAGCAAGAGAGTTCCAGAAAAGCATCTATTTCTGCTTTATTGACTATGCCAAAGCCTTTGACGGTGTGGATCACAATCAACTGTGGACAATTCTGAAAGAGATGGGAATACCAGACCACCTGATCTGCCTCTTGAGAAATTTGTATGCAGGTCAGGAAGCAACAGTTAGAACTGGACATGGAGCAACAGACTGGTTCCAAATAGGAAAAGGAGTACGTCAAGGCTGTCTATTGTCACCCTGCTTATTTAACTTCTATGCAGAGTACATCATGAGAAACGCTGGGCTGGAAGAAGCACAAGCTGGAATCAAGATTGCCGGGAGAAATATCAATAACCTCAGATATGCAGATGACACCACCCTTATGGCAGAAAGTGAAGAGGAACTCAAAAGCCTCTTGATGAAAGTGAAAGTGGAGAGTGAAAAAGTTGGCTTAAAGCTCAACATTCAGAAAATGAAGATCATGGCAGCCAGTCCCATCACTTCATGGGAAATAGATGGGGAAACAGTGGAAACAGTGTCAGACTTTATTTTTTGGGGCTCCAAAATCACTGCAGATGGTGACTGCAGCCATGAAATTAAAAGACGCTTACTCCTTGGAAGGAATGTTATGACCAACC
>NW_011494795.1:683765-703395 GCF_000754665.1 Bison bison bison | reverse complement strand
CTTTATTTTTTGGGGCTCCAAAATCACTGCAGATGGTGACTGCAGCCATGAAATTAAAAGACGCTTACTCCTTGGAAGGAATGTTATGACCAACCTAGACTGCATATTCAAAAGCAGAGACATTACTTTGCCAACAAAGGTCCATCTAGTCAAGGCTATGGTTTTTCCTGTGGTCATGTATGGATGTGAGAGTTGGACTGTGAAGAAAGCTTTGAACTGTGGTGTTGGAGAAGACTCTTGAGAGTCCCTTGGACTGCAAGGAGATCCAACCAGTCCATTCTGAAGGAGATCAGCCCTGGGATTTCTTTGGAAGGAATGATGCTAAAGCTGAAACTCCAGTACTTTGGCCACCTCATGCGAAGAGTTGACTCACTGGAAAAGACTCTGATGCTGGGAGGGATTGGGGGCAGGAGGAGAAGGGGACGACAGAGGATGAGATGGCTGGATGGCATCACTGACTCGATGGACATGAATCTGGGTGAACTCAGGGAGTTGGTGATGGACAGGGAGGCCTGGCGTGCTGCGATTCATGGGGTCGCAAAGAGTCGGACACAACTGAGCGACTGAACTGAACTGAAATAAAGTATGATATTATGACGTGCATTTGAAAATTTTTAATAAGGCATCATAAATTGCTTTTTACAGGCACAAACTAGGATTCTCGTTTTTTTAATCCCATTTAAATCTACATTCTTTTTAGAATGATGAAAATGTTCTAAAATAAGATCCTGGTGATGGCTGTACAATTTTTATTTGCACAAAATTTAGGCGAAATAAGATATTCTATAAACAGTAACTTGAAATTTTTATATCTAATTCTAAAATCTTGCTAGTGTTTTAATGGATTCATCTCAGCATTTTTCAGTTCTTTGTATAAATTACTACCCTCCTATACATCTGTCTCTAAAGAGTTTTGAAAGAGAAATGATCTACTCTATAGTCATGTCAATATCACAGTAAAGGTGTGCCATGTGACAGGAATGGTGTTACTTTCCTGGATTTACTGGTTAAAGAAACCTAGACTTAAAGGTTGCCAGAAATTCAGTAATGAAGCAGGGACTATACTCTGGTCTTAGGAGCAGACATGATATTTTTAAATAAAAGTGGGTGGAAGACAGTCATGCTGTCTTCAAACAGAATCTACATAAACCTGAAAAGTTCTTACATAGTAGCTACACTGTTCTGCAAAAGTAAGTAGACACTGAGAAGTATATTTGTATTATCTGGAGTAACCAAAGGAACCAAAAATAGCAACTCTGGGGAGTGGAGAAAGGAAGGCAGAGATATTGTCAATTTTTCAGCCTAATCTCTCTGGTGCTCCTTCTCTAATTTATTTATTACCATAGGCAGAGTATTCAAATTTTTTAATAGAAATTTTAACAGAGAATAAAATAAAATGAAGTTGCTAGATCTCCTTCCAAATAGATGTTTCTAATCTGAAAAACAAATTAGAAACACTAGTATGATCCCATGACAACGGAATACAAGGAAGATAAAGTGATAGCAATACGTGTGGACACAGGCCTAGAATGAAGTCTGCAGGCTCGCGTCCCTAACTCTGGAATCAGTAGCTGTCTTATCAGGTAATAGCAGGGGAAAGTGGGGAGGGGTATAGGATAGGCAAACGGCTTTCACTGTCTATAGCAAACAATTCTCCAATTTAAAAATTTGTCCAGCACAACACAGTAAATCAACGCTATTTCAAATAAATAAGAGAAAGAGTGGGCCACTCTTCCAAAACAGTTGCATTGCCAACTCTCTTTATGGCCTAGTGTAGAAAGACACAAATATTGTTGATTCTGGGTCAGCTGACTCAGAATCAACCTGAATGTGAGGTTGTTTTAGGGATTCTTTCATCCACTTTACTTATACTTTTTAATTACAACTCAGAAGAATACTACATGATTAAAAAAAAAAAAAACCTATACTTAAACAAGTCTCTCCTCCAATAGTATAAATAAATAGTATAAATAATTTACAACATTTTCTTTTTAGTACTGCATATAATGACCTCTCACAATCAATGTGCTTTAATATTTGAGTTGAGACTTGCTGAAAAGGATGAGGAAACAGGAAACGTTTTGTTTTTAATTTAGAACAACCATTAACATAGCACCCAGCGCTATATGTGTGTGTGTGTGTGTGTGTGTGTATGTGTGTATTATACATGTATGCCTACCACCCAGCACTATATGTGTGTGTGTATATGTGTGTATTATACATGTATGTGTGTGTGTGTGTGTGTATATGTGTGTATTATACATGTATGCCTTTGTGCGTATATCCATGGGCCCCTTCCCTCACTTCCTGTGAAACAGAATATCAACTTTCATTCCAACAAATTTTTGGAAAGTAATAAAAGACACGGGGAAGAATACTTAAAACTAATCTCATTTTTGCCAATTCAATGTTTGCTCTTCCAAAACCAAAATAAATGCATGGCCTTCAAGTTAAGGTATGACAAAGCAGAAATCTGATAAGAATAAAATGTCTATTACTCATTTGAATCCATGACTCAGAGTATTTTAAATATACATATGGAAACCAGAGTCTTTTCATAACCAGACTACAAACGAGAAACTCGTGCCGAGACACGACAAACATAAATCTTAAAAAGCTTCACAGATTTAAATCTTCCATTTAAAACACAAGCTGTGTTATCAGTGCTTTGACATAATCCTGAAAACGCAGCAACACTGAGTTTAAAATCGCAGTAACGTTTTCTGGTTGTGATGATGGTAATCACTCGTTCCATTACTGGTGAACACATACTGTGTGACACAAGCTCAAGAAGGGAATCCATATATTGATGGAGGTAACTTCTGAGATTTCTTGTTACACACTTAACATACTTGCAGTGGGTATCTCTGGACATGTAACTGGAAGAAAAATCTAAAACTTTACATTTTTACAGTAATCTCAGAGCCAGTTTGGTCACTACAGAAGTAATATATGCTCATCCAGAAGTCAGACCAAGTAATAAAACCACCCATAACCTCACCAAAAAGTGGCCAAGTGCCTGGTTCTGAACTCCCAGGTCTGAATCCTGCCTCTTCCCTTTATTAGCCCCGTGACCTTGAGCAAACTTAGGAACTTAATATCTATGTGTCAAATAGGAATAATAATAGCAGCTACTTCACTGAATTTTTAAATATAATTATCCTACCTATAGAGTTTTGCTACCTGCCATTTTCACTTAATAGAATCTGTGAACAGTTTCCATGTCACTAAATATTCTACTATGAAATGTTTAAGGGCTGCAGCGCATCCCATTACATGGCTGTTCTAGAATGTATTTGACCCTCATCGCCAGGCATGTAAACTGTCTTCAACTTTTTGCTCTCATAACGGGGCATGAGGAGATGTCAGGGTTGGAAGGAGGATGTCCTAAATCACAGTGACACCGACCAGGCTATTAGCCTGTGAAATGGTTGTCATCTTCCTGGACGCCCAGGCCACTCGGTTCCTGCCTTCCCTCAAGTTAGGTGCCAGCCTTCCAGCCGTTCTAGGCGTTCTCAGCAGCCTTCGCATAAATTATCTGATGCTCAAATTAGCCCAAGTCAGCTTCTGTTACTTGTAACCAAAACACTCTACAGATACACACGATGTCATTCTCTTATAATTCCACTGCACACACACAAGTGACAAGCTACACAACCAACTGACCTTCACAAAATCAGCTCCATCCAGGAAGCAGTCAGTAGCTAGACAACTGCAGGCAAAGGACTCAGGTTCTCAAGACAGACATTTTTTCTTCCAGTGAATACAAAATCCAAAGGAGCCTTCATGCACTTACAGGCCAAGGATGTTACAATTTCACTAATGCAAAACTGCACAGACTATCATCTACAGAAAGGCTAATCTAATCTCTTTCTCAGAGGAAAAAAATCAAACTGCACGCTATACCCAAATGCGAATCGCTACTAACACTTACTACAATCACAGTTGCTAATACTATACACCATCTACTATAAGGCCAGGCCCTGTCATAAATGACTTACATGTGTGTTAGTCACTCACTCGTGTCCAACTCTGCGACACCATGGCCTGTAGCCTGCCAGGCTCCTCTGTCCATGGAATTTTCCAGGCAAGGATACTGGAGTGAGTCGCCATTTCCTTTTCCAAAAACTTGCAATAAACTTTTAAGTAGGTACTATTATCCCCATGTTATATGTGAGGAAACTGAGGCCTCAGAAAGACTGAGTAACTTGCCAAAGGTCACACAGCAATTCAGGATTCAGATCCAGGCAACCCAGCTTCAAAATCCTGTGTCCTTAACCACCCTATATACTGTGTCTTGATTTTTGTTTTACAGTGACAGACATTTGAGTTCTGCCCAAAATATAACACTGTCGGTGCCTAAAGGGCAGGACAGTACTGACCACATGCACGGACTCTGATAAAGACCCCATTTTCTGTTGCAGCTTCTCCCCCTGAGACTACAACCCCCCCACACAGAACATCTCATCACACCCCTTCCCCCAACAAATGCCAAGTGCTTTCACTTCTAAGCCTTCACTCAAGCTACTTGCACTATTTAATTGTTTTGTTAGGTGACTTTATTGTTTTGGCAGCAGCACATGGGGCTCAGTTCCCCGACCAGGGATCAAACTCGTGCCCCCTGCACTGGAAGCTTGAAGTCTCACCCACTGGACTGCCAGGGAAGTCCCAAATTCCATTATTTTAAATGCCCTTACCCTTCTTCCTGTTTCCATCCAATAACACAACACCAAGTTCAAATGCCACATGCTCCACAAACCTTCCCCAAGCCCATCCAGATGGAGTGAGTTTGCTGGCCCTTATCTCCTTGTGATTCTGTTTACCTCCAGTGGAGTTAAACTACAATCTGGGAGTGTGTACTACAATCTGCCAATTTTCCTACTCTCCCAATCTAAGAGTCTGGAAAGCAGGGACTATATCTGATCAATTCCCTTCTCTTATTTGGTATCCCTCACTGCATGGAAAAAAGTCATTGCAAGAAATAGTTGCTTGATTAATAACCATTGAGGTTAAGGAAATAAATCCAGGCTGTAAAGACTTCTCCATCAAGATGGATTATCAAAGGAAGCAACTGGAAAATATCAAAGATTTAGAAAACCTTAGGCTATCATTAAACTACTCTAAGCCCCAGTAAATCTAAGTCTAAAAACCTATCATTAAGAGACACTATCATTTGTGAAATTTTAACATTTATCTCAAAAGAGCCTTTTATGGTCTGAATGTGCGCCCTGGGGGAAATGAAGGAGGAAATTTTGGGGAAAACTATTTGAAATATTTGGTAAATATTGGGAACACAAGGTCACATGAACCACAAGGGAAAAGCCTAAACTCGGGCTGCTGCTAGAGCCACCAGCAGAGGGGCACAGCCACAGGCGAGGCAGGCGGGGCAGCCCTCCTCCGGAGCCCACTGCCCTCAGAGCTCTTCTTCCTCCAGGTGGTTTTCCTCGAGTGATTTATGGGCTCAATCAAAGCTAAGAAGCTGTCTGCATTTTTCTGAGTTACCTGCTCATCACTGCAGAAACAATAAACTATTATTCCCTTTGCATTTTTCTCAGATCGGATACGTAATTATGGAAAATGGGAGGGTGAGACCCAAACGGAGTTACGGTTATTAACCAGGTGGAAACACTACACTTAGATTCTGTGATCCGTTTACAGGAAAGGTGCAATCCTGGGCCACCAACAGGAACAGGAACGAACAAAAAGACTCACTGTCCCCTCCACCTGCAGATCCAACATAGAGTGGGCTCTCCTGCCTAGAGCCCCTGCACGAAGGGGAGCCACGACAGTGAGAAGCCCGAGCACCGCAACGAGAGAGCAGCCTCTGCTCCCAGCACCGAGAGAAAGCAACCAAGAGCCAGCGCAACCAAAAACAATACAGAAACTCTAAAAGAGAAAGCGCTCCCCCACCCTCACTGGGTGACCCATTAAAGCGCTTGTCATGAGGAGCCCTTGGTGGGAGCATCTCAAAGCATGCACTCCTTCCTAAACACTACAAAGCCTCACTTAAAATCGTATGAAACCTCAGGACTTCCCTGGTGGTTGAAGGCTAGGACTCTGCGCTCCCAGTGCAGGGGGCCTGGGTTCGATCCCCGGTCAGGGAGCTGGAGTCCACAGGCCTCCACTAGGAGTTTGCACGTCTCAACTAAAGATCCTGCCTCTCACAACGCAACCGCGACCCAGCACAGCCAAACAAATAAATAAAAATAAATATTTTTTAAAGGATATGAAGCCTGTATTGTGATCGTTCTGATTGTGTTCGCTTGCCTTCCTCTTGGTCCAGACTCATAAGGAGCTCTTGGAAATCCCTGGAACTGAACACAACTGGAAAACAACTGTTGTCAGACACAGAGAGGTGGGTAACCGCCCCCAGCAGTCCCCGGTGGAAATGAGCTTTCTGTTCTGATTGCAGGGCTGCCCTGTGCCAAGCAGCTTACAGCCACAGCAAGGAAGCAACGATAAATGGTCCCAGCCTCCCCTAAGCCCAGTCCTAAGTAGCACCAAATGGCCTTCCCAGAGAAAAGGGTATCCTCAATGGAATCTCACTTCTTCTCTTGACAGTTAGTAACCACACCAGGGGAGAGAAACATCCTATAGTTCACCTCAATAGCAAACTCATCTGCATTTATCCACATGTGACCCAGAAAACAGATGACAAATATCCATCCCAACCCTGTGAAAAGGAGCAAAAGCGAGGTTGCTAATCTTATTTGCCTATATGAGAACGCTTTCCAAAGTCATTTTTCTTGTGGTGGGGGAGGATAAATTAGGAGCTTGGGATTAACGTATACACACTACTATATGTAAAGTAATAAATAACAAGAAAACAAGGACCTACTGAATAGCACAGGGAACTTTATTATATCCTGTAATAACCTATAACGGAAAGGAATCTGAAAAAGAGCGTGTGTGTGTGTGTGTGTGTGTGTGTGTGTGTGTGTGTGTGAATGGGGCTTCCCTGATGACTCAGCAAGTAAAGAACCCACCTGCCAATGCAGGAGACACGTGAGACGCAGGTTGCATCTCTGGCCCGGGAAGATCCCCTGGAGAAGGAAATGGCAACCCACTCCACTATTCTTGCCTGGAGAATCCCATGGACAGAGGGGCCTGGCGGGCTGCAGTCTCTGGGGTCGCAAAAGGTTGGACATGACTGAGCGACTAAGCACATATGTGAATGAATCACTTTGCTGAACACTTGAAACTAAAACACTGTAAATTATAATAACTATGCTTCATTTTTTTTAAAAAAAAGTCATTCCTGTCTCTAAAACAATCATTGAGAACAGACATCTCCAAACTTACTGCAAGGTTTAAGAGAAACCCTTGAAGCCGTGCGCAAGGCACCAGCGGAGCAGACCTAGGCGAACCATAACGGGACTCGCACCCTACTCACAGCCTAACAACACTGGCCATTGTTGCTGCAGAGTCTCCACAGCTGGCCCACACCAGGCATTCCCTGTTACTTCCCTGCACTCAAGACATTCGATTTTTAAAAGATTAATAGGATTGCTTCTCTTGAAAAGAATCATTCCTTTAATAAAGAACTGACGGGACAATCTCGTTAGAGACGTACATGTATCTGGATGTGCGGATGTGTGCTTGTGCTCAGTCGCTCAGTCGTGTCCGACTCTTGCGACCCCACAGACTGGAGCCCGCCAGGCTCCTCTGTCCATGGGCATTCTCCAGGCAAGAACACTGGAGTGGGTTGCCATGCCCTCCTCCAGGGAATCTTCCCAACCCAGGGATCTCCCACATTCCAGGCAGATTCTTTACCATCTGAGCCACCAGGGAAGCCCAAGAATACTAGAGTGGGTAGCCTATCCCTTCTCCAAAGGATCTTTCTGACCCAGGAATCGAACTGGGGTCTCCTACATTGCAGATGGATTCTTTATCTTCTGCCAAATCACGTATGTTGAAGACCTTGTACATGTTATGTCTACGGATCTACACAGTCTTCAGTCTCAGGCCTTATGTTAACCCCGACCCCAGACTTTAGCCTCTCTCTATGTGAATGTTCTTCACATGGTGACCTACGACACAGCCAGACATCTGAGCAGCCAAGTTTCAGAATTTCTAAAGATAGAACAATACCAGAGAAACTGGCTTGAATAATAGTCAGTTAAGTTTTGTATCAAGTGACCAAATCAACCAAATGGGAGCCCGTTTTAGAAAAAGAGCAGGTCTTCTTATGAACTATGCCAGGACAACAGGGTCAAACAAAAGGCTAAACAGAACTGCTCCGGGCAAAAACTGACAGCATTATTACTCTAGAATATTCCCACCAGATAAAACTTGTTCCCAGTTCTAAGGCGTTATTTATACTGCTCTACAGATGCCGAAACACTGGGTAGGTCACCTCCTCTCAGGCCTGCTGCGGCCATACCTTGTTTTACTGTGCTTTGCTTTATGGAACTTCCGATTCTGCAGGTTTTTACAAACTGAAGGCTTATGGCAACCCTGTGTCAAGCAAGTCTATAGGCACCATTTATCCAACAGCTTTTGCACACTTCGTGTGTCTGTCACATTTCGGTAATTCTCACAATATTTCAAACTTTTCAACTATTATTACATATGTTATGGTGATCTGTAATCAGTGATCTTTGACGTTACTATGATTCACTGAAGGCTCAGATGCTGGTTAACATTTTTTAGCAATAGAGTCGGACATGACTTAGTGACTAAACAACAACATCATGACAGTATTTAGACAGAATGCTACAGAAGAGCATAAACATAATTTTTATATGCCCTGGGAAACCAGAAAGTCCATGTGACTCACTTTATTCAATATTCACTGTAATGCAGTGATCTAGAACCAAACCCACAATGTCTCTGAGGTATACCTGTATTTGATAATGGCAGAATAATAGGAACTGGGTGGGGGGAAGGAAGGTAAAATACAGCTGAGACTTGAAATGCATCGTCTGTCCAGTAAACTAACGCAGGAACTGACAGCATCTTGCTCATCCCTGAGTGAAAAAGGACACAGTAAGCGTAGATGCACGGCACTTCCCAGAGTCCCTTTTTCAACTGCCACAAAAGACACAACTGCAAGCCTAACATAATATTCACACCCTGGATCACAGGAGAAGGTTTGTGAAAACCATGCATAGGATTCAGAATCACAAGATTAAGAAATCTGTGCTGTGAACTGTAATTTACAAGAGATTGATCTCTCCCGATATGATAATAAGAAACTGACTGAATTTTAAGACGTTGGAAATAAGATGTTAAGAGAGTACGATGATTTTTACGTGCCGTTGTTCGCCCATCCTCTCCCCTCTCTCAGCTCACTCTGGGGCCGGGGCTGCAGCTCTACAATCTACATTTCCAGGACCCAGTGCTGGCTGCCTCCCTGTTCATTTCTGCCAAAGGGAAATCCTAGAGAGAGGCTAAAAGAGGAGAGAAAGAACAAAGGACTTCTTCCTTGTTTTTCTATTTCTGTCAGCATCACTCCAGCAGCAACTGGATCTCCAGTTGTTGAGATATGCACCATGACACATACTCAAGCATATCCGGGGCAGAGTCATGGGTAAAACCCTAAGACTAGAGACACCTGCATGTCCATCAAAGAAGTCCAACTGATTTAACACAAACAAGGCAGCGGAGGAATAGAGTAACCCAAAAAGTATGTAAGACATATCAGATAACAAATATCAAAATGGTAGAATGCTTTATCAGCAAGTACATAAAGTAAAAGTGTTTAACTCTCCAACTAAAGGCAAAGATGGACAGAGTGGACACCAAAGCAGGATCCAACTATATGCTGTCCACAAAAGGCTTTTTTTCTGGCCGTGTCATATGTTCCCCAACCCTAGATTGAACCCGGGCCACGGCAGTGAAAGCACTGAGTTCTAACCACTGAACTGCCAGGGAATTCCCACAAGAGACACACACAAATAAAAGGAAAGTGAAAGAGCAGAAAAAGGCATTCCATGCTAACAGCAACCAAAGACAGCTGGATATCAGCTATGGCAATACCAGACAATATAGACTTTAAGACAAAAAGTTGTTAGACTGGACAAAGAGAGACCTTATATAATGATGAGTCAATTAATCAAGAAGATGTAAAAATTACATACGCACCTAATGATGGGGCCACAAATACATGAGGAAGAGCTGACAGAGCTGAGGAGGGAAACAGTTCTCCAATGACAGCCGGAGGCCTCAGTACCCCACTTCCAATAATGGAAAGAACAGTAAGATAGATCTACAAGGAAACGAAAGACTCAACGCCATAAATCAGCTAGACCTAACAGACATCTATCAGATATTCCACCCAAGAATGGCAGAAAACGCATCCTTCTCGAGTGCATGTGGAACATTCTCCAGCACAGTCCATATATTAGGACAAAAGACAAGTCTCGATAAGTTTTAAAAGACTGAAATAATTCAAAGTATCTTCTACAATCACAGTGGAATGAAACTGGAAGTCAATAACAAGGAAATCTGGAATTCACAAATATGTTGAAACCACACAACACACTTTTAAAAAAACAGTACATCAAAGAAAAAAAATCGCAAGATAAATTAGAAAATACTTTGAGATGCATGAAAATGAAAATCAGACATATTAAAAAGCATGAGATGCAGCGAAAGCACTGCAAAGTGGGAAATGTAGTTTTGAATGCCTACACTGAAAGAGGAGGATCTCAAGTTAATAACCTAATCTTCCATCTAAAGGAACCAGGAAAAGAACAAATTAAACCCAAAGCAGGCAGAAGATCAGAGCAGAGACAAGCAAAATACAGAATAAAATAGTAGACAGAATCAACAAAAGCAAAAGATTGTTCTTTGAAAAGATCAACAAAACCAACAAATCTCTATCTAGATTGGCCACGGAAAAGAGAGAGATGACTCAAATCACTAATACAAGCAGTGTACCTGGGGTCATTCCTACCAGTCTTATAGAGAGAAAAGGTTATAAGAGAATATGCCCTGTTGCTCACCAGGCTCCTCTGTCCATGGGATTTCCCAGGCAAGAATACTGGAGTGGGTTGCCATTTCCTTCTCCAGGGGATCTTCCCAGACCAGGGATCTAACTCATGTTTCCTGCACTGCAGATGGATTCTTCACCATTGAGCCACTGGGGAAGACCCCAAAGACTAAATTATTTCCCTTAATAGCAGGAATAAGACTAGAATGGCTGCTTTTGCCAGATGAAGGGCATCTAGATCGGAAAAGAAGAAGTAAAACTCTCTATTCACAAATGGCATAAACCTCACATACAGAAAACTCTAAAGAATCCATATAAAAACTATTAGAGCTAATAAATGAGCTCTGCAAAACTGCAGAATACAGTCAGCAGTCTAATATCAGTTGTATTTCTATACACTAGCAATGAATATCTAAAAATAAAATTAAGACAATTGCATTTACATTAACATTAGAGAGAATAAAATAGTTTGTAATAAATTTAGCCAAAGAAGTACAAG
Source organism: Bison bison bison (assembly GCF_000754665.1). Lineage (NCBI taxonomy): Eukaryota > Metazoa > Chordata > Mammalia > Artiodactyla > Bovidae > Bison > Bison bison. The sequence goes on along the minus strand of NW_011494795.1, from coordinate 691,960 downwards.
ACTTATACACTGAAAACTATAATACACTGTTGTAAGAAATTTTAAGAGACCTAAATAAATAGAAAAATAAAATCCCATGTTTATGGATTGTAATATTTAATGATGATAAGATGACAACAACCCCCAAATAGATCTACAGGTTCAAAGCCATTCCTATCAAAACCTCAAATGCTTTTTTTTTTTAATGGAAATGGACAAGCTCATTCTAAAATTCATATGAAACTGCAAGGGACCCTGAAGAGTCAAAACAATCTTGAAAAAGAACAAAGGAAAAAGATTTACACTTTCTATTTCAACTCACTGCTGCTGCTGCTGCTGCTAAGTTGCTTCAGTCATGTCCAACTCTGTGCAACCCCATAGACGGCAGCCCACCAGGCTCCCGCATCCCTGGGATTCTCCAGGCAAGAACACTGGAGTGGGTTGCCATTTCCTTCTCCAGTGCATGAAAGTGAAAAATGAAAGTGAAGTCGCTCACTCGTGTCCCACTCTTCGAGACCCCATGGACTGCAGCCTACCAGGCTCCTCCGCCCACGGGATTTTCCAGGCAAGAGTACTGGAGTGGGGTGCCATTGCCTTCTCCGTCAACTCACTACAAAGTGATAATTATCAAAATAGTGTGGTACTGACATAAGGAGAGATGAAGACAACATACAATTAAGTCTAGAAAAAGCATGCATTTATGGTAAAATGATTTCAACAGGTGCCAAGCCCAATCAATGGGGGGAAAGTCTTTTTCAATAAATATAGTTAAACCTTGAATAACATGGGGGTTAGGGACCTGACCACCCAGGCAGCTGAAAATGTGCTTCTGCATCTGTGGAGTCAACCAACAAAGGATGGAGTACTACTAGAGTATTTACTACTGAAAAAACCCATGTATAAGTGACCCTGTGCAGTTCAAACCCATGCTGTTCAGGGGCCCACTGTAGTCTTCTCAACAAATGCTGCTGGGACAACTGGATATCCACTCACAAAAAGCGTATGTTTGGATCCCTACTTTGCAGCATATACAAAATTAATTCAAAATGGATTAAAGACCTATAGGTAAGAGCTAAAACTATAAAACTCTTAGGAGGAAACACAGGGGTAGATTCATCATTTTTGGATTAGGTAATGGCTTCATATGACACTAAAAGCACAAACCAAATTTAAAAACAAATGACTTCATCAAAATGAAGAGCTTTTATGCAAAGGAAACTACCAAGAGAGTGATAAAAACAACCTAACCACAGAGAGGAAATACTTGGAAATCACGTACCTGATAAGGATCTGGTATCCAGAATATATAAAGAACTCTTATCAATTCAACAACAAAAAGACAAACCAATTAATAGGTATTTCTCTAAAGAAGATACACAAATGGCCAGTAAGCACATGAAAAGATCCTCAACATCCTTAGGGAAACACAAATCAAAATCACAGTAAGATATCACCTCGCTGTCATTGGGACAGCTGTACTAGTAACTTTTTTAAAAATGCAAAGTAACAAACGTTCACTAGGATATGGAGAAATCGGAACCTCAGACACTGCTGGTGGGATGGCAAAATTGTGCAATCACTGTGGAGAACAGTTTACTAGTTCCTTATAATTTAAACAGAATTCCATATGACGCCACCATTTCTACCCCTGGGTATAACCCAAGAGAACTGAAACATGCGGTTCCACAAAAACGTGGGCCCAGATGCTCACAGCAGTGTTGTTCATAATAGCCAAAAAATGGAAATCATCCCAATGTTCATCAACCAACGAGCGGACCAACTGAATGTCCGTATCCACACAATGAAATATATTCTGCTATAGAAAAGAAGGACTGACACATACCGTGACCTGAATAAACCCTGAAAACATCATGCCAAGTGAAGAAGCCAGACACAGAAGGCCATGTGTCGTATGAGTCTGTGACATGCCCAGAACAGGCGAAGTTCTAGACAAAAGCAGGCGTCGGGGCCCGGGCGGGGACAATGGAGAACGACCGTTCAGCAGGTACTCAGCTGCTTATGGGGGCAAGGAAAACGCCCCAGAGATTGACAGTGGTGATGGCTGCGCAACACCGGGAACGCACTAAGTCACTGGATCGCACTGTGAAGTTTACTTCAATCTACAAAAAAAAGAGGGAGGCAGCCCTCGCTATACTGATATTGGAAGCACTCCAAGATGCATTATTTAGTGAAAAAAGCAACGCATGGGATTATGAATGATATGATCTCCCTTAAAAGGGGGGCAACAGGTCAAGGAAGGCTATACACACAAGCATTTTTATCTAACATTTTAACAAACTCATAAGAAACTGTTTCTGGTGAACTGTCTCTGGAGAAGAGAATCTGATGGCCAGGTAGGTATAAAGAGACTTCCTTTTCAAAATAAGCCCTCTTGAACAACTTAAAAGTATGTATGTGTATATTACTTCCCCCGACCCTGTCAAAAAAAAAAAAAAAATAATAACCTTTACAAGAGAATAAATAAAGAGATGCTTATATAATGAAAACATGTTTACGGGAAGGTATGTTAAGTATGCGGATCCATACTGAGCATGGAAAACCACTGGGAATGAGATTCTACAACAAAGTCAGATATTGGAATACTTTTTAAGGGTATAATTACAAATTTCTCAACTAGAAGACTGTATAAACAATGTGATGCTTACGTAAGAAATTGAAAGGCTATTTGAGTCAGTGACAACAAGCAAGCCATCCTTAGGACTCCTGACGCCTCGGGCAGGAAACCTGGGCTCCTTTTTCCTCCCAGTTAAGATCTCAGCCTGGGGCCTTCAGGCACTAACAGGTAAGGGCGTTCCCCATACTGAAAAGGAGCTTGACTTAAAACATCTGTAATTCTACAAGACAGAGACTGTACAAAACACCCATGACCACCATTATAGTCCAAAGGCCTATTTTCAACACTTTCTCGTGACTCTGAAGATCTTCCAGTTGTATCACTAACCGCCCAAAATAAATATACTGCTTTAATTCATGGCTAGTGAGTCTTCAGGCACATTGACAGGTGTCAGGAAAATAGAGAAGGCCTTTTGGTGTCCGCTGCTAACTTCTGTTGTTGTTCAGTCGCCAAGTCAGCTCTGACTCTGCAACCCCATGGACTGCAGCATGCCAGACTTCCCTGTCCTCCACCATCTATCTCCCGGTTGCTGTTGTTTAATCACTAAGTCATGTCCAACTCTTTGTGACCCCATGGACTGTAGCCTGCCAGGCTTCTCTGTCCATGGGATTTCCCAGGCAAGAATACTGGAGTGGGGTTCCCATTTCCTCCTCCAGGGGATCTTCCTAACCCAGGGATCGAACCCAAGTCTCCTGTTTACCGCTGAGCCACCAGAGTTTGCTCAAATTCATGTCCATTGAGTTAGTGATGCTATCTAACCATCTCAACCTCTGCCATCCCTTCTTCTTTTGCCTTCAATCTTTCCCAGCATCAGGGTCTTTTCCAATAAGTCAGGTCTTCACATCAGGTGGCTAAAGTATTGAATCTTCAGCATCTGTCCTCCAATGAATATTCATTGGGTTGATTTCCTTTAGGATTGACTGGTTGGATCTCCTTGCTGTCCAAGGGACTCTCAAGAGTCTTCTCCAACACCACAGTTCAAAAGCATCAATTCTTCAGCTTCTTTACGGTCCAACTCTTACATCTGTACCTGACTACTGGGAAAACCCATAGATTCGACTAGACAGATCTTTGTCAGCATAGTGATGTCTTTGCTTTTTAGTATGCTGCCTCAGTTTGTCACAGCTTTCCTTCCAAGGAGCAAGCGTCTTTTAAATTCATGGCTGCCCACGACCTGCAATACGACCCAAAGTGTTTGTCTCACCCACACTTTCAGGCTCGTGACTGTTTGCCGTTTCTGTCACAATTACCACCAAATCTTCTCTCCTCATCTTCAAGTTCATTACAAAAGCTGCTAGTGGGTTCTGGCTAAAACAGAAGAACCTCCTGGAGCAGCTGGGAGTAAGAGTCTGTCCTTCCTGCCTGGCTTCATTTGGAGCAGAAAAAAATAACAAACCTGGAAGCCCCATGCAGCAGGAGCTTTTGTAGTCTGTGACTTCATTTAAGGAAGTATTCTATGAAACCTCTGAAAAGCGGCTAAATTTAGATTGAAGTCTTTCACCATGGATGCCAGCCTCTTCAGCTAGAGAATCCACATGCCCACCAGCACAGCGGGGGTGGGGGCGAAATCAACAACTTTAAAAAGTACATATAAATGTGTCATCATTGAGGAAGTGAAGCTGGCATGTTTCAGCCCAAAGAAATTTTCTTCTGGTCCCACCAACATCTTAATTCTCAACAAAGAAGGAGCGACTACAAAAACTTTTAGGGAGAGGAACGGTGAACTAAGGGAGACGGGTTTTAGAGCAAGGAATTCCTCTGTATACCAGGATGTCTGTCATGACATCATCTGGCATCAAGGTACTGAAATCAGCATACTGTCTGAAAATGAGTTCTCTACACTGAGTCAGACAGGAAGGAAGAACCATCTTCTTTCTTACGGCTACTATTTCCCCAACACCTTACTCTTCCCAAATGTGTCGATTTAGACCTTGAACTCTAAAATGAGACACATGAAAAAAGAAAACACCCCCCACCCTCAACACACAAAAACCTGGTATGGAACAACAATTAACAGGGAGACAGGGGCTTCCTAGGTGGCTCAGCGGTAAAGAATCTGCCTGCAATGCAGGAGATGCAGGTTTGATCCCTGGGTTGGGCAGATCCCCTGGAGAAGGAAATGGCTACCCAACTCCAGTATTCTTGCCTGGGAAATCCCATGGACAGAGGAACCTGGCAGGCTACAATCCACGGGATCTCAAAGAGTCGGACGTGACTTAGTAACTAAACGCTGACAACAGAGAGATAATGCTCTTTTCTATGCATTTTTTTAACCTTTAAGAGTGAGCCATTTAAAAGCTAATCTTCTCCAATGTTCCATTTCCAAAATAAAGTTAAAATATTATATATAATTTTAAAATTAACATTTAACAGCCTCATCCAACTTCATGCTCCAAAACTGGTTCTATTCTGCAAGCCGTCTCTTTTAGACAGATTCCAGCAGATGACTGTGTAAGAGACAAATAGTGAGTTTCCTCATTCCTGAAGACTTGTCTCCTCTTCTCCCTGCCCCCCAGCAACTGGGAAACAGTCCCAGATTCTTCCCAAGCTTAGTTTGGAAGTAAAGCTCAGCCTCGATAAACACTCAACCCAGGAAATGCTTTGGATCGTAGACCACTTAAAATACTCAGTCTGTCCTTTCCCAAGAGGTTTCTCTGCAAACTCCGTTTGATAGACGGTTTGGCAGTTTTGTATTTTCACTAAAACCTCCTGGAACATTGCTGAGAGATAAAATCACAGCAGGCTGGAAACTATACAAATGGTGGAGGGGAGCACCACACCCAAGGAAAGCTCCTCACACCTCAAGGGAAAAGTATTGTTCAAGAGAGCTTCCAAAAGAAAAAAATAAAGAGAATTCCCTAGTGGTCCGGTGACTAGGACTCTTGAGCGCCCAATGCAGGGGGCCCAAGTTATATCCCTGGTCACGGAACTAGATCCCGAATGCCGCGCTCAAGATGCCGCATGCCGCAACTCAGTGGTAAAGAATCTGCCTGCCAAAGCAGGAGACACAAGAGATGCGGGTTTGTCCCCTGGGTTGCGAAGATCCCCTGGAGTAGGAAATGGCAATCTGCTCCAGTATTTTTGCCTGGAAAATTACACGGACAGAGGAGCCTGGACCCTACAGTCCAATAAGGTCGCCAACAGTCGGACATGACTGAGTGATTAAGCAGCTGCCTGCTTCATCTAACAATCCCACACGCCAGCCCAGCCAAAATGGACCCAGCCAAAATCGATCAATCAATTGCGATCCCAACAGGACCTGCTCCCTGGGGGAAGGGAGAGCAGAAGCGGGAGGGAAGAGGAGGGGGAGGCGAGGCGGACAAAGTCTCCACTCTCAGTGCCACTGGGCATGTTTCTTTTCTCCTGTAACCTCAGCAGCTGCTTGATATTGTTAGGCCACAATGAAAACAACTAGAAAGACCTGTTTTTAGTGTTTTTGAAATGTCCTGGTCCTTACACTACTGAAAAGGCTGACAGTCACACTGACACTCCACATGCACCTTTTTTACACAATCACCATTTCACATCCTTTGTCTTGTCTTTTGGACCACATTTCACTGTGTTTGGGTGCTGTTCAAACTCTTTCCCAGACCACACAATTATCTGTGCTAGCAAATTCTCTCCTAAACTTGGTTCCTGAGTTCACAGACAGATTACATAGAGCCACAGAACACTCCAGCTCAGAGCAACAGTCGGCTTCATTACACTGAACAGAATGTCAAGTTCTTTCCCAGAGAGACGGTGGTTGGGAGACCTGGTATGGTGGGCTATGTGGGCTGTCGGTAAGTTGTGTCTGACTCTTTGCAACCCCATGGACCTGCTGGCTCTCTGTCCATGGGATTGCCCAGGCAAAAAGACTGGAGTGGAGAATACTAGAGAATACATTTCCTCCCCCAGGGGATCTTCCCAACCCAGGGATCAAACCTGTGTCTCCTGCATTGCAGGCAGATTCTCTACCGCTGAGTCATTGGGTGAGCCTGTGGGGAGACCTAGGGGCCAAACCAAATGGAAAAGCAGCACAGGGTTAACTTATACCAAGAATGTGAGAGCGTCTGAAAGTCACCAAGGTTTTATTTTTTCTGTGGAAGCGTAACAACAGAGTAACATTTCAGTAATACATATGTGATAACAAGGCACAGTTGAATCTGATTTTTAGTAAATAATCAATAGGGGTATAGGCCAAGTAGGAAATAGCTAATACAAAAAAAAAAAAAAAATCTGAGGTTGGTTAAGAGACGGTGGAAATTTGGGGAGAACAAATATTCTCTTTCCTATTTGTATTGTTATGCATCGGTGTCAGGCTCACTTCCCTCTCCTTAAAGTGCTCTCTCTCTGGGAAGGTCGGGTGAACCTGGGAGTTCCTCACAGAATGGCGTTTGATGAAGGCTTTAATTCAGAGACAAAAAGGAAGAAACCAGATTTAGAAACCACACTGACATCAACTTAAAGTAAGATGCAAAGTTAACAAAGCAATTCAACTTTAGTCCATTTACAAAATTTTCAGTGAAGTCTCAGGCAAGGTAGCCCCTACTGTATGCTGCTTGGCGTCTGGTTACTTCATTTATTCCTGGCAACAGCCTTAGGAGATAGGTACTATTTCTGGCAACAACCTTAGGAGGTGGGTACCTTCTGCTGCTTAAAGATGAAATATCCGATTTGCTCAAGGTCACTGGTATGTAGTCAAACTGGGTTGCCGACTCCACTGCGCTCCACGGTCTCCAGGATGAGGACAAGACCAGAACTTCCCTGGTAAGTTTACTGAGAGGAGGAAACAGACCTCAGGGAAACTGCTTAGCCTAGCGTCTGTCTGGCAAGTAGTAAAAAGTCAATAATTGCCAGATACCTGATTATGATTACCTAGGTCACCCAGCTCCTGAGCAGCGAAGCTGGAACTGAAGCCCAGGTCAGCTGTGCTCCAAAACCCATACTCTGCACAGGGATGGCCCTGCATCCACTGCTCAAAGTTGCATATAAAGGGCTACAGGACAGGAGGGGCGCACCAATGAGTGATCTCCCAACACGGAAGCTCGGAAGCCGGCACTTGGCAGACTCCCATTCTAGAGTATTTGGGGAGAGATCCCAAACTTTGGGAATGAAGGCTGCCAGCCCCAGCCTGTGTGATGTGGGGCAGAGTGAAGGGAAGGGAAACAGGGCAGGGCCTTCCACCACCGACTCTGCCTCCCACCAGATGCAATTCCCTCCCATGCATTTAGGAGTGACCTCTTTTGCACGAAAAAGGATTTTAAACCTGATTGTAAATGGAAGGAGGCCTGGTGTCCAAAAAACAAACACCTTTTTTTTAAAAAGCCACTACACAAACACCAGCCTATCATCAAGACTGGAGAAGCCCCCTGAAGCTCCAATTACAACTTGTAAGACAATCTGAAATAAGCACATGGCTGGTTTATCCAACACAGGCTGGGTCTGGGGCTTGGGCTGGGGCAGAAGGGGACCTCCCGCTCTATATAATCATTCAGGGACCCAGGCTGATGGAGGCTCCCCCATGTGATACACAGTGCTGGGTGCTCCACGGCCGAGTGGGAGGCGCTTATAGCAGCAGCCCCAGGGTGGGCGAGATCAC
>NW_011494795.1:683305-683665 GCF_000754665.1 Bison bison bison | reverse complement strand
GGCGAGATCACTGCTCCTCACGGTTGACCAGCCTGAACCACCCACGCGGTCCCACCTAACTGAAGGGCACAAGGACAGTCACTGAGCTGTTTGCACCACCGCAGAGGCAGCTCCGGAGTGCTGGGGGCGGTGGGGGCACGAAAGAAGTAAGAGCGCATGGAGTAGGCTATCCTCTGTGTTAACAGGAGGGAGAAAGGGAGAAAAGGGGACAGAAAACCTCTGCGAGACTACTACAGGAGAAACTAGTATTACCGTGGTAAAAACAGTTACGTCTCTGGAAACACAAACCAAAACTACAATGAGGTACCACCTCACACCAGTCAGAATGGCTGTCCTTACAGAGTCTACAAATACCAAATG
>NW_011494795.1:670628-683205 GCF_000754665.1 Bison bison bison | reverse complement strand
GGTTCCTTAGAAAACTAAAAGTAGAGCTACCATATGATCCAGCCGTGCCACCCACCCCTGGGCATATGTCCAGACAAAAATATCATTCAAAAGACACATGCATCCCTGTGTCTATAACAGCGCTGTTCACAACTGCCAAGACATGGAAATAACCTAGATGTCCATAGACAGATGAATGCGTAAAGAAGCCATGATACATATATACAGTGAAACAGTACTCAGCCATAAAAAAGAACAAAGCAACACGGATGACCTAGAGATGATCACAGAAGTGAAGTATGTCAGAGACAAGTACTTTATGATATCCTTTATATGTGGGATATAGAATATGACACAATGAACCTATAGCTATGAAACAGAATCACCAACAGAGAACAGACTGGTGACTGCCAAGAGGGAGGGGGCGGGTTATCAGCTGCGAACTATTACCTACGGGATGGACAACAAGCTTCCTGCTGTGCAGCACAGAAAAACATGTCCAATGTCCTGTGATAAACTATAATGGAAAAGAATATTAAAAAGGTACAAATAAATAAGCAGAATTTTTAATGTCACATTAAAACAAACAGCATTAAAAACCAATAAAAAATTCTAAAATATGTAAAACATTTTAAAAAATAGCTAACGTCTCTGAAGGCAAGCTGGTTGGCAAAGGACAGGGAGGAGGACAGGGCATTTTTAATGGGTACCCTTTTATATCACACACACGTGTAATCTATTTTAAAACTAAAATAATTTTTAGGCTGTGATTTATACACTTCAAATTAATAGGTTGTTTGCAGGGTTTTTTTTTTCTGAATCAAGTCCAATCTATTCTAATATAAGAAACACCAAGTTCTTGACTCATACAGCCTGAAATTAAACACCTGGAGTAACACTGACATAATCACATCCCTTTGTAAAGCCTCGCTGAGAGATTTTGGACTGACTTCTCTCTGTTCCAAATATAAACATCACTACAATTGTAGGTGATGAGAAAAGTACTGAAGCCGATCAAATGTCTGCTCTTCGAAATAACTTGTCCTGTTATTTCAACTTCAGTACCATTTATTCTCTAAAAAAAATGTCCTTTTCTAAAATAAAAGTGTACTTCTGGCATTGTTAAGCTTAATCTTATGTAAAATCTCAAAAAAAAAAAAAGAAAAAAAAAAACCAGCAAAGTCTCCTGGGTTCTCCCCAGAAGAGAAATGTTTCAGAATGCATTAAAATATGGTCTGCACTGAGACACAGCCTTTGACAAAATCATGATCAACATCCCTAAACAACGCTTAAATGCTTCATGGCCAGATGTGCCAGGGGCCTGCCTCCAGGCTTGTGACAAGGTAACCCAACAACACGTCTGCTCTGCTCACGCAGCTGTCAATAGAAGTAGAATCCTGCTGACATTCAGCTGATGAAGGAAGCCATAAATAATGCAATAAGTAAACACTTAGGTCAAGTCCCCGAAACCTCTTCCATCATTCATTTCAATTTTATATCAAAAACAGGCCTGAAAAAAAAAAAAAAAAACAGGCGAATACTATCCCATTCTCAGCACTCTAAATACCAGAAAATTTCCAAGAGAAATAGCACTCTATCGAGTTATGTGATATCCTTATGGGTTTTCCTTCTAAATTTATGCTAAGCACATTACATAGCCACTTTTTTCTATACCAAGTTTGTACTTAAATAGCCTGTGACTATCTCTCAAGTTCTACAATATACTGTCCGCATTTATATTTTAGGGGAAAATCAACTGCCATGCATTTCTTTCAAATGGCAATACCACGCTTTCTAACAGCACGCGTTTGGGTGCATCAAAGGCACTTCCCTAAGTGGGCTTTCTGCCAACAATCTGTGCTTTTCTAAAAGGTTATGTGCACTATCATTTAACCTGCTGGGAGCCTCCAAATAGGTGTATTCAACTAATATTAATGAATTCCTGAAATGTATCTCAAGTTTCTTTCTCGATCAGTGAAGAAACGCAAAGAACCCAAGTTTGTGAAGCCTTTCATGGGTCTTACAGGATCCACTACTCAACGTACACAATGAATTAGTAATTATGAAATTGCCAATATTGCGACACATGAGGCCAAATCCAATATAAGTTCAGGACAAAAACACAAAGGAAAGGAAACTGCAGATCCCACTGTGTTATGTTTAAACTGAAGACAGATGGCATTAATTTGTGGGTATGCAAACAATTTCTAGAACTTTAGAGTCAGAGACAGCCATAATACCATGTATCACTGATGCTAAGACACATTTCTCCATATTTTAACATCTCTGAAATAGTCAAATGAATCACATTGCAGTGTAATTACTGATGTTTCTTTTTTATTGGTCCATAAAACAATGGTGTGACTTTCAACTCAGAGTCACTGAAATATGACAATGTTAATATTAGCTAACAAGTATTGAACATTTACTGTATACCAGACATTGCATGTGGATTATTTTATTTAATACCCACGATACTCTGAAGTGGCTCCAATTATTTACCTCATTTTTATAGCTGGGAAAATTAAAGAGATGAGGTCACTTGTCTAAAGGCACAGGTTGGCTCCAGCCCAGCTCTTAAGCCCACCCTTCACCCCTGCCCACTGACTCCACGGAGGAAGAGACTGCTGGGGGTCTGAGAGAGCCAACTGTTCCTTGGGGCATGAGTTCAAGGCTCAGTCAAGCATCTTCTAAGTACTTTTTTTTTGTTTTAAGGAACATAGAAGTAAAAATATAGAGTTTCAAATATCAAGAACAGATATTATTTCATAGCCTTTACTTAAAGGAAGGGTTGGTAAGAGTTTGTTACGAGTTTGCATACCGAAACCAAAAATCCTGCATGCTACAACCAAGACCTGGTACAGCCAAATAAATATTTTTAAAAAAATTTTTTAATTCTATTATGGCTAGAGAAATGATATAAGAATGTATTCCTTTACTCTGTAGCTAAATTGTGTTTAAATCAGTGTTGAAATAGCCCCAAATAACACTATACATCAACAATGAAATTTATTAGGGTGGTTGTTGTTCAGTCGCTAAGTCATGTCCAACTCTTTGCGACCCCACGGACTGCAGCACGCTAGACCTCTCTGTCCTCTACTATCTCTCGGAGTTTGCTCAAATTCATGCCCATTGAGTTGTTTGTTGGGGTAAGTTCACATAAAAAACTACCATTCCTAACACTTGGTAAAAATGTTTGGGACTTTTACAAAAACACATTTTTTAATTCACACTAGTACAAAGACAGTATTTTTTTTTCTTCAAAAGTTCTTTAAATAGTATCGTCTACTTATTTGTTGGCTGCCTTCCTCGTATTTATTTTCCAGTTCCCTCAAATGCCCCTGTCGTATATGTTGGGAGACTAATACCAGTACTAGATTCCAAGATGGACCCTAATCCCCATCACCCTAGCCAGTGGCTAGTTCAGAGATGGACACGTGGACCCAAAAAGGCCAATCAGACAAGAAGATTCAGCTCCAGGACTTCTACTCCAGGAAGAAGCCGTTGGGGAAGTGCTCTCTTAACATCTCTGCTGATTAAAGCTAGAAGCAAACAGCCATGGGAGCTGCTGGTGGCCACCTCCTACCTTCCGAACGCAAGTGGAGGAGGCAGCCAAGAATGGTCTGAGGTCACAACACTGAGAAATGGGAAAATCAGGTCCTTGCCATGCTGCTGGAATGACTTTTGGACTTTTCAGTAAATTTACGAAAGAAAATTCTTTCTATTGAGCCAATTTAAGCTAGGTTTTCTGCTACTTCCATCTGAAAGCATTCTGTTTTTTTTAAACTAATAAAAAAATTGGCATTAGGAAGTGTGGTATTGTAAATACAAGACAGAAGTAGAACTGTGAAATTGGTTGAAGAAAGGAAACAGGATAAAATTCAATGAATACCTTACGTCCTCAGCCTGAGCCTTTAGTCTTTACTCTCTAAGAAAGAAGTCAGATGTGCCCGCCAAGATGACAATACAAGGAGCATGACGGCACTTAATAGGAAGATTCAAGATAAGGAAAGGTTCTGACTCCTGCTCACAGTATTTTGTAAGGCTCCACGAGGAGATAAAATGAAAAGGGAGAAAAATGTGCCTTTGCTAAGAGGGCCTTTCTGCTTCAAATTGCAATCCCAGGGGACCAATAGTGTGAAGAGAGGAAACAGGATAAAGAGAGGGGAATGGTACCCTGGGCAGGAGACAAGACTTCAGGGTAGGGTGGGCAAACGAGTCCTGACCCCCAGGACACCCTCAAACACGATCATTCAAGATGTAACTGCAAAACACCCCCTAGGCAAGGGACAAATTAATGACTACTTCCATCCAACTACTTTTTTTCCAACAGCCCTGAGGGAGAAGCTGAGGAGATAACCGGGAAACCAAAGGTTACGAAGATGGGCCAAATTCTAGATTTGAGAGTATTTCAGGCTTTGGTTCAAACCTGTGGAACTGCCCAAAGTCCAGGGGCAGACTAGCTCTGGGGTGTCATATGGCCACAGACATCCTAAGCCTAGCCGACCACAGGCTGTGACTGCCCAGTTCCCAGCCCCAGTCTCTCACCCCGTGGCCCACAAGAAGCGGCCCACCCCAGCAAACACCACCTCCAAGAGGGGTGTCCTCCAGTGCCCTACTCACATGCGGCCATGGAACACGATCAACAAGAAGGTCATTAGCTCCCTCAACCAATGAATATGTGTGAGTACCACTGTGAGCCAAGCCACCTTCAGTGGGACAACCGATGTAAACAAGACAGCAAGGCCGAAGGCTTCCTGTTGGCAATAGGCTCTCCAGCTCCACCACTGGCCACTCCTCAATCATTAGACCGAGGGAAGCTCCATGTCACCCTGACAAGGACAGCTGGCCACCTCACCAAGGCTCCTGGAACTGGAGCTGGAGGCAGTGAGCACAGAGGCAGGAGTGAAGGAGCTGCAGAAGTGAACGCAGCTTTCCCGTTTTTCTCCTTAGCCTCCCCCTCAGGGCAGTGGGAAATAAGCGGTTGGATGGAGGAATGGATGGAGCCAATTCTTTCCACCCTACTTGAGGATTTGCCCAAGTGAGAACTTTTTTCATGAATCCTTTAACATCACTGAAAGAGAGAAATAACTAACACTGCAGCTGGATGATTCTGGTTGTAAGTAACACTGAAATACAAAAGGGCAAGCAGCAGCTGTCCAAGCCAGAGCTGATGATGGCAGCTGGAACCAGTGGACATGGGTCAGTGGACATGAAGAGAAGACACATTCCAGACAAAACGTGGTGACAGAAATAAGGACTTGAGGCTGAATTAGATACGAAGAATGACAACAAGGCTTGTTTTTCATTTTTTTGTTTGTTTGTTTGTTTGGGCAACTGGGTAGATTCAATGAAGTGGGTTAGAATGTCATGTTTCCAACCTCGAATAGTTACAGAGAAAAAACTGCTACCTTATCTCGACCCAAAAAAACCTGTCTAATTCTGTGAGTGTCGATTATCCTCAGTGTAGCCTAAATTAAGTCAACATCCCATGAAGACATGCAGGCCTTCTCCTGCACATGACTATTGATTACTGCAAAGCGTATGTGTGTGTTAGCTGCTCATTCGTGCCAACTCTTTGCCAGGCTTCAGGCTACATGTCCATGGAATTCTCCAGGCAAGAATACTGGAGGGGGTTGCCATTCCTTTCTTCAAGAGATCTCTTTCTGACCCAGGGATCAAACCTGGGTCTCCTGCATTGCAGGTAGATTCTTTACCATCTAAGCCACCAGGGAATGCGTCTATTATAGCTGTTTCTGAGAATTTTTCTATCAGCCCATGAAATGATTATCCATTTAGGAGAAAAGAAACTATCTTTTCTTTCCCATTAAATGTGTTTTTAAAGAATAAGACAAATTTCATGATTTTTTTTTTAACCTAGAAACAAAAACACAATTAAAAACAAAAATCAAAAAAAGCTTCTTGCGGCTGGCTTGCATCTTGCCTTAAGTGAGGAAATGCTTATGAGAACTCTGGAAACTATGAGACGCCGTACAGATATAATTACTATTAGTATTATTCATATGGACAAACTCTCATCAAGCAATTCTCAAACCTATGATCTGTAGGTAATATATGTAGAAATACAATATGGTAAAACTTAAGGTTTTCATCCTAAAGCTCTAAGAGAACAAAAAAGCAACAAATTACGTGTGGTGATGACTTTTTCTCCATTTACAGAGTCAGCTATCAATATTTCTTTTTTAGGTACCACTAACATTAATAAACAGGCCTTTTTAGAGGTTCAAAATAAATTTATTGATTAGAAATATGTGGGAAAAATACCAAATTTACCAAATTATTACAGCTGGGTTATGCAAGTTAGCATTTTTACCGCACTTCAGGGAGGAGGTTATTTTACAAGAATAGGTCAGTGATAACCCCAAATGACATTCCAAATAAGTGATATGAACCAACACTGTTATTCAGAATCGAGACTCCAGTCTTTCAAAGGACTCTCTATAAAAAAGTAGGTCTAAGGAGGATTAGATTCCTGAATCTGCAAAGAATCATTTGGGCTGGAATAGCTTTTTAATATTATGCTAGAACAAGGGCTTTTGAGCTTCTGCTTTTTTTTTTTTTTTTGGTTTTGGGTTTTTTGGGGGACTGGGGGACGGGTTCTCAGTATCAGAATGAACATATTCTCTGAGGGAAAAAAATCTATTCAGACTTACAAAGAACGCAATGCATTTTACTCTCTGGGACCCAGGAATCTTCCTAGTAGTGCAATACACATGACGTGGATATATACCCTTAGATGCTACTTCAGCCCTTTAACATGCATTTGGCACAATTACTTTGAATGTCCAAAACACCCATATTTGAAATAATTACTATTAGCAATTAACGTACTAGTTGCTCTAAAAAATCTTTGCTTAAGAGTTATAGATTCTTTTGTTGTTTGTTTTTACCATTTTTAATTGTTGAAAAGCAATATATGCTCAAAGCGGGGGACAAGAACTGGGCGGGGAGGAGATGAAATAGTAAAAGAAACACAGTGAAACAAAGTCTCTGTCTTTCCCGCTCTGATCTGTACCCTCAAGTCCCAGTTTGCGTCCCCAGCGGTCATCACAATCAATATTTCAACAGGACTCTTCCAGTGATGTCTATACACACACACCATAAATTGCCATTTTGTTTTATTTATTACTCAAACAGTATATACGATTTCCACTCTTCTGAATCATGCTTCCCCCTCTCCCCACTCAATAACAGACCTTGGAAAATATTCCATCTCAGAATATAAACACTAGCTTATTCTTTTAAACAGCTATGTATCCCTGGGGATATGTCATAATTTATTTAGTTTTCTATTAATGCAGATTTAAATTGTTTCTAGATTTTATAATTTTAAGCAATGCTGTAACAATTTTGCACATAGGCTTTACATAAATGTGTGATTATAATATCTGTAAGAAAAATTCCTAAGTGCAAAATTGTCAGGTCCAAGGGTATATACATTCATTGCATGTGCTCAGTCACTTCAGTCAAATCCGACTCTTTGGGACCCCATGGACTGTAGCTCACCAGACTCCTCTGTCCATGGGGTTTTTCAGGCAAGAATACTGGAGTGGGTTGCCAAGCCCTCCTCCCCCTGGAGGAGGGATCGAATCCACGTCTCCTGAGTCTCCTGCATCGCAAATGGATTCTTTACCTCTGAACCACCAGAGAAGCCATACTTTTCTTATCCAATATCAAACTGCCCTTCCTACTCGATTGTACCAATTTATATTCTCGACCACAGTGTAAAACAGTTTCTGCTTTTCCACACCTTTGTCATCATGACATGCTGTTAAACTCTGGTCACTGCCCATCTGCTAGACAGAAAACTGTTTCCCCCTTAGTTTGAATCCGTAAATGTTGTTTGGCATGAACAGGACTGCATGTTTTTTCACATGTTTGAAATCCATTTTCATCCTTTTCTGTGAATTGTCCACATCCTTTGCCAAATAGGTCACTGGCCTTTTTCTAATTGATTTTAAAAGCTCTTTATAAGCAAGCTAGACTTTCATAACACACAGACTACCAAGTGTTTTTCCTAGCCTGTCGATTTTTATCCATTTTATTTTCCATGGAAAAATTTTCTATCCAACTACTAAAGTTTTGCTTGTAACTGTTTTTCAGCTGATTCTTTTGGACTTTCAAAGATATAAAATCATAAGCACCTGCAAACAGGGATTTTGCTTTCTGATGTCTTTCTCTAGCTGACAACTGTGACAGTGTGCGTCCCTGCATTGGTCCTGATTTTGACGGGAATGCTTCCAAGGTTTCACAATTTAAAATGATGCTGTGATATCACTTGGCTTAGGATACTGTTTCTCTAAGGAATTTTCTGAATGCATAGAGAATTTAGCAGTTCATTCTTGAGCATAATTTTTCCATGTTTATCTGTAGATTCCATAATTTTCTTCAGTACATTATTAGCTTGAGCACTTACATGATCATTTAAGCACAAGAAATAACAGGAATCTATGACTTTGTATTTACACTGTGCTCCTCTAGGAATAATTCACAACTGCTCATCCAAATATTGAATGCATATCAAGTCATTGCCTGACAGAAAAAGGCAGGTACCTCCATTACCGACTGGAAAACTGAGTCACAAATGGATGATAATTCCACCACCCCTTTCTTCACCGCGGCACTTCTGTGAGTTAGAAAGAAAAGTCGGACCCGCCAGTCAGGTATTTAAGCCACAAGGAAGCACCAAGGCCTTTAGAGAATTTAGCGGATGCCCGACAACACGAAGAAAGCAAACCAGGCTGCTGTCTGCAAGCCCCGCTTCACAACATGCTCTTCCAGACTCCCTGCAAGCAACCTTCAAGTTGGACTCAGGAGCCTAAAACATCTGAAATGCATCACCCGGCAGCGAGCATAACAGGTCCGCGTTCTGTGATACACGACGCTGCCAACATTCCTCAGCCAATTAGAATTCCTTTCAGCTGCAATGGAGGTGAACACAGCTGGAATTACAGAGTGGGGCCATCACCAGACGCACTGATTGTACATTATTTAAGCCTTGTTTTAAAACAATAAGAGGATTTTTTTCCCCTTTAATCTAGAAATATGGAAACAACATTTCCCTCAGTTTAAGTATCTAAATGGATTCAATTTCATCTATAGACACAACAGGAATTCTAACATTTTAAAAAGAAGACATGCCTGATCCACAAGGCTATGAGCTTTTTTTTAATTCTTCCACGAGAGAGAGCTCGGCAGCTCTTAACTAGAATGGCCTTAGGGACTACGGGCAGCTAGATATGGCTGACAACAAGACAATTTAAGTGAGGGGCTTTTTCTCAATAAAATTCATTGACAAAACAAGCAAACTAGTCATTTAGGTTGTTCAGTGACAAAAAAAAAAAAAACAAACAACAAACCCACATATTTTTTACATGTTTTTTGTTTAAAGACATTTAACCACTGAAATGGTTCTGAAGTAACAAAAACATTGAGAATCCTAAAAGTTAGGGTTTCTCACCCAGAAAATCAGAGCATGGTATGAACACCCAATTATTTCATCCATCTCAGAAGGTTTTTTGAACTTCCTTTTTGCTCTTAGCGCTCAAGAAAATGCACGATTCAGCTATTTTAACTTCTAACCAGTGCCCACAAGCATGTTACAAAACAGCCAGGCTAGTGAACTGGATCAGTGAGCTGATGTTGAAATACTAAGGGGCAGTGTTTCTTTTTTTAATTCATTAGGAAATACTTCTTCACAAGTGACTCAGTCCTCAGGACCTCCCCCTCACCCAATGTTCCACATTAGAACCAGCCAATGTGACCGAACATAGAAAAGGAAAATTTGGAGAAGAGAAAGAAAAACTGAAGTTCAGACACGACTTTCATGGTTGCAAAAAATAGGAGTTCTGAACAGACAAAGAAATAGGCTTGAAATAAAAAATTGTAGTTTGATAAATCACAACTACAATCAAAATACAGAAAGAAGCAGGGCATATGGACAGGTCCATTTCTCAAGGCACTCAGGTGGTCAAAGTTTTGTTTTTTTTTTAATGGATTTGAGGGAAAAGATTTTTCTTAACACAGCATGGATATAACCAAATCAAAAATAAAGTCAATACGAGAACATGTATTTGGCAGAAGGTGAGTCCTTTTAAAGTGTAACTGCAGTTTAAGTTTTGAATAAGCATTTGATCTAAGCCCACCACTCATCCTTAGTAATTCAATTCAAAAAAGTGCTTTGACTGTACCTTCATGAACCGGAGACACTGTTAGGTAAACTCAGGTGGAGGGTGAATACTGATGACTTAGTCCCTCATCACAGTTTCGGCTGATTAAAACAAGAGTTCTGCCTGCCTTACGTAAGTACAAACTGACACAGGCGACGTCTTCAGATTGCTTCATCTTTAAGAAAAACAACTATTTCGAACCACTCAGGTCACCTGTGGTTGATCAGTTAAGGTTATTAACAGCTAATGACTACAGCTGCTTTTCTCCAAGCTGGATCATCCAAGACACCAAAAAAGTCAGCCTTACATTACACATGCTACAGCTCTAAAAACAGCTTCTACATCCATAGGCTATCAAGGAAGCTCTCTTTCCCCTTCTCTACTTGGAATTAGAATTTTTCTCCCTTTCCAGTACACAGTCACGTTCTGAAAGATATAAAAACACGAGGAGATCTGAGAGTGTTTCAAGGCATAAAAGCACCCAAAAAAATAAAAGTTTGGGCATTTGTTTTTTTAACTAACTGGGCTTTCCAGGTGGCACAGTGGTAAAGACTCTGCCTGCCAATGCAGGAGACACAGAAGACTCGGATTCAATCCCTGGGTGGGGAAGATCCCCAGGAGTAGGACATGGCAACCCACTCCAGTATTCGTGCCTGGAAAATTTCATGGACAGAGGAGCTTGGAGGCCTACAGTCCATGGGCTCAAAAAAAGTCAGACACAACTGAGTGCACACACACCACATTTTAACTCACAAGATAACGGTAGAATAAAACAGAATTTGCTTGAAGAGCACTGTGGAATGGAGAAGGCACTGGCACCCCACTCCAGTACTCTTGCCTGGAAAATCCCATGGATGGAGGAGTCTAGTAGGCTGCAGTCCATGGGGTCGCTAAGAGTCGTGTCACTTTCCCTTTTCACTTTCATGCATTGGAGAAGGAAATGGCAACCCACTCCAGTGTTCTTGCCTGGAGAATCCCAGGGATGGGGGAGCCTGGTGGGCTGCGGCCTATGGGTCACACAGAGTCAGACACGACTGAAGCGACTTAGCAGCAGCAGCAGCAGCAGCAGCGGAACCCTGAGAACTCAAAATTTCCATTCTTTTACCAAAGTGGCCTAAATATCGTATCTGGGATTCATTTGTGTACCATGTAAGAACAAAGTTCTTGCAAATTCTACTTGAATTTAAGATAAAAAGTGTTTCCAAAGTATTTGATTTGTCAGAGGACTCTAAACTATCTACAAAATAAAGCTCTTCAACCAAGATCACTCAATTTTGAACATATTATGCTCCAAGCCTACTGAAACCATTAAAGAATGATTTTCCTGTTAAGATATCACAAGGACACTCATTAAAATCATATTCTTTTCAATATAAAGACTTACATGTTCTACTAGTTTGGGCCTGCTTTCCAAAGCAGGTCAACCTGCGACACAATAGTTTTCAAAAACAAAAAGTGTTCCAGAGAAAGGGGGGGCGGAAATCATAAATGTAACCATTACACAAAAGTAATGCTTGGCATAAATCAAACAGAGGTGCTGTGTTTTAACATAAATTCTAAATATCAGGACTGAGATTTAACAAAAGCAAGTATAAGCAAACAGTAATTTGGAACAAGTAGACAGTCACACTGATACATCCTCAAGAAGGAAAAGAAGACTACTATGGGATTGAAATCTTATTTTATATATTAGGAAACAGAGAACCCAGAAAGGTTAAATGATTTGCTCCATATCATAGTTAATGGTAATCTTACCAGAATCGAGTCTTCTAATTCTAAACCCAATGTTCTACTCAACCACCATATATAACTGTGGACCCCGAAGTTCTAAATGCTCTTTTATAATCCAATTCTTCATGTTTTTCATTTTACTGTGCCCTGTGTGGTATTCCCTGACTGGTTAGAATAACCCTCATTCTAAAAACAAAATCACTTTTTTCAAATATCACACAGGGAAATAAATTCTGAAACAGGTAACAAAAGTACACACCTCTTGAAAGATGGTTTCCCAAGTTTCCAGAAGAGATTTTAACCTCCCCTCGACAAGTTCAAAGATGGGGCCAGAAACCTACCCTCCCACTGCCAACAAGATAGCTCATTCCTACGTACATTATGTAGTTTCCACATAATTCACGTAGTTTCCAGGTAAATTAACATTCATCAGACTACTGGCATCATGTGCGTCTGCAATCAACACTAAATTCTCAACCTCTCTGCAGGGAGGACCACAGAGTCCCTCAGATCAGGAATAACATCAGCAGGGGGAAAAGCAAAAGTCGTTTTGGAAAGAACATTCATAACTTGATGCTTCAATAGCAAACATGTCCAAAAACTCTGACGCGTGTCTGCATCTGCGACATCTAAATTCCTGAAAACTGGCTGCCCTGGTGGCTCCGCGGCCCTAGCCC
>NW_011494795.1:669071-670528 GCF_000754665.1 Bison bison bison | reverse complement strand
GGAAGAAACAACCCCCACTCCAGGCGGAAAAGGCTCAGGTCCAGACCTGCTAACTAGGCTTGATTAATAATACACACCTGACACAAAGTTGTAATTAAAACCTAGTCCTTCTAAAACATTAATCACACTTTTATCTAACTCACAAAATCAGTTACTTCTGCTCTTAACAAGAAACCTGAAACCAATCTCATGTCAATTATAGATTACACTGCAAATGAGAACCAAATGAAAGGTGTCAGTCATTAAAGTTTTACAAGTATTACAAAGTAAAAACCGTGGCTTTTATGTAACCGTAAAACAATGTATATACTTACATCTACACAGTTAGAGTTTCCTACCAGCCCTGGGATAAAGAATTCTATTTCTCCAGAAACAAAAATCCCTGGGACATATTTGCTATTGACAAAACCAGGGTCTGGATTTGGGTTCAAATAATTATGATCTGATTGTGTTATCTAATCATAACGTGATCTGACATCGTTCTACAAAAAAACTGTCTCCCTTTCCTTGAAACAAAAAATGGATCATGGAACAACTAAGAACTCTCAGAGGAAATTTTAGTTTGAAAAAAATCACTCTCTGTTGTTTCCAGGGATTTCACCAATAATTGAGGGCCATCCCAAATGCTCATTCTCTTTTTTAAAGAATCTGACCAGACCGACTTTGAAGTCATCATCAGACCTATCACTGAACAGAAAAATCCAGGGGAAAACCCCTAACAGGGATTAGCCTGAACTTTATATTTCCTTTCCGGAGCTGGAAATATTTGCGTTTGGAAAGTCCCCCAGCAGAACCGTATTTGCAACACTACAGTCCAGCCTCAGGTGTGAATTTAAACCGGGAAACAGGGCAGTAGTAGTGGGGAGAGCGAGGAAAAGACAGAAGCGGGTGCACACTGGTCCAGGATCTCTGGAGCCCGCCAGCCAGGGGCACGGCCGGCAGACACGACTGGCAGCTACACACACCAGAACCACCACGTCGCAGGCCGAGAACAGAGCTTCGCGCTCACCCTTGAAGGTGGCACTACAGAGCCACCTAGGAGACACGGGCATTTCATTGAAGACTCAATGAGAGTGAATCAAGAAGCCTGCGCTAATGCAGCTGCCAAAGCCTCCAGAGTGTGCGTGTGCGTGCGTGCGCGCGTGTGTGTGTGTGTGTGTGCGTGCGTGCGCGCGTGCGTGTGTTGCGGTGGGGGGGTGAGGTGGGTGGGACAGGGGTGACGGTAACGCAAAGAACTGAAGCAGCAGAGTCAAGAGAAGATAGTGGCCTGGCCTGAGAGAGAGGAAGTGGCTCAGACTGAAGAGGTCTGGACCAGAGGGGAAGTGAGGGGACCGGGACCGGCAGAAGCTACGAGACTGGATTGAGGAATTAGAGGCTGAAGGAAAGGGTGGAGGCCGCCAGACAGAGGCAAGGGGGCGGGGCTGGGAGATAAGCGAGGGAGGGACAAGGTAGAAAAC
>NW_011494795.1:668033-668216 GCF_000754665.1 Bison bison bison | reverse complement strand
GAAGAAATCGAGGGGGACGAAGGGGGTGAGGGGCGGGCCAGGAGGGGAGAAGCGAGGGCCAAGGTGGCGAGAGGAGCGAGGAGGCTGGGGGGGTACGGAAAGGGTCCAAGAGGGGAGAAGTGAGGGGGAGTGGAGGGTGGGGAGGATGAGTGGGGGACGGAAGGCGTCCAGGAAGGTAAAGTG
>NW_011494795.1:657554-667418 GCF_000754665.1 Bison bison bison | reverse complement strand
CAGAGCCTCGGCGGCCGGGAGCGAGCGCCGGGCACGCCCCATGGCGGGCGGGACGGCGAGGCCCGCGTGCGGTCGTTCTCGTTCTCCGCCACATTCTCCCACGGAGTCGGTTTGCAGATGTGGACGTTGAGGTTCAGAGAACGGCATCGATTTTCCAGGCCTCTCACTCAAGGCTCCGAGCTCGTGAGAGCTATTGAAAGCGGGCTTACAGCAAACCGAGGTCTGTGATTACACCAAGGACTTTGCACGAATAGGCGTGCAATTCCAGTTTGTTTATTTACTTTTAGTAAAGAGTGTCTTAAAAAGTGCAATTCAAGGGAGGGACTTCTCAGAGACAAAGTCCTCTAGGTATGTTCTGGGCAACTAGTGCTCTCTCTTGACCCGTAACGAAGTTGCCAGAATCGCAGGAAGTGCCGTATATGGGCAAGGTAAATAAGATTCGAGAGGCAGATAAAGAGGTGGATGTTGTCACCATCCAGTCAACAGACACCTGAGCCAAACAAAAAGGTAGCTTTAAGGCCTGCGCTTCTGCTTTCTGCTAACACTTCTCCCAGAGTTTCAGGTTGGAACTAAAGCTCATTATGCTTTCTTCAGCAAACAAACCCCTCTGTTAACCTGTTACAAAGAGGAAATACGTTGATAGGGAAAGCTGGGTTTGTTTATCAGACTTGTCTTTGACCAACTACCTGATTCTCTGGATGCCTTCTTTGGTCTGTGTCTTAAGGAAACCGGGCTCTGATCCCTTGCAGCCATCCCCTGCAGCCTTCCTTGGGGTCACAGTCTTCAGAATAGAGACCTTCCTTGGGGTCACAGTCTTCAGAATACAGCCCTCTTTCTAGGGCCCCTTGACATGCCCACCTGCCCTTGCTGAGCTCAAGACTCCCGAGCTGGATTCAAAGCTGCCTCTTCCAGCCTCCATCGGTGACTTAAGAGGACAGACCTAGATCATTTCTATGGCCCCTTGCACCTCAGACTTTGAATGAGTCTAGTGAAATATCCCGGAGAAGGCAATGGCAAGCCACTCCAGTACTCTTGCCTAGAAAATCCCATGGATGGAGGAGCCTGGTGGGCTACAGTCCATGGGTCGCTAGGAGTCGGACACGACTGAGCGACTTCACTTTCACTTTTCACTTTCACACAATGGAGAAGAAAATGGCAACCTACTCCAGTGTTCTTGCCTGGTGAATCCCAGGGACGGCACAGCCTGGTGGGCTGCTGTCTATGGAATCGCACAGAGTCGGATACGACTGAAGTGACTTAGCAGCAGCAGTGAAATATCCAAGAATACAAGCTGTGTTGAAGCAACAGAGCAGTGGATCCAGTATCCAGCTCTGTTTCTCTTTGAGACGATTGTCACTGAGTCCCTGGATCTAAATAAATCCGTTTAGAGTACGCAGTGCCTCCGTAATCCCCATTCCGCTTCCAGTGCGGTCAGTATTTCTCCCTTCGCTCAGTTCCCACATTCGAGGAGCCTCTTCTCTGTAAACTACACTAAATGCCTTCCTTTCCCTGCTTACCTTAGTGCTGAACCCTGTTCTTACGCCAGCTGTTTCTGACCTAAAAACCTTTCATTTCTTAACCTCATTGTTTTCTTACCGTCCTGGATGTCTGGGCCTTTTCTTAATTGTTTCCTCAACTCCTGAGTCAGAAGGCTACTTCTGGAGGTTACTGAATTGCATTTTATTTACTCATTAGCAAGTAATACATGACTAGGGACAAGAAACATAAGTCAGAGCTACAGTCCATGGGGTCACTAGGAGTCTGACACGACTGAGCAACTTCACTTTCACTTTTCACCTTCATGCACTGGAGAAGGAAATGGCACCCCACTACAGTACTCTTGCCTGGAAAATCCCATGGGTGGAGGAGTCTGGTAGGCTGCAGTCCATGGGGTCATGAAGAGTTGGACTCAACTGAGTGACTTCACTTTCACTTTTCACTTTCATGCTCTGGAGAAGGAAATGGCAACCCACTCCAGTGTCCTTGCCTGGTGAATCCCAGGGACAGGGGAGCCTGGTGGGCTGCCATCGCTGGGGTCGCAGAGAGTCGGACAAGACTCAAGCGACTTAGCAGCAGCAGCAGCACAGCACTTGCAAGGCTCTGCTGAATGTCTGAAACAGACAAGAACGGACAAAGATACAGTGTCAGAGGCTAGAAAGTAGATTACAGGACCACTCTGCTTGGGAGGAGAGAGATGGAGAGCTCAGAAGAGTCACAGAAGATCTTGATCTAGGGATTTAGAGGCAAGTTGAAGTTGAAGTCTTTTGGGCCAAAAAGTGGGGAAGGGCACTATAGACAGAGGGAACAGCTTGTGCAAAGTGAATGCATTTTCTAGTGCAGGGTTCAGTGGCATTGCAGTCACATAGCTGCTGAATTTTCTGTCCTTACACCAACTCCATTAAAAGTTGATAAAGATGATAAAAAGATGTTTGCCCACTTAAAAACCATCACCACAATTTTGTGCTGAGGCTGTAGGCCAGCCTTATATCAAACTTAAGATGTACCTTGAAGGACTTCCCCGTGGTCCAGTGGTTAAGACTTAATGTTTTCAATGCAGGGGGCATGGATTTGATCCTTGGTTGGGGAACTAAGATCCCACATGCTGAGTGGCAAAAAAAAAATCTTCTCACTATACAAATATCCTCAATGTGTTCAATGTGCTTCTCAGCTCCAAATTAAACCTTAAAAGAAAAAATGTACCCTGATACCCAATCTCTGATTAAAAATACTCAAAATTCCAGAAATTTCCCAAAAGCAGAACTTGAATTTGCCCTCTGTACCAGCAGCTATTTACATAGCATCTACATCTAGAGATGATTTCAAGTCTATAGGAATGTTAGGTAGTTAGAATAGGGAAACAGGTTCCAAGATGGCAGGCAGAGGAAGTGGTAAGAAGCATGCAGAGACCAGACAAAGGAAAGGAAAAAGCCTGAGAAAAGGAAAACCACAGCTAGGCGTGAGAACCTGTTGGGGAAAACATGCCTAACATGCCCCTTTCCCTGATTGGCCTTGAGCATACACCCTATCTGCATTCCCTTCCCTGATTGGTCTTAGGTGCAAACCCCATTTTACGTGGAGAATAGCAAACGGAGCCTCAGGAACCTCCAAAGTATAACCTCCAAAAAGTATAAAAAGGGAAGCCCAAGTGGATTGAGGCCATTCCTACCAGGGTGGGTCTGCTCTAACATCTCAAGCGTGTACTGCGTGCCACTTAATAAATCCTGCCTGTTTGAGCTGTCCTGGTCTGTCATTTCAATTCTTTGCTACAAGACAAGAACTGAGGGGAAAAAACTGACCCAACAGGAAGATATGCTTAGGTTATATGCAAATACTATGCCATCTTATATAGTATAAGGGACTTGAGCATCCAAAAATTCTGCTATCTTCAGGAGGTCCTGGACCAGTCCACCACAAAAAGGAAGGGATGTCTACTCTCTCCTAAAGCTATCTTGACAAATAGACAGGAAATGCCAAACAATTCTGCTGAGACAGAGACAAAGTTCAGTGAGTATCCTTTTTGCAATGATTTACAGAAAGCAGTCTTGATCCAGCTTTCCGTGTAGGATTTGGCAACTGATTTTACTGCCCCGAGATGTATCACTTCCCTGACTCAGTGTTATTGGGCATTTGAAAGGTTTTCCAGTGGAAGAAAAAAAATCTCTCTGGGTCTGACTACAGTAGTTCTTTTTTTGTGTCCCAAACTCTTTGAGAATCTGATAGCCACAGTGGAGACTTTCACCAGAAAAATTGATCTATGCAAATACACACCGAATTTTGCATCCCATTTCTGTGGGTTCATGAACACCTGAAACCAATTTATGGATCCTGTAAGGTCCCATTACTCCTAATCTAAAGGCAACGATCAAATGAACAGCATTGGGAATATCCCATATGTATGTGTTCAAGAAGACTCCCCTGGTGGTTCAGTGGTAAAGAATCTGCCTGCCCTCATGCAGGAGATGCAGGTTTGATTCTTGGGTTGGAAAGATCCCCTGGAGGAGGAAACGTCAACCTGTTCCACTGTTCTTGCCTGGGAAATCCAATGGTCAGAGAAGAGCCTGGCAGGCCACATTCCATGTGGTCGCAAAGAGTCAGACACGACTTAGTGGCTAAACAACAAACAACAAAATTAGTGAGTGTAAAATACATGTGCTAGTCTTTGCTCTGAAACCAGCAAGTTCTATGGCCCTAGGGAAATCTGTTTGGAATACCGTGCAGAGAATGCTTGGTGGAAGTAGACAGCTCTAAAACATGCCTCTTGAGAAGACACGTCTAGACCTGAGCCGGTGCCTCTGAGACCAGCGGTTACATCAAACTAACCTTTACAGTCTTTTGTAGATCTAGGATCTAGGATTCTTTTACTTTTCACCTAAACATCAAGTTTTAAAAAATAATTGTGAGACTTCCCTGGGGGTCCAGTGGTTGAGAGTCCACCTGCCAATGCAGGAAACACAGGTTCAATCCCTGGTCCGAGAAGATTCCACATGTGAAGGGCAAGTAATCCCATGTGCCACAACTATTGAAGCCTGCATGCCTGGAGCCTGTGCTCTGCAATAAGAGAAGCCACCACAGTGAGAAGCACATGCCGTCTAGAGAGTAGCCCCTGCTCACCTCAACAAGAGGAAGCCTGCACACAGCAACAAAGACCCAGCACAACCAATAAATAAATAAAAATTTAAAAAACAAGTATGATTAATTAGCACATTCGTCTATCCTTTTATGCCCAGAAGGCTTTAGGATCTTTCTCTAAATTATAACCTAAACTTGATGCAAGTCTTAGTATGTTATTATCATTGGTAAGGCTTTTTACTTTTTTTCTCATTGAAATTTTTATTGAGATAATGCTTTGAAACATGAAGTTGTAAAAAATAATACAGAGAGCTTCTAGATACTTTGCTAGTTTCCCGTAATGGTAACATGTTGCAAAACTGTAGTATAATATCACAACCAGGTATTGACATTGATGCAATCCAATCATGTTCAGATTTTCCCAGTTTTACTTATATAGTGTGTGTGCTAAGTTCTACACAGTTTTACCATTTGGTAGGTTCACGTATCCATCACCATGGTCAAAACACCGAGCACTTCCAATGCCACAGGGATCCCTCATGTTGCCCTTTCATACCCACACCTTTTGTCCCACTCTCAACACCTGGCAACCACTAATCTGACTTCCATTTTAAATGCTATTCATTTTAAATGTTACATAAATGGAATCATATAGAATGTAATCCTTGGGGATAGATTTTTTTTTTTTTTCATGCAGCATCATTCCCTGGAGAATCATCCAAGTAGTTAGAAGTATCAAGAGTTCTTTCCTTTTTACAATGGCACCCCACTCCAGTACTCTTGCCTGGAAAATCCCATGGACGGAGGGGCCTGGTGGGCTGCAGTCCATGGGGTCGCTAGGAGTCGGACACGACTGAGCTTTTGATTTGACTTTCACTTTTCACTTTCGTGCATTGGAGAAGGAAATGGCAACCCACTCCAGTGTTCTTGCCTGGAGAACCCCAGGGACGGGGGAGCCTGGCTACCGTCTATGGGGTCGCACAGAGTCGGACACGACTGAAGCAACTTAGCAGCAGCAGCAGCAGTGTTCCATAATATGGATGTATCACAGTTTGTCTAACCAGTCACCCTTTGAAGGATACCTGGACTAACTCGAATTTTTGGTTATTTCAAATAAACTACTATGAACATTTGTATACAGGTATTGATGTCAACAGAATTTTTCATTTCTCTGGGATAAGATACCCTAGAGTATAATTGCTGAGTCATAAGGAAAGGACAATGTTTAGTTTTATAAGAAACTGCCAAGCTTTTCCAGAGTGGTTATAATGCTTCACTTACCTACAAGCAAGGCTCCTCAGCATTCTTGCCAGCATTTCATATTACTATTTTCCCTTTCAGCCGTAGATGTGTAGTCGCTGTGTTTTATGGCTGTGGAACTATTTGAGATATAGATTATTTCTTCAAATAGATGCAGCCAAGTAATTAAGGGAAATCCCAGAAAAATAACTGCTGCTGCTAAGTCGCTTCAGCTGTGTCCGACTCTGTGTGACCCATAGACCGCAGCCCACCAGGCTCCCCCGTCCCTGGGATTATCTAGGCAAGAACACTGGAGTGGGTTGCCATTTCCTTCTCCAGTGCATGAAAGTGAAAAGTGAAAGTGAAGTCAAAAGCTCAGTCGTGTCTGACTCCTAGCGACCCCATGGACTGCAGCCCACCAGGCCCCTCCATCCATGGGATTTTCCAGGCAAGAGTACTGGAGTGGGGTGCTATTACCTTCTCCAGAAAAATAACTCTAAAGTCTTTCTTTAAGGATCATAGCTGAACCTCACAGTCTGTGTTCAGAAACAAGTAAGGTCATGAGTGAAAATGAGAAAATAATTGAACTGCTATTATTCATTTAAAAATGTAATTTTGTTTATAGAGTAGTTCTCACTTAGATTAGCAGTGTTCTAAGCAATTGATTATCCAAATAAAAGTAAGACACTATTAAGAATATAAGCTTGATTTTAAAGTATCTTTGATATTAATTTTTCATTTAAATGCTTTATTCTCTGCAATTACCCTCTGTGTTTTTTCAGTCTTTTAACTTTATTGAGGTTTTCAATGGCTAAGTCAAAGATCTGTCTTAGTAAATGTTACATTGCACTTGAAAATATGTGGGTTATTTTCAAATATCTTTTGATATTGTTGCTGCTGCTAAGTCACTTCAGTCGACTAAGACTTCAGTTTGACTCTTAGCGACCCCATGGATTGCAGCCCACCAGGCTCCTCCATCCATGGGATTTTCCAGGCAAGAGTACTGGAGTGGGGTGCCATTGCCTTCTCCATTTGATATTGTTATCTATCATAATTCCACAGAGATAAGAGAACAGACTCAGTATGATTTCAATACCTTTAGACCATAACATTTTTGCACTTTGTTTTATGTCCCTGGATATGTTCCAGTGTATCCTGGTTTATAGTCTATGGGAACTTGAATAGAATTTGTATCCTGCTGTTTTGTAAAAGGGCTTCCCTGGTGGCTCAGACAGTAAAGCATCTGCCTGCAATGTGGGAGACCTGGGTTCAATCCCTGGGTCAGGAAGATCTCTTGGAGAAGGAAATGGCAACCCACTTCAGTACTCTTGCCTGGAAAATTCCATGGATGGAGGAGCCTGGTAGGCTTACAGTCCATGGGTTCGCAAAGAGCTGGACACAACTGAGCAACTTCACTGTGTGTGTGGTGTAAAAATTGTATAAATCTTAATTATGTTGAAATGGTTCATAGTGCTTTTCAGGTCTTCTATATCCTTCTACTCTTCTGTCTATTCATTCTATTACTTTATGAGAGTCTGATATTGAAACTCCAACTAAAAATCTTAATTTATCTACTTAAATAATTGTAATATATAGTGGAACCATATGTAACTTTGTTCTGTACTTTCCAAGTTTCCTGTAAATGTGTTATCATACTTTCATAATTTAAAAAGTAAAAAAGAAAAAAAAATCAGACACAATGATTTTATTATTAGTAAACAAAAGATGTGTCTAAAGTTCTGGTCTATTACTCTTTACAGATTTCATGATTTCTTTGGCCCAGAAAAAAAAGATTAGAAATTCTCTAAATTGGTTATATTTCATCTACAATATATAGGCAATATATAGGCAACCAAGGAAATCAACAAACCAAAGGAAATCTTAAGTCCCCAAATCACTTGTCTGTTGGCTAAATATTTTTGCTAGTCTTACAGCAAGCTTGGAGGAAGCGCTTGTATATTCTAAGACAACGGTTCTCAAAAGTGTGGTCACCAGAGCAGCAGCGACACCTGGGGACTGTTAGAAATGCAAATTCTTTGCTGTATGACCCAAGGAGTTCAAAGGAGGTGCTCTCTGATAAGCTAGAGGGGTGCGATGGAGTGGGAAGTGGGAGGGGGGTTCAGGAGAAGAGGACATATGTACACCTATGGCTGATTCACGTTGATGTGTGACAGAAGTTAGCACAACATTGGTAAGCAACTATCCTCCAATTAAAAATAAATTTAAAAAAAAAAAAACATCTTTTAGAATAAAAAAATAATAAGAAAGGCAAATTCTCCGGCACCACCCGGCTTACTACAGCATCAAACTCAAGAGGCGACGCAACAGGCTGGTTTTGAACAAGCCCTCCAGGCGATCCTGACGCAAGCTCGGGTTTGAGAACCCCCGTGAAAGGCATCCAGTTGCTTTTCTAATGTCTCAACGAAAGGAAGAGAGCAAGGAAATGCAAAAATCCACAACAGAGTTATGTTGGCCAGAATGTCCAAATCAACGCTAGGTAACCTAAGCAAAAATGAGATCTGTTAGAAAAACTTCAAGGGGTCATAAAATCCTTGCTAGATTTTAAGATAAACCATGGACTGTGATCAATACATCTGATCAGCCAAGGAGCAGATTCTTCAATCAGAAACTGCGGCCAGGATGCCACCTCTGCTCCCCTAGGAATTAACGCCATCTGTCCTTGCATGTCAGGGTTATTAACTCTAATAGACTCACAGATGTAGAAAACAAACTTATGTTTACCAGGGGGAAAGTGGGGGAGGGATAAATTGTGAGATTGGGATTGACATATATACATATACTACATATAAAATATATGACTAATAAGGACTCCCTGTACAGCACAGGGAGCTCTACTCAGTACTCTGTAATGGTCTATATGGGAAAATAATCTAAAAAAGAGTGAATAGATGCATATGTTTAACTGGTTCATTTTGCTGTACACCTGAAACGAACACCAAAACTGTAAATAAACTATACTTCAATAAAATTTTTTTTTAAAGATTATAAGTTCTAGAAGGAGTTCCCAATTTGTTGCATTGAAAGCAAGCCCCCTGTTTTCACTGTCTGGGGACAGTGAGAAGGACAAATAAAGCCCCTTTTACCTCCATAGAGGGAACTGGGGTACTGACTCCTGCCTAAACCACACACAGTAGGTTCTTTCTCCCTAAGAGGAAGAGAACTGAATAGCCCCTAAAAGGCTAATACCTGTCTCAGAAACACGATGAGGGAAGGAAAGCCTTGAATTAACATTCCCTATCATTCGATTCACAGAGGAACTGTATGAAAAAGATCTTCACAACCCAGATAATCATGATGGTGTGATCACTCACCTAGAGCCAGACATCCTGGAACGTGAAGTCAAGTGGGCCTTAGAAAGCATCACTATGAACAAAGCTAGTGGAGGTGATGGAATTCCAGTTGAGTTATGTCAAATGCTGAAAGATGATGCTGTGAAAGTGCTGCACTCAATATGCCAGCAAATTTGGAAAACTCAGCAGTGGCCACAGGACTGGAAAAGGTCAGTTTTCATTCCAATCCCAAAGAAAGGCAATGCCAAAGAATGCTCAAAGTACCGCACAATTGCACTCATCTCACACGCTAGTAAAGTAATGCTCAAAATTCTCCAAGCCAGGCCTCAGCAATATGTGAACCATAAACTTCCTGATGTTCAAGCTGGTTTTAGAAAAGGCAGAGGAACCAGAGACCAAATTGCCAACATCCACTGGATCGTGGAAAAAGCAAGAGAGTTCCAGAAAAACATCTATTTCTGCTTTATTGACTATGCCAAAGCCTTTGACTGTGTGGATCACAATCAACTGTGGACAATTCTGAAAGAGATGGGAATACCAGACCACCTGACCTGCCTCTTGAGAAATTTGTATGCAGGTCAGGAAGCAACAGTTAGAACTGGACATGGAACAACAGACTGGTTCCAAATAGGAAAAGGAGTACGTCAAGGCTGTATATTGTCACCCTGCTTATTTAACTTATATGCAGAGTACATCATGAGAAATTCTGGGCTGGAAGAAGCACAGGCTGTAATCAAGATTAGAT
>NW_011494795.1:628856-657390 GCF_000754665.1 Bison bison bison | reverse complement strand
TATGGTTTTTCCTGTGGTCATGTATTGATGTGAGAGTTGGACTGTGAAGAAGGCTGAGCGCCGAAGAATTGATGCTTTGAACTATGGTGTTGGAGAAGACTCTTGAGAGTCCCTTAGACTGCAAGGAGATCCAACCAGTCCATTCTGAAGGAGATCAGCCCTGGGATTTCTTTGGAAGGAATGATGCTAAAGCTGAAACTCCAGTACTTTGGCCACCTCATGCAAAGAGTTGACTCATTGGAGGAGACTCTGATGCTGGGAGGGATTGGGGCTAGGAGGAGAAGGGGATGACAGAGGATGAGATGGCTGGATGGCCCCATCACTGACTCGATGGACGTGAGTCTGGGTGAACTCCGGAAGTTGGCGATGGACAGGGAGGCCTGGTGTGCTGTGATTCATGGGGTCGCAAAGAGTCGGACACAACAGAGTGAGTGAACTGAACTGAACTGATTGATCATTTCATTTAAACAGATACCAATAATTTAAATTAGAGTTTTGTTTTTTACTCCCCAGGCACACACTGACTCATAGGAAGATGGAGACAGCTTAACAGGAAGAAAGGAAGTCTGTGATTTAAAACAAACTGGAAAATTCATGAATCACACACCCTTGCACTAACTATCAAAGAAGAGCTGGAGCAAGTGCCCGTCTGTGGAGAATATTAACCACAGTTTCTGACAGCAAGGAGGTGACCCAATTCCCTCCTCCTACAGATACGCTGGACTGGTCACGAAATCATTGCTGTATGTCTTATGCACCGTGTTGAAATCAAACTCAGTGAGAGATCGGGCGGGGCTCTAATCTTACCGTGATTGGGCAAAAATAGAAACAAGTGCAGATGAACGTGAGAGAGACTCCCCTAGTACCAAGAAGGAGGGGTGGGAGCAACGCCTCATTATTTAAAGGCATTAATATAAACAAATTAAGTTAATTTGGGGTTCTGGCTTGTGTGAGGGAAGGATGCTACATAATTACTAGCTTCTATTTCTGCTTGGTGAACTTGATAAAGGTTTTCAAGGATCGCTTCTTCAAATCCAGGTTCAGCCCTTTCGAGTGCCTGCTGCAGCACTAAAGTATGCCGAAAACCGAAGCTCGGTCCATCCCTCCGTCCCTCAAGCCTACATCAGCCCTCTACCTGCCCAGGGCCTCCCTGGATGAATGAGGCCGAGCCCATAGAAAAGATGCTTAGGCTTCCATTTCTCCCCTCCCTTCAACTATGTTTTAAATACACAGTCAGTGGCCCAGACGGTAAAGAATGCACCAGCAATGTGGAAGACTTGGGCTCAATCCCTGGGTTGGGAAGATCCCCTGGAGGAGGTCATGGCAACCCACTCTAGTATTCTTGCCTGGAGAATCCCATGGACAGAGGAGCCTGGCGGGCTATAGTCCATGGGGTCTCAAAGAGCTGAACACAACTGAGTGACTGAATATGCCCACTCTATATAATAATTTAAGTAAACACTTATTAAGAACCCCAGTGTACCAGGTTCTTGTGCTGCTGTGCAAGGATTTTTTTTTTTTTTTTTTTTGCTGTTAGAAACATTTTTATTGTGAAAGATGACATGCTTATGGAAAAGTGAAATTCCTATGTCACCATCACTGGATGAAGAAATAGAACCCTGCCAGGCCCAGGAAGACATCTGAATTCACCTTCCTGATTCCAACCCCTCCCAGGGTAACCGCTCTCCTGACTCTTGGGGTAAAGTATTTCCTGCTTTTATTCACAGTTTGATCCATTAAGTATGAACCCAGCTTTCTTTTGCCTCTTTTTGACCTTTCTAAAAATGGAACCATACAGTTTTTGGCATCTTTTTTTAATTCAGCGTAATGTCTTTGAGATTCATCTATATTTTTGTGTTATGGCTGCAGTTCCTGTATCTTTATTGTCTGTACAGTATTCTATTGTATGACTATATTTCAATTTATCCATTTATGGACATTTGGATTGTTCTAACTGGAGGATAATATGAAGATTGTGTTAAATTGCATTCTGACTAATATGAATATTACATTAAATTGTGGTGCAGCACGTGTGCAGTGCATGAGTGCTCAGTCATGTCCAGCTCTTTGCAACCCAGTGGACTGTAGCCCACCAGGCTCCTCTGTCCATGGGATTCTCCAGGCAAGAATACTGGAGTGGTTTGCCATTTCCTCCTCCAGGGGATCTTCCCGACTCAGGGATCGAACCTGCGTCTCCTGCGGATTCTTTACCACTGAGCCACCCGGGAAGCACTTCCTGATTAATAATAGGTATCGCTTTGGCTGTTAGGAATCCCTTTAGAGATGTGTGTATTCAAGGTTTTGGGGGCTTGAAGGGGGTTGTCCATTTTTCTTTGGGGTTTTTTTCTTTCTTGCTCTTTGCATCCTTTATGTTATTTGGATATAAGTTTTCTGTTGGTTTTCTTTTTTCCAATCTTTTTGTTGAGGCAAAATACACATAAAACGTACCATCTTCACCCCTTTTAAGTATAAAGTCACAGCGCTGTGTTACCTCATCATGCTCTGTCTCTGCAGCTCTTTTCATCTTGTAAAACTGAAACTGTATCCTTTAAGAAATAATGTCCTCATTTCCTCCCTTTCCCCCATCCCTGGCAGCCACCCTTCTACTTTCTGTCTCTGTGAATTTGACTGTTCTAGTTACCTCATGTAAGTGGAATCACACAATATTTGTCTTTTTGTATTTAGCCGATTTCACTTAATGCCCTCAAGATGGAGAACAGTATGGAAGTTCTGTAAAAAACTAAAAATAGAGCTACCATATGATTCTGCATTCCAACTCCTGGGCATCAATCTGGAGAAAACCTTAATTCAAAAAGATACATGGGGGGGCTTCTTTGGCCATCCAGTGGTTAAGACTCTGTGCTTCGAATGCAAGGGGCGTGGGTTCAATCCTTGGGCAGGGAACTAAGATCCCACATGCAGTGAAACCAAAAAAATAAACACTTTTTAAAAATAGAAAGAAAAGATACATGCACCCCAGTGTTCACAGCAGCACTATTTACAGCAGCCAAGACATGGAAGCAGCCTAAATGTCCATTCACAGATGAACGGATAAGAGAGATGTGGTGCTATAATCTGAAACTAACAAAACACTGTAAATCAACTATACATCAATTTAAAAAAATAAAAATCACAAAAAAGATTCATCTTCGTTGTAGAATGTGTCAGAATTTCCTTCCTTTTTAAGGCTGAATCATATTCCTTGGTACGGATGGACAACACTTTGCTTCTCCACTCATTTGTCCATGGACACTTGGGTTGTCTCCACCTGTTAAGATAGCATGAATACTGGCACTATGAATATGGGTGTACAAATATCACTTAAAGATCCTTGTTTTAATTCTTTGGGGTAGATACCCAGAAGTGCTGAATCATATGCTATTCTATTTTTAATTTTTAAGGAACCACCAAACCATTTTCTGTAACAGCTGCACCATCTTCCATTCCCACCAACAGCGCACGAGGGTTTCCATTTCACGGCATCCTGGCCATCACTTGTTATTTTCTGGGTTACTGTCATCCGAGTCAGTGAGTGTGAAGTGGTATCACATGCGGTTTCAATTTGTATTTCCCTGGTGATTCACGACATTTGGCATCTTTTTCCGTGCTTGTTGATCATTCATATCGCTTCTTTGGAGAAATGTCTATTCAAGTCCTTTGCCGGGTTTGGAATCGGGTTGTTTGGCAAATTGAAAAGATCAGTTAGGTATGGTCCTTCACTGTGTCTAGTACTGGAGACCCATCACATAAGCAAATCATTCAAACCATGTATAAATGAGACAGAAGAGCCAAACTGAACGCTCCCCTTTCTCGGTATGCTGTGGGTGTCTGTGGAGAAAGGAACACGTCAGTCGCTTCACCTGGATGCATGTGGAGGGTGACTTGCTCGCCGAGTGTTTTCACCTCGTTATCTTAAGCAGCAAGTTTCTAAAGCGGCTCAAAAATCGTCAGCAATTAATTCAGGAGCATCATTCATTTAAATATACTTGGGAGGTATGGTCGGTAACTTTACCTTTCAGAAGGCAGCCCCCAACCTTTGCTTCTTAAAAGGCTTGAGCAGCTTTCTTGACAAGCCCCATCTATTTCTGCTGTGAATTTTCATCTCAGGTTGTCACTTAGAGGTATAATCAACGTAGATGTTGCAATTTGCTCAGTCTGTGATGTCTTAACTGAGCTCAGGACAAGGCTGTCACACTTCTCTTTGGTGAGAGTCCTTGGAATCAAGTGAGAATACAGTTTGATTTTCTCGCAGGAAAGTATTCGCTGCATAGAAGACAGACTGTCCTTACTGCAGTTGAACTTATAGGTTCTGGTTAGATTCTCAACTCACAGATGAAAATTAAGAGACTTGAATAAATAAACCAGGGAGAATCCAAGGGGAATGTTATGCTAACAGTGGACTAGTCTTAGGAGAAAGCTTCCGTTGGAAAAAGGGTGGGGCTAATTAACATTAGAGACGTTTCATGGAACTGGAACAGTCTGGCTGACACCTCATTCCCTGACGGAGTTTCCACCCCCTGAATGCAATCCTTTGCAGAATACTTCATATCTAAGTGGGTGGGATACGGGGGTGAGAGGGGGTTGGTGCCAACAGTGGATGACTTAGGAAAGCGATGAACCACCCAACATTTCTTTCCTCAAATCTAGAGACTTGCCACGAATTGTTTAGCAATCATCAGTTTCCTTCCCTCAAATGCAGAGATCTAAAAACTCAAGGCATATAAGAGCCAGGATAAACCCAGAGCGTGAGTCCCTGGCAATCTTCACATTACAC
Source organism: Bison bison bison (assembly GCF_000754665.1). Lineage (NCBI taxonomy): Eukaryota > Metazoa > Chordata > Mammalia > Artiodactyla > Bovidae > Bison > Bison bison. The sequence goes on along the minus strand of NW_011494795.1, from coordinate 652,616 downwards.
ATATGACCTAGAGCAGATTTGGTATCAGCAGATCAGTGGGTTTAAGAGTTTCCCTGATGGCTCAGCAGGTAAAGAACCCGCCTGCCAATGCAGGAGACCCAGGTTCGATCCCTGGGTCAGGAAGATCCCCTGAAGCAGGAAACGGCAACTACTCCAGTGGTGGTGATGGTGGTTTAGTCGCTAAGTCATATCCAACTCTTGTGACCCCACAGGCTGTAGCCTGCCAGAATCTCTTTCCATGGGATTCTCCAGGCAAGAATACTGGAGTGGGTAGCCATTTCCTTCTCCAGGGGATCCTCCCAACCCAGGAATGAAACCCAGGTCTCCTGCATTGCAGGCAGATTTTTTACCAACCGAGCTACGAGGGAAGCCCAACTACTCCAGTATTCTTGCTTAAAAAACCCCACTGACAGAGAAGCCTGATGGGTTACAGTCCAAAGGGTTGCAGAGAGTCAGACTCGACTAAGCACACACATGAGTGGGTTTAAATACTTCCCTGTTGACCGGCTAGGGGATCCTGGGCAATTCCTTTAAATCTGAGTTTCAACTTCTTCATCTATAAAGTAGATATAATACCAACATCATACTGTTACTATAAGCATTACGGGTATGGAGAATATCTGTAAAAATGTTTTGTGTATCCTGTGACTGTTCTGAATCCAGGCGTATTTGTATCTAAGCCACCTTCCAGAGAGGGATTTTGGTTTGTGTGTTCATTTAACTGAATGTGTAGGTAGTGACCAGGACTTTGTTAACAATAAAAGTTCCCCTAATTTTGACTTTTTGTTAAATGTTATACCTCTCTGCCCTTCCCCTGAAAAAGGAAACTGTTTCAAGTTTTCTAAACAGTCACATTTCTCAAAGACAAGAGAATCAGGGATTTGGAATATACTGCCAATTATGATTCACCCAAACTGAGTGAAGGGGCGCTTACTTTGTGTTTTCTATTTTCTAAAAAGAAATATTATCTGGCTGCACTGCCTGTTTTTATTTTTTTTTAATATTTATTTGGCTAATTAGCCAAACCAATTGGCTAATTAAATTGGCTGTGCTAGGTCTTAGTCTCAGCACATGGGATCTAGTTCTAGATTTGTTGCAGCACGTGGGATCTAGTTCCCTGACCAAGGATCGAACCTGGGCTCCCTGCACTGGGAGCGAGGAGTCTTAGCCACTGGACCCACCAAGGAAGTCCCTCTTTTTAACTTTTAATTATGAAGAACTTCAAATATCCACATGGGGAAAAAATACAGAATAGTATAATAACTACCCCTACCATGAACCCATCACCAGCCATCACATTGCCAGACGTACAAAATATCTTTCTCTTCCACTTCCCGTGTCCCATATTAGTTGTTGCCCAGTTGCTCAGTGTCTGAATCTTCACGACCTCATGGATGGTAGTCTGCCAGGCTCCCGTCCTTCACTATTACTTTGAAACAAATTCCAAATGTTTCAAGTACATATTTCATTCAGTACATATCTCTTAAGAGTGACATTTTAAATTAACCTTAACGTGAAACCTAAAAAGTTAACAATTCTTCAATATAAAATCTCAATTCAATGTTCAAGCTTCCAATGTCTCAAATATCCAATGTACCTTATTTTTACATTTGTTGCAATCAGAATACAAGTAAGGTATCACAGTCTAGCTGGTCCATATGTCTTTTATAGGTTTCCCTATATCTTTGGAAGGACTGATGCTAAAGCTGAAACTCCAGTACTTTGGCCACCTCATGCGAAGAGTTGACTCATTGGAAAAGACTCTGATGCTGGGAGGGATGGGGGCAGGAGGAGAAGGGGACGACAGAGGATGAGATGGCTGGATGGCATCACTGACTCGATGGACGTGAGTCTGAGTGAACTCTGGGAGTTGGTGATGGACAGGGAGGCCTGGCATGCTGCGATTCATGGGGTCGCAAAGAGTCGGACACAACAGAGCGACTGATCTGAACTGATACGCAATTTTTATTTGCAACTTATAAATGAAGAAACTGAGTTGTCTGTCCTGCAGTTTCTTACAGTCTGGATTTTGCTGACTACATATCTAAAGCTCAGCTTAACATTTTTCTCTGTCTTCTGTATTTCCTGTAAATTGATAGTTGGGTCGAGATGTTTACTTTCTTTTTTAAATATTTGGTTGTGAGATCTAGTTCCCTGACCAGGGATTGAACCTGGGCCCCCTGCATTGGACGCTCAGAGTCTTAGCCACTGGACCCCCAGGAAGTCCCAAATTGCTTCTTCCTCATGTTTTCTCTTCAAGTCTACAAGTTCTTTCCTCTGTCTTCTCCATTCTGCTGTTGGGCGCACCCAGTCAAGTCTTGGTTTCAGTTATTTTATTTTTCAGTTCTAAAATTCCCACTTGGTTCTTCTTTCTGTTTCTTTGCTGAGACTTCACAGGCTCCAGGCAGTCACCGGAACGTGGTCTTTTAACGTGTGGACACATGGCAGAGCCTCCAAGGTGGCCCCCAGTGGTCCTGTCTCCTGGTCTACATCTGTAGCCTCTCCCGCTTTCTACGGGGGCTCACCGGTACAGCCAGTAGCGTATGGTGGCAGGGATGCTGTACCCTGTCTGAGCTTAGGTTATGAAGGACTGTGGCTTCTGTCTTGGGCACTCTCTCTTTTTCACCCCATGCACGGACGCTCAGGTCACTTGCTCTGGCAGAAGCAAGCTGCCCTGCAACAGGTGGTGCCCGAGGCCCTGCTCTGTCCTTTACCAAAAGACGCAGGACAAATCAGACAAGCTTGAGCTCCGACCTCTTTACTGGGAAATTGCTTTTGCCCCACCTACTTCCCAGAGTTATGAGTCTCATATACGATAAAATGCTTGAAAACATTATATGACTATTAATTTATCTAAACCGACACCTTTCATTCACAGATGAAAACCTGAAACCCAAAGGAATGGGGAGAATTGACAGATGAGACACGAAGGGAACAGAGGCTTTACAGGGGAAAAAAAAGCAGGGCTTCCTTGGGGGTCCAGGAGTGAAGAGTCTGCCTTGCAATAAAGAAGACACGGGTTCAATCCTTGGCCTAGGAAGATCCAACTTACTATGGGGCAACTAAGCCGGCGCACCTCAACTAGCGAGCCTGTGTGGCGCAACTCCTGAAGCCCGTGTGCCCAGAGCCTCCACAAGAGATGCCACTGCAGCGAGAGGCCTGTGCAGCGCGACTAGAGAGCAGCCCCCACTCAGCACAGCAAGAGAAAGCCCACACGCAGCGACGGAGACCCAGCAGGCCAAAGATAAACAACTATCTTTTCAAAAAAGAAAAGAGAAAAAGCCAGGTCTGGAATCCAGAGCTTGCGACTTCAATCAAGGCCAGTTGTTTTCTCTGCTGTTCCTAAAGCGTCACGGGCTTTGGGTTCAACAGTCGCTGCACATTTCAGAGAAACAGAAGACGGATTATGGATGGCACATGGTCGACCAAGAGAGTGGTATTTCTTCTAGGGCACATAACCACTTGAGGGTAGATGCAAGAGGATCTGAGTTTTTTCGTTTAGCTTTTCACATCACAAATTTTTCGGAGCCAGTTACTGCTTCCTCTCTGTTTCTCTGCCAGTCATCTCAATCTGCTGAGTCCAAGCACACGGGCACCCAGCCAGAAGGTGACTAATACCATCTCTTTGCACCCAAACCATGTACAATAGGCAAATAGTTCCTGGTTTAAAAACCCTGCTAGACAAGTTGGTATCAGAATCTTTAAGCTACAAATACTCCTTTGTTGTGCAATTTAGTAAAAATAGTTGAGAGAAAAGAGGCTAACAGTTGGAGCCAACGTGGTCAGACTATTTGGGCAAATGTAACTAATCTTAACATGGCTATGCTAGAATGGTACAATTATCATTTTTTCCTCCATTCTTAGTTTTGTGTGTTTAACCTAAAAATTCAAATTTTATACAATGTCTATCTTGACAGAATTATCCGATAAATCTTTTGAATTTAAATAATAACTAGTCATAGTTTAGTTCTTCACGCTTCATGGGTCTCTGTTAAGATTCTTTCAGTTGCAAGCCAGCAGAAACCAACTGTAGCTACTTGAAAAATGACAATCTAGGGAATTCCCTAGCAGTCTCTAGTGGTCAGGACTTGGCACTTTACACTGCCAGGGGCCACGGGTTCAATCCCTGGTCAGAGAACTGAGGGCCCGCAAGTCACATGGCATGGCCAAAAATAAAAGAGACAGTCTACGGGAGGGACAAAGCAGAACGTAGGGGACCAAAGGGCAGCCCTGGAGAAGCAGGGAGCAGGCGCCACCGAGGCCACCATCCCACTGAGTGTAAACTGTGGCTGCTGAAGCAAACACTCGCCAATCCTTTGTTTCTGCTGGGCGCAACCCCTGGGTCCCAGATTCAAAGTCCTCAGAGAGTGAAATTCTGTTTGGCCTAAGATGTGCCCAACTAGATGTCATGAACCGATTTAAAAAAAGAGACAGAGAGAGGGAGTTGAGAGGAATCTCCCAGGCCCTCTCCACTTCCGTGTGGGAGAGTAGAACTCTTTGAGGCGCCCATCCCACCAACACAGCCCTCAGAAGCTGGCAGAGTCACCCCAGAAGATAAGGATACCGACGGGAAAGCCCAGAGTCCACTGAATCACAGGTTTGTTCTCACCATTGAGTGAGCCCACGAGCTGCCTTCCAGTCATTCCGGAGGGACACCCACATATCAGCTTCCCTGCCCACCTATCAAGGACCAGCGAGAACGTGCTTTGGGCATGACATTTGGGGTGATGCTTAAGAGCAAAATATAACTTGATTTCATCTACGCTCACATCAGACAAATCGAGTCCAATCTTGCTTTAAACCTCCCGTATCCATTCCCATACCACCCAGCGCTGTGTCTCCAGGTTCTTCCCATCCTCGTCACTCTCCTTGTGACCACTGCCCACACAGCCTTCCCTGCAGAACGTTCTGTATGAACAAGCCTTACCTGACAAGGAAAAGGGTCGGGGATCCACAAATAAATATAAAAAATACTGGTCAAACCATACCTACGACTCACCCAAGTTTGTCTGGGGAGCTCTAGGCCGCCCTACTCTGAAGATCTTCTTTGAAGATCCTGAAAAGGAACCGCTAAGCCACACGCACTTAGGAGATGGATTCCATGTGGCTTTCAGGCACAAGTGGCTTAATTGCATCTTTGATAGATGGAGGTGAAAATGTGGAAAATTTTATTAACGTTCAGTTTTAAAAGCTTTACGCCTGTGGTACGCCAAGGGGAAGGGGTTTTCTTAAAGAAGTGAGTCTTAGGGTCTGGGTCCCGGTTTAGGAGTTGTGCAGCAGTGGTATGTGTTTGTTAAGTCCTTCAAGAATTTGTGATCTTGGTCCCGGGCTCGCAAGGCTGTGACAGTTTCTTCTTCCTTCGGGGGAGAAGAGACACTGTTATACCTCCAGGCTCTCAGCACATTATCCCTGCACGATGGACTCCTTCACATCTTCTGTGGATTCGCATTTGCTCTGAGTCAGCCTTGAGGTTCTCCCAGAGGAGAGATCAAAGGAGAGAAGCCTTGAACTATTTCTCCAGATGGACCTTAAATACAGTCTGTGTGTGTGCATCCCATAAAAGGTACCATCTCACACCACGAAGCAGACAACTCAGTGGCTTAGAAATTCACACCCACAGTAGACAAATCACACTGCTTTGCAACCACCATCATCTGTCTCCAGAGTATTATCATTTCCAGTCAAAACTCTACCCATTAAACAAGGCAGCATTCTCTTCCCCCTCCCAGCCTCTGGCAACCACTGTTTGACTTTCTGTCTGTGAACTGGACCACTGTGTGTCCCTCATGTAAGGGGAATCATATAGTATTTGCCCTTTTGTGTCTGGCCTGTTTACAAAAGCAGTTTGCTATATAGAACATTAACCTTATAGTGAGTAAGGATACAATAGGTATAGATAGCTATTACTTCTAGATCAGAAGTCTTTAGGAGCCCTTATAGGGCTCCTCAAGAACTGTCTCCTTTTTAAAGGATGAGTTTCCTAATTATATGGTTTTCTTAGGAGCCTTTAACCCAGAAGATGCTAATCACTGTCCCGGGTCATTTCTCCTTTGAGAGCATCCTTGTGGTCCCGAATAAAATCAGCTACCTCTCATTAGGAAGAACCACTAACCTGGTCATATTGATTGTATAGCTCTGGATTTTGCTAATGATTCAAGTTTGACATTTAACAGAGTGTAACCCCATGTTTACCTGGCCACTTAACGTTGATCTCACCTTCCTCAAATGGGAAACATCTAATGCAAAACTACAGAGCGTCAGTGAATCTATGACAAAGGAGGCAACACTATACAGTGGGGATAAGACAGCCTCTTCAATAAATGGTGTTGGGAAAACTGGACAGCCACACACCAAAGAATCAAACTGGACAACTTTTTCATACCATGTACAAAAATAAACTCAAAGTGGATTAAAGGCTTAAAAGAGCTGAAACCATAAAATTTCTGGAAGAAATCCAGACAGCATGCTGCTTGACATCAATCTCAGTAACATGTTTTTTTGATAGGTCTCCTCAGGCAAGGGAAACAAAAGCAAAAATAAGAAACAAATGGGACTATAGGAAAAGAAAAAGCTTTCGTGTAGCAAAGGAAACAACCAACCAACAAAATGAAAAGGGCTGACTACTGGATGGAAAAGATATTTGCAAATGATATATCTGATATGGGGTTAATATCCAACATACACAAAGAACTCAAACACTCAACATTAAAAAAACTTGAACACGAGTGGGTCGAAGACTTGAATAGACTTGTCTTTCCAAATGAGACATACAGATGGATGACAGGAACATGAAAAGATGCTCAACATCTAATCATCAAGGAAATGCAAGTCAAAACCACAGTGAGATATCACCTTATATCTGTCACAATGACTTATCATAAAAACAAAAAGTGTTGGCGAGGATCTGGAGAAAAGAGAACCCTTGTGCAGTATTTGTGGGAATATAAATTGGTGCAGCCACTGTGGAAAACAGTATGGAGGTTCCTCAAAAAAAAAAAAGAAATCAAAAGTAGAACTACCATATGATACAGCAATTCCACTCCTGGATATATAGCCAAAGAAAATGAAGGACTGATGCTGAAGCTGAAGCTCCAACACTTTGGCCACCTGATGCGTAGAGCCAACTCATTGGAAAAGCCCCTGATGCTGGAAAGATTGGGGGTAGGAGGAGATGGCGGTGACAGAGGATGAGGTGGTTGGATAACATCACCGACTCAATGGTCCTGAATTTGAGCAAACTCTGAGAGATAGCAGAGGACAGAGGAGACTGGCGTGTGCAGTCCATGGGGTCACAAAGAGCCAGACACGATTTAGTGACTGAACAACAACAATCTGAAAAGATCCATGCACCCTGTGTTCACTGCAGCGTTATTTATAATAGCCAAGATACGGACGCAGCCCAAGTGCCCGTCAATAGATGAATGGATAAGAAGATGCAGACACTACTCAGCCGTAAAAAGAACGTAATCTTCTAATCTGTGGCTACATGGGTGGACCTAGAGGGCACTGTGCTGACTGAAGTCAGACAAACACGAAGACTGTGACTTCACTTATATACGGGATCTACAACACAAACACACACAACAGAAACAGTACAGGTACAGGGAACACGCGACTGCCTGAGGGGGTGAAAGAGATGGGCGAGGGGGATCAAGAGGTACGAACTACTAGTTACAGTATAAATGAGCCGTGGGATGAAATATACTAGTTACAGTATAAATGAGCCGTGGGATGAAACACACAGTGTGGGGAACAGAGTCAGTGACTATGCGGTATCTTGGTAAGGCAACAGATGGGAATTAGGCTTGTTCTGATTTCTATACATTTAAAAATGTATAGGAATATCAAATCACTGTATCGTGTAGCAGGTGCTAACACAGTGTTGTAGGTTAATTACCTTCAAAAACAAACTCATAGAAAAAGAGATCGGATTCGTGGTGACCAGAGGTGGGAGTGAGGGGAGAGGGGAATTGGATGAAGGTAGTGGGGGGATTGGGGGCAGGAGGAGAAGGGCACGACAGAGGATGAGATGGCTGGATGGCATCACCGACTCGATGGACGTGAGTCTGGGTGAACTCCGGGAGCTGGTGATGGACAGGGAGGCCTGGCGTGCTGCGATTCATGGGGTTTCGAAGAGTCAGACACGACTGAGCGACTGAACTGAACTGAGTCTTAAGGCATAAACTTCCCATTATAAGATAAATAAGTATAATGAGTATAATACATATAGATAAGGATAATTAACATGAGTAATGTAATTAGCACTGCCATATGTTAATGTGAAAGTTGTTAAGAGAATAAATCCTAAGAGTTCTCACCACAAGGAAAAAAATTTTCTTTTTCTATTTCATATCTCTGAGATTATGGATGTTCACTAAACTAATTGTGCTAATCATTTGAGGATGTATGTACATCAAATCCGGAGAAGGCAATGGCACCCCACTCCAGTACTCTTGCCTGGAAAATCCCATGGATGGAGGAGCCTGGTAGGCTCCAGTCCATGGGGTCGCTAAGAGTCGGGCATGACTGAGCGACTTCACTTTCACTTTTCACTTTCATGCATCGGAGAAGGAAATGGCAACCCACTCCAGTGTTCTTGCCTGGAGAATCCCAGGGACAGGGGAGCCTAGTGGGCTGCCGTCTATGGGGTCGCACAGAGTCGGACACGACTGAAGCGACTTAGCAGCAGCAGCAGCAGTACATCAAATCATTATGCTGGACACCTTAAACTTACACAGTTCTCTGTCAATCACATCTCAATAAAACTGGGAGAAAAAAAACAATGGGATACTACTTCATACACATTAAAATGGCTATGATTAAAAAAAATACAAAGAAAATAGTTTCACAAAAAAAACACACAAAAAAGTAAAACCAAAAAGAAGAAATTTAAAAACCACAGAAAACAAGTATTGATGAGAATGTTAAAAAAAAAAAAAAGGGAAACTGTGTGGGTTGATGTAAAATGGTACATCCACCATGGATAACAATATGGTGGTTCCTCAAAAATAAAAAATAAAGAATTACCATATGATCCAACAATTCCACTTCTGGGTATATACCCCAAAGAAATAAAAGGAGGAATTCCAACCTATCTGTACTCCCATATTCATAGCAACATTATTCACAATAGACGAAAGGATAACCCAAGTGTCCATCCATAGATGACTAGATAAAATGCGGTATATCCATATGATGGCATATTATTTAGGCTTAGAGGAGGAAACTTTGATACATTCTGCAACATGGATGAACTTTGAGGACATTATGCTAAGTGAAAGAAGTCCGTCAGAAAAGGACAAATACTGTGCGATTCTACTTCCGAGGTGCTTAGTGCTTAAATTCAGAGATGGAATATGAGATGGTGGTTTCCAGAGCCTGGTGGAGGCAGGGGATAATAATTGTTTAATGGGGACAGAGTTTCAGTTTGAACAAGTTCTGGAGATGGTTGGTGATGGTGGCTGTACAAAAATGTGAAATGTACTTAATGCCAGTGAACCATACACTTAAAAATGATTTAAACAGTCAATTTTATGTTACATATGTTTTACTACAATAAAAAGTCTGTAAAAGTATCTAATGCTATCTGATCGTGATTCCCTGCTCCTATAGAAAACTTAGGAGCCTTTACTATAGAGTTCATTCCCAAACATCCTATTCTGGAAAGAGACAATTTGTTGTTGCTGTTGTTCAACTGCTAAGTCATGTCTGACTCTCTTGCAACCCCATGGACTGTAGCCCACCAAGCTCCTCGATCCATGGAGTTTTCCAGGCACGATTACTAGAGAGGGTTGCCGTTTCCTACTCCAGAGGATCTTCCTGACCCAGGGATCAAACCCACACCTCCCACATTAGCAGGTGGCTTCTTTACCACTGAGCCATCAGGGAAGCCCAGAAAGAGACAAAATACAATGAAAGAGCAAAATGGTTGTTCAAAAGCTGGCCTCCCTTCGTTGTTTGAATTTCTCAGTACAAAGTCACTTTAACATCATACTCCTTTCCTCTCCCTCCCCCAGAAGAGGCAAGTAGGGAAAAATAACAAAAAACAAGAGTGAGATTCTACACCAGAGGAGGTAGGACAAGCGCCTACGAGATTAAAGGGGTCTGGAAGCTTCCTAGGACCAAGAAGCTGCCACTCAAAGGTGGCCCCCATAACACGGAAGGGAAGAAACTCAGGGCCGAGTCATGAGACAAGCCTGCCTGTCCGTCACCAGCTTCCTAGGAACAGCCCAGGTACCGGCCAGGTGATCACCTGCACAGGAGGTCTGGGCACTTACCTCGGAGAAGTGTCTCTCGATAATGTTCAGTGCAGTCAGGGCGACCTGATGGTTCTCGTGAAGTTGCAGAGCCTCAATTCTATCAAGCCCACCGAGTCCTTCTATCAGCAGACACATGTTTTCCTTCTGAGAAATCTTCTCCGCTGCCTGCAGGTGATATAAGAGTGAGACTCTGGACCGAAGCCCTTAGGACATGGGGCTTTACCTCAGTGGAATCAGACCAAAGCCGCCCAGTGGGCTGCTGCAGCGTTCTTCTCCCAGATTGAATCAAAATTGCATTGTCTTCCTCTCATTTGGGGGTAACTGTCATCTATCTATTGAGATTTGTCTTCATTGCACAAAATTCAGTATTTTTTTTTTCTGAATATGCCACCACCCATACACACATGGCTGAACACTATTTTGTAGGTATCCCCTTTCTAATTGGGCTTCTCTGGTGGCTCAGATGTAAAGAATCTGCCTGCAATGCGGGAATACCTGGATTTGATCCTGTTGGGAAGATCCCCTGGAGGAAAGTACGGCAGCTCACTCCAGTATTGTTGCCTGGAGAATCCGCACGGACAGAGGAGCCTGGCGGGTTACAGTCCATGGCGTCGCAAAGAGTTGGACACAACTGAGTGACTAAGCACACCCCTTCTAATTAATGGAGACTGTTTTAAAAACAGAGAAAAGAATGTTCAAGTGATGCTACATAAATGCAGATGTTCTGGCCCTGTGCTCCCTGGAAAGCCTTGAGAGGTCAGGCAGGAGAGCCTCGGTAACAGAAGCCACACCATGGCAGCCAGTGAGGTCCCTGGAAACACGTGATGGGACTGGATTGAAGCCCGTGCTGATCACTGGATTTCTCATCCACGGGCATTCACTCACTCATCATTTGTATGTACACTATGGGCAAGGGCCACAAAACTATCAATAACGGTGAGACATAGAGAAAGCCTTTTCCCAACTCAGACTACCAGGGGAGACAAGAATTGCTATAGTACAGCAAGCCATGATGGGAAAGAACATAAAAAAGGGTGTATATACGGGTATAACAATCATTTCGCTATACAGCAGAAATCAACACAATGTCAATCAGCTATACTTCAATTAAAAAAAAAAACAGAAAGGACAATAGAGTAAGTGGTCAGAGGTTTAAGTTATAGAAGATGTGCACAAAAGGCTTGGGAAGTACCCAGTTCTTAATGACCAGCACAGTACCAGGGTCCATCACAGAATAATGGCATCCCCTAGAGAAGGAAGGGAAGGACAGAGTTCTGAGGGAACAAGTGCTGCGTATCGAGAGGAAGCATCACTACAGTGTACGCTCAGTTGTCCGATTCTTTGCCACCCCAGGGACTGTAGAGCCTGCTAGGCTCCTCTGTCCATAGAATTTTCCAGGCAAGAATACTGGAGTGGGTTGCCATTTCCTTCTCCAGGGGATCTTCCCAACCCAGGGATCAAACCCACATCTCTTCGAGGAAAGGAGTAGTTCACCTAAGTAGAATCTTTGAGGGAAGCGCAGAGAGAGAAAGAAACAACTTTGTCATCCTGTAGGACTCTGCTGGCTATTACGTGAGCAGTAATACACACACACACAAAACTTCCTGTGGATCAAATTAAATATTGGTTAGGCCATAATTTATCTGATGGGAGCCTGCACTTTTGTCTAAGTCTTGATACCTTCTAGTCCTCTCTGTATGTCCAGAGTGAGCTCTTGGCTTTGAGTAAAAGAAACAGAGGCAGGAACCAATGTGCTAGGTTAGTCTCTAAGAAAACTGGGAAGTGGGTGATGACCTAGAGCAGGAGGAGCCCTGGAGAATTCTGGACTTGGACAGAACAGCAGATGGCCCCCAAGTTACTGCAAAGAACCTCAACTGTACTCTGCTGCCCACCTGAAGCATCTTCTATCTTATCCTGATCTTTCTTACTGTCCCATGGGCCACCACTGGATACAGGGGCTTCACTGGTCCTCCAGATGGGACGTGCCCAGACTCCTCCCAAGAAAAAGACCCCAAGTGTTTCATTCAAATGAATGAGATAAACAGATTTCTACAGCTCCAAGTGCGCTTTCACACGTTATGCCCAACCTTGCCTTGTTGTTATTGCTTTTCCCTCATTAAGTCCTGCCCACCTCTCTGTGACCCTACGGGCTGCAGCACCCCAGGCTCCCCATCCCTCACTGTTTCTCAGAGTTCCGTCGGATTCATGTCCAGTGAGTCGGTGATGCTATCTAAGCGTTTAATTCTCACCGTCCCCTTCTCCTTTCGCCTTCAATCTTTCCCAGCACCAGAGTCAGCTTTGCTACTTTTCCTGCTGGCTGCCAAGTCTCTAATCTGATTTGCTCAAAGTCTTAGTGTCTAATTGGGCTGTTTCCAATCCGTTTTTGACTGGGGTCAGTTCTTTCTGGGACAGTTGCATGAAAAGTGCTTTAAGTGAGCTTTTTAAAGGAGTCCTCTGGTGTTACTTTGAACCTTTTCAAATGGCTCCGTCACATAAAAAAGACCTTCACCAAATGAATAAAGCCAGACTCTAAGATGGCCTGAGATGATCCCTGCCTCCGGGATATTCATTCCCTTGTGTAGCCCCTCCCATGCTGAAATGGGGTCATCTGTGTAACCAATAGGATGTTGTTGACATGACCTCCTTCCTAAGTCCTACAAGACATTGGGGCTTCCACCTTGCTAGAGGGTGGCAGATAGCTTGCTGCAGGGGAAGACAGCAGCCACGATGGAAGGGCACTCAAGCAGTCCCAGGCAACCCATGTGGTAAGAAGAACTTTCTAGGCAGGTAATCGAGTCTTCATGGAAGCTGATTCTTCAGCCTCCATCAAGCCTTCAGATGAGACTGCACCCCCGTTTCCATCTTGAACTTCTAAGACCCTGAGCCAGAACCATCTGCCTCAGATCTAAGCTGCCTCGATCCCTAAACCCAGAAACTGTGTGAGACAATGTTTGTTTTAAGCCACTAGAGGGGTAATTTGTTGTTCAGTATACAACTGACACAGATAGTATGTAAACATTGGCTTAGCTCACCTTTATTTCAGAAATAAGAATTCTCTAGAATTATCTCCCAGAGAAGGCAATGGCACCCCACTCCAGAACTCTAGCCTGGAAAATCCCATGGGCGGAGGAGCCTGATAGGCTGCAGTCCATGGGGTCACACAGAGTCGGACACGACTGATCGACTTCACTTTCACTTTTCACTTTCATGCACTGGAGAAGGAAATGGCAACCCACTCTAGTGTTCTTGCCTGGAGAATCCCAGGGACAGGGGAGCCTGGTGGGCTGCCGTCTATGGGGTCGCACAGAGTCGGACACGACTGAAGTGACTTAGCAGTAGCAGCAGCAGAATTACCTCAAGGCTTTGTAGTCCATTTTCCCAGCCACGCAGCTAAACGGAAAGGAACTCTAGTACGGCCCCTCAACGTCTCTCCTTGCTAACATCCTGCTGCTTCCTCCAAGTATATTGTTTCATCTTCTAGAAGAACCAGCCATCTGACTCATTGACTGTTTCTTCCTTGCTTCGAACCTTTGGTTAGTTTCTCTCTCTCACTCAGACTAAGTCCACCTTCTCTCACAGACCGTCCGTGCTCTGGCCCCTAGATATCACGAGCCTGTCTCCCAGGACCTTCCACCCTTTGACTCTCTCTGGCCACACCCCCATCCCTGCTTTTTAAGGTCTCCTTCACTTAGAGACCACTTTCCCAGGTGCCCACAAGACTCACTCACTTCTTTCAGGCCTTTACTCAAACGTTCTTCCTCACTGAAGTTTCTCCAAACTATTGCATCTAAGAGACCACCATGCCCTCCCCACTCTGGGCCATCAGTAACTACCCCTCCATCAGATATATTCTACTGGCAACTCTCTATTCAATGCGTCTGCTCCTCGCCCCCCTAATACATAAACTCTACGGGACAAGGACTTTGCTTTGTTGTTTCCTGAGCATCTAAAACAATGCAGGCCACCGAGACACTTCTGGGGGAAAATGCAGATGGTGGACCTTCACTGAAAGGCCTCTTGTCCTGCTATCCATCGGATGTGTGGACAGAGGGTGGGGTGGGGGGTGTGGAAGCGGAGAGGAAAAGAGAATTCTAGTTAGGTTTTTAGAACCAAATGACATGTCTTAATGCAGAGACTGTTATTTAGAAACCAACCTGCTCAGAACAGCTCACCTGGAGGATGAAAAAGAGAACGTCGAGGATGATGATAACCATTTTGTTGTCTGGGATGGTGAGGAGATTTATGAGCGGCTCCAAGACTCCAGCCTGGACAAGCTGGATCAACTGCTCCACGGAGCCCCCGGTTGTGAAGTTAGCCACCGTCCAGACAGCCTCCTTCTGGACTTTAAACTCTCCCTGCACAAAGAGAACATTTCCATTCTTTATAGATTCCGAAGAATCTAAATACAGGGATACGGATGTGGTTCGATTCCTAGGGACGCTGGGCTATCTATTCCTGGGACTCTACGTGCAATTCACACCGAGTCCCTTGGTAACCTGCCTTTAGTTTTTGAAAAGAAGATATCATCTTTGAGAAGCCAAGAAGGAAGGAAGGCAGACTCATGTAGGGTCTTCGAGGGAGGTTCTACATTCAGACAGGCTCATTTCCTCGCGTCAGGTTATAGGAAAAACAGAATCAACATCAACCAATACAGGTAAATAGTACCGATCAGGAACGACACCTGGGGTTTTAAGATTATAGTGACTCGTGTCTACATTTCTAGTCTTTCTGCCCCAGTAAAACTTTGCACAAGAAGCTCCAGAGCTGAGCACACCACCCGGTGAGGACACAGGAAAGCCACTGAAATCTCACTCAGTGCATCCCTTCCGTTTAAAAAAGCACTTGGGGCTTCCCTGGTGGCTCAGTAGCAAAGAATCTGCCTGCCAAGGCAGGGGACACAGGTTTGAGCCCTGGTCTGGGAGGATTCTATGTGTCAAGGAGCACTAAACCTGAGCACCACAACTACTGAGCCTGTGAGCCGCAACTACCGAATTCCACGCACTCGAGAGCCTGTGCTCTGCAGCAACAACAAAATGAGAACAACACAACGAGAAGTCCTCGCGCTGCAGCTGAAGAGTGGCCCCCGCGCGACACAACTAGAGACAAGCCCATGCAGCCAAACAGACTCAGCAGAGCAAAAAACAAAAAGAAGCAGTTGGCTCAGAGAGATGGGATTCATTTATCAGGGATCCTTCTATCCATTTACAGGAGGAGTTAGCCCCATGTTATGGCTGGGGGAAACTGCAACCTCAGTTTAGACCAAAGCAAAAAAAAAAAAAAAACCCACTAAAATAACACGGCTGCAAGCAAGTTATAGTTCAAAAGGCACGGTTTAAAAAAAGATCACTCCTTGATTTCCAACTAGATGCTTCTGACTAGAACAGGTACAGACTCTGGGTAGGACGCAGGAAGGAAGCATCTGACAGACTGGAAGATGCCATGGCTTGGGCAGCACTCCTGGCTTAGCTTTCCATACCTAACGCACACCTGGGGACCCACCAGTCAGCCTGACATTAACCTCCCTCCCCAACCCGAGGTCACCACTCCTGACCTGTTTCCCAAGTTGATGGTTTAAACATAGCTCATCCACTAAAAGGTGACAAAAAGAAATGCTGATGGTAGCAGTTGTCTTGGGGAAAGGAAGTGGGAATCAGGAAGAAGAAGGAAGCTTTAGTGTATTTCTCCTAGTATATCTGGATTTACGCTTTCATCAATGGGGTTTTTATACTGAAAAGGCACGCCCTTTCTTCAGTGTATAACATCACCATATCACAACCCGATATGTTTTTTCTCCAAAAACAAAACGAAACCAAATCTCCTCCCATTTTTGCCAAGGAAAGTAGGTGGCACACTTGAACACTAGAGATGAGCCAGTATTTACCAGCTCAATATTTTTCTGGATATTTGAGCTGTGGGATCACCTTTTCATTGACTTATTAAGTCTTCTAAATTTTTAATGGGCTATCCAAAGTGGCATGCCCCCCTTTTTTTTTTCAGGGAGAGTTAGGAAACTAATGTTTTGTAGATTTGTCATGCTCTCAATTAATTTTGCTTCTCAGTCTACATCTGAACACCTAAAGGAGTTGAACACATAGCCCAATGCAAAGTAGCCTTGTGTCAGGGATGCCGCGTGGGCCACTTACGTTTTTTAGCACGGCCACCAAGGGAGGCAGGGCGCCACAGGCGATTAGCCGCTGGATGTGTTGGCGGGGCCCAGCAGCCACGTTGCTCAGGGCCCAGGCTGCCTCCTTCTGGATGGAGGGGCGGGGATGCGTCAGCAGCTGGGGCAGCACACCCAAGATGCCCGCGTCCAGGGCCAGCTGGGTCTGGTGGTCCGTTCCTGTGACAATGTTGCCCACGGTGCGGAGAGAGGGGGTCTGGGGGACCAAGGTGAGACGTGTAACCAACGCTGCAAATTTGTCATCGCGGAAGATAACCATCGCAGCAAACTCCACGCCCTCCCAAACGTTTGTCGCACTGTTCGGATGGTTTTCCGGAAGCCTGTGAATAATGATTCTATCCGTGATCCTCATCCACTCAGTGCATCCTTGGCTGTTCACATAGTTTAAAGGTACTTGTCAGCCTCGCAGTAGTTTCAGCCCAAGTGGGTCAGAGGTCAAGTGATACATTTCCCAAACCATGCTGTCCTTTTCACATCCTTATATTGGGAAAGTTGCTAAACTGATGGTCATCTTTATAATGTAATAATCTCTACTGAATTTGTATCTGGCATAAATACCAAACTTCCTTTAATTAGAGCCAATGAAGTCCCAGTGGCATTTTGGGGATGTATTCATAAAGGTCTCTCAGTATCTCTGAAGGTCCCTAGGATGCGTCTATGTTTGGACTCGAGACAACCGTCCTAGGAGGGCCATGGGTGCATGTGTGCGTACTCAGTAGCTCAGTCGTGTTCAACTCTTTGTGACGCTATGGACTGTAGCCCACCAGGCTTCTCTGTGCATGGGATTCTCCAGGTAAGAATACTGGAGTGGGGTGCCACTTCCTCCTCCAGGGTATCTTCCCAACCCAGGGATCAAACCCAGGTCTCCTGTGGCTCCTGCACTGGCAGGTGGATTCTTTACCACTGAGCAACGTTGGAAGCCCAGGAGGGTCGACTGTGGGTTTATTTTGGTTTCTCTGTACCATGGTGACAGCCCATCAACAGTTCTAGAATCTTCCTAACCTATCACACTAGGTATCTGCTACTCCAGTGAGAGGTGGTAAGTAGTGCCACAGGCCAAACACAGCCTTGCCAGTCTGCTGCGTTTGGGCCCCAAGCCCCCATGATAAACATTCTAGAAGATGTCTTCACACCTTCATGCCCTCAACACTATCCCCAAACTAGCCTTGACTTCTGAGCAACGATACACTCATCTCTAAATGGATGATAGCAAAGATTGCATAATACACAATATTAGGCATAGAAATCAAAAGGGGTACCCGTACTTCAAACTACACGTCCAGTGAAGTACATTACGCAAGTGACGTATGTCACAGAGTCATGTGTTTGATGTTGGCTTTACTTACTTTCCACCCATACCTAACGTAGTCTAAGGGAACCAACTGGGGACAGGATAAGGGGGAACTTTTATACTTGAGTAAGAAAATCAAATGTTACAAGCTTTACATTAAAATGTGCACAGACATACCCCAACTTGTTAACATCTACATGCAAAGACCAGTAGAAGGAAAGGCCATAAAAGACTAGTTCACTAGGGACTTTCCTAGCAGTCCAGGGGGTGTGGGTTCGATCCCTTGTGGCCAAAGATCCAAAACATAAAACAGAATATTGTAACCAACTCAATAAAGACTTTAACAATGGTCCACATCAAAAAAAATTCTCAAAACAGAATACTTCATTAGGTGGAGGGATTATAGGCAATTTTAATTGGTGCTTTTCTATCTTTTCTAGTTATCAGATTAAGAGAAAGTAAGTCATTGAATATCCCCACGATTTTGGATCAAAGTTGACTCAGATCTTTAGTTACAGAGTAGCAGAGACCAGGGAAATGCAGAGGACCAGCTTGGTTCCAGGTGAAGGATGAATATCAACAGGGAAAGACTGGGGGGTGAGGAAGAAGAGAACCTGCTCAAGTGATGACGACCCGCGAACTCTAACCTGAAGGCCCCTACGGAGACCAATGGGACCCGGGACACTTACCAAGATGTTGAGTTCTGAGCTGCTCATAAGCTCAACCAGCCTGGGCAGGACCCCAGTGTCCACCACCTGGCCGATGCGTGCATCGCAGCCATCGGTGAGGTAGGACAAGGCCCAGCAGGTGTCCGAGAGGACCTCTCTGTCTGGGTGCCCCAGGAGGTAGAAGAGGGCAGGCAGCATCTGCTTCACCGCGTGGTCGGAGGGGTATGGGTTCTTGTTCCGGCACAGGTTGGACAGGGTCCAGGCGATGTTGCGCAGGAATGGGACCTGTAACGAGGAGACTGCCGCTAGCACTGGGTAGGAAGGAAGAAGGAAACATGCCCACGGCAACGTGTCCCAGCCACCCTCGATCAATAGTATTGACCCGTAGGAACCAAAGCGTTTGAGCTTCAAACAGGAATTTGTTCTAGGCGATAAGCCCTGGAGGGGTGCAGAGGAGGAGCTTTGTTTTTATGTTGTGGTTTGTTTTTTTAAACTAGAGAGCAGCCCCCACTTGCTGTAAGTAGAGAAAGCCCTCGCAAAGCAACCAACACCCAGCACAGCCAAGAATAAAAAATTCATTCATTCATAAAAAAGCAAGCAGCTGGCCAGTTTAGACTTGGCTGAACTGTGCTCTGGCTGACCTCGCCGGGCTGGAGGATACATATGTATGCGTCATCTAGACAGGCACAGCTACCTTCCCAGGGTTGCTGCAACGGTGCCTCTCACTGGCTTCAACTTAACCTGTACAACTAAGGTTCCGATTCCTTCTCACCTTTACCCTCCCCATATCTCTAAAAGGAGGGTCCTCTAAACAACCTAACCTGAAACCTGGGGGCAATCGTCGCTTCCTTCTGCCTCCCGCTTCTGTGCCCATCACAGCAGCAAGCCAGGTCCACGTGCCCCTCCACCTCCCTCGGCTCTAATCCTCTGACTGCAGCCAGGGGGTCTTTCTGGAAGACCAGGTCGCTTCCCTTCCTGCCATGACATCCTCCCAAGGCTTCCTTTTGCCCCCAGACTGACGTCTAAGTCCCTCGCCCCTCCTGCCATCCGTCTTGCACTGTTCTCTGCTTGCAAGCTCCCTTCGTCATGCCAGCCTTTTTCCAGCTCAGCATATCAGGTTCTCTCACCTTGAGGGCAGGGTATGTAGCCCCGTATTTTTTTAAATAGACTTATTTCTCTCTCTCTATTTGGCCATGCCAGGTCATTTGCTGCAGGTGAGATCTTTATTGCAGCATGTGGGCTCCAGTTCCCCAAACACAGATCAAACCCAGGTACCCTGCATTGGGAACGATGAGTCTCAACCACTGGACCACCACGGAAGTCCCTCCCTTGACATTCAGAAGCAGCCTTCTCATTTTTGTTTAAGGCAAATCTAGAACCCAAATTTCATTCCTAACCCAGAGAGTCCTCTACTGTTGCCAAAGCAATCCACGTGGACTCTAAGCTTCGAACCTAGACCCTATTTTACTACCCAGGAACAGTACCGGGGAGCCACTAATTCTTTCTGTGCCTCTTGAATAGAGAGCTCAGTCATCATCTTTTGCAGGATTGTAAGTTTAGAAAAACTTCCAATGGATCTCTTCCAACCTCCACCGCCACTCCAAAGAAAGATCAGCACTGCCTTGAGGACAAATGTGAATCAGCCTCTCTCCACAGTGACACCCAGTCCGAGGCCTTGTTCCTCATCACCGCTGCAAGGGGCCGGGCAGACCACATGGCCTAGCATTGGTTTGGAAGCACATTTCCCATTTCCCAACTTTGGGAACTTGTGTACCGAGCTAGTGAACTTCATCAAAAAGACACTCAACTGGTATGCTTGACGAAACCAGGGTCAGCAGATGTGGAATGGCATCACTCGCAATAACATTGTCTCTGAATTCTGGTCCATCACCTACAAATAGATAAGAACACAACACTCTAAGAGGGAACAGAGAGAGTCCTGGGGTGGGTGACAAATTCTTCAAAAGGCTCTGCAAGTGGTGAGAAGCCAAAACTCATTCCTGGGTTAGGCAAGCAGATAGTATAACCATGAACTAGACCCCTGGGTCTCCAACATGTTGGTTGAGTAGATGGTCTGATGTGGAAAACAGCTACCACACAGCAGGGATTGCTAGAAGCATGGTCTCTGGGCCCATCAAGGAGCCAGCCAACCAGACCTGGGGAAGTGCACTCTAAATGTTGGCGGCATTTCACAGCATGGTTCTCAGGAGACAAAGGCCACTAGAGACCAAACTGTCTTCCCAGAAGGCTTTGGCAACTCCCGAATGCAACTCAAAACAAAGTCTGGGAGACAGATAGATGCCAGCCAACAGCTATCTGCTACTCGGGCTAGAAGATCAACTTTAGACCCTAGACACCTCAGCTCTTCAACCATCAGGCAAGGCATAAGCTACACGACACTACATCACCGGATTTTGCCCGTTCCTGACTGCACCGAGCAAAACGAGAGATGAAATCTCTGTAATAGATGCTTTACTTCTGTGAGCGTTTAAAAGGCAGACTTATTTTATATTCTGTTTGCTAATCCCATCACGCGAAGTCCTTGGAGGTCTAATCACACTGTTTGTTTCTGCTGATGTGGTCATGGAGAACTGTTGACTCTCTGAACTTGAAATTGCTAATATTTGGTTGATTTTAATTTGTCAAAACCCTGAGGGGCCCAGTTGAGTTTTTCCCCCCAGAGACATCATATTTATATTCAGCCTGGGATCCTGGATTTTCCACCCCAGCAACCCTCATCCCCAGCTTGTGCTTTCTCGGGCCATGCAGGGAGTATAGCATCCAGTACTAAATCCGTGAGGCCGATCTTAGGATCGTGTTTTCATGGGGAGAATTTTCCCCTACACTGAGCAAACATTTGTGTGTGTGTTCCCTGGGCAACTTTCACTGAAGGTAGAATTCTTTTACGGTCCTGGGTGATGTAAGGGTCTGTCAGAATATCCCCAGCCTGCATGACCAGTGTCAACAGAGATTTGTCTTTTGTTCCTGAAGCCACTAGGCCCTGAGGCTGTAAGACCCCAGTCTTGGCAGAGGTCCCGAAGCAGCCTGGAGCTCCAGAACACAGCGCGTCACCTAGTCTCAGCTTCAGGTTTTGGCCTCTGAACTTGACTCTGAGTTTCGGTAAAGCCCATTCTACTCCTGCCAGCGTTGCTAGGTAGTTGTATACTCGAGAATGTCTGATCTACAGCATTCCCCAAAGAGCTCCCCTGGCGTGCCACATGCCCGGCCCACTGTTTTCTTAGCTCCCCAGTGGGGAGAGCCTCACCTGCTATGTTCCCGAGGGCCCACACGGCCTGTTCACACACAGTCATGTGAGGGGAAGACAGGAGCTCAACCAGGGGCTGGATGGCACCCCCGACCACGACGGCGCGAGTCAGCTCTGAGGCCCCTGAAGCAATGTTGGTCAGAGCCCAGGCTGCCTCGAACTGCAAGCGGGGGTGAAGGGACGACTTCAGGAGCTCCACCAGCCTGGGGATGAGTCCCGCGTCCACGATCAGCTTCAGAGGAGGGTTCTTCTCCCGGGACAGCATTTTCCTTTGCAGTGTGAGAGCAAAGAAAGACAAGAACATATCCTGTGAGTCAGGAAGGGAGAAGCCCCTTTATGGATGTTCTTGGCATTCCTAACTATCCAATAAGACAAACGACTGGGCCAGAGCCCCTTCGGATCCTCATGCTCAGCCTGTGGCGCTTTGCGGGGAGGAAGCAGCATTTTTAGTTATCATCTATGAGCCGCCATTTCTGCAGAGGCCAATTTAAATGAAGCCATTCGTCTCTGACAACACTTGCATATCTTAAGCTGTTCTCAAGGACAGTGTAGAGGAGCAATTCCATCTCACTTTTGGAAGGGCCCGCTTTTTCCTACATCGTGTGGGTGTTTCGCCACTGTCAAGAGACCAAAGAGGCCAGTGGAATCCGGCTAGGAACCCGTCAATGATACAAGTCTGTTTGGTGATACCTGGCTGCTTGGGTGGCCTGGAAACATAGTTCTGGATCTGAGGCATTGACACCACTGATTATTTCTTGCAGGGTGAGGCTGACCTGTATAAGGAGACACAGATTCAAGTCAGAGTCTCTACCAAAAGGAACCATGGTCATCTAGTCTCGCCATCTATCTGATTAGAAGAAGCTGGCTTGAGCAGTACATCTCAAGCTGCATGCTGGTCTGTATTAGGAGAGGGAAGAACTCTTGGTGGTCTCACAGGTCTCACGGATTCGTGAGACACTTCCCATGCTCTGGGGGAGAGGTAATTCCTAATATCACTTGGGTCCCCAGAGCCTTTTACTCCCATACGAGCTAGTGGGAAGCTAGTGGGACTTCCCTGGTGGTCCAGTGGTTAAGAAGCCACTTGCCAGGACAGCAGACATGGATTTGACCCCTGGTACGGGAAGATCCGGGCTTCCCTGGTGGCTGACTGTAAAGAACTTGCCTACAATGCAGGAGACCTGGGTTCGATTCCTGGGTGGGAAGAGCCCCTGGAGAAGGGAATGGCAACCCACTCCAGTTTTCTTGCTAGGAGAATTCCATGGACAGAGGGGCCTGGCAGGCTACAGTCCATGAAGTCACAAAGAGTTGGGGACGACTGAGCAAACACTTGGCACTTTTCTCTTTTCCACTTTCAGGAAGATCCCACATGCCCCGGGCCACTAAGCCTGCGCACACAACTGCTGAGCCTGCGCGTGCTCTGGAGCACGTGCTCCACAGGGAGAAGCCCGAGCACCGCCGGAGAGCAGCCCCCTCTCGCCACAACTAGAGGAAGTCCATGCAGCGCACTGAAGACCCGCTGCAGCCAAAAGGAGGACGTGCTAGGGACGTCAGCAAAAATGGCAGAGTCAGGACCTCAAAATTCTCTTCCACAAAAGCAACAAGAAACCTGAAAAATGGAATCAACTTTTCTACAACTCTGGAAACTGACCAAAAGTTTGCAGCAATTTGTTTTATTCAAGCTCAAATGGGTTTACTCAAGAAAACTGTCTAACTCCCAGGAAGAACAGCCAGGACTGCAGCATTTTGCTGTGCCTTATCCCCACCCCTCCTCCCCCAGCTCCGTGGGCGCTTTAAAAACCAATAGCCCAGCAGGCACTGGAGGAGGCAGAACAGGCTGGTTCTCCCTTAAAACCTCATTCCCAGAGAGTTACTATTTGATCCTTCTGGTGGTCTCCTGGGAGATCCCATTTGTAAGATTGTATTTTATTGGGCTCAGACCTCACATAAAGAAAAAAGTCTTTTTCCTGGAGGTTATTTGTTAAAAACAATTCAAGGAAGTGGTACAAATTTGCAGTTGCTTGGGGTGAGAGGGGGTTAGATAATAGTTGGGGGCAAATAATAGACTAACTACACATTTTTTTTGCCGGGGGGGTGGG
>NW_011494795.1:620326-628756 GCF_000754665.1 Bison bison bison | reverse complement strand
CATGACATGTGGGATCTTAGTTTCCTGACCAGCAATCAAACTGGTACCCTCTGCAGTGGAAGTACGGAGTCCTAACCACTGGACAACCAGGAAATTCCAAGAGACATACATAAGATTCAAAGGCAAAAAAGAGCTGAAAGGAAAGGAACCAAAAACAATATACCATGCAAACAGCAACCAAATGGAGCTGGAGTGGGTACACTAATATGAGACAAAACAACCTTTAAGACAAAAGTTATTAAGGACAAAGAAGGACATCTTATAATAACAACGGTCAATTCACCCATTAAAAGATATAACAGTTATAAAGACATATTCACCTAGCAACAGAGCCCCAGACTATGCACAGCAAAAACTGACAAAAGTGAAGGGAGAAAGAAAGAATTCAACAACAACAGCTGGAGACTTGGAACCCCGCACTCAGTGGATGAACAACCAGATGCACTATCAACAAGCTAACGGAAGACTTAAACATCACTGCAAGGCAATCAGACCTGGCAGACGTCTACACCAGCAAACAGAATGTGCATTTTTTTCCAAGGGCACATGGAACATTCTCCATGATAAACCATATATTAGGCCATAAAACATGTCTCGGTAAAAGACTGAAATCATGCAAAGTATATTCTCTAGCCACAGTGCAATGAAATTAAAAACAAATTATAGAAAATGTGGGGACTTCCAGGGTGTAGTGGTTAACAATCCACCTGCCAAGGCAGGGGACATGGGTTCCAATCCTGGTCTGGGAATATCCCACGTGCCATGGAGCAGCTAAACCTATGCACCAGAACTACTGAAGCCTGCATGCCTAGAGCCTCGGCTCTGCAGCAAGAGAAGCCACCTCAGAGAAATCAGCGCGCCACGACGAAGGGGAGCCCCGACTTGCCACAACTAGAGAGAGTGAGCCCAGCAACAAAGACCCAGTGTGGCCAAAAATAAATAAATAAAATTTTAAAAAGGCATTAAGTCTTTAAGAAAAAGAGAAGAAGAAAATTTGGGAAAAACAGATTTGTTAAAATTAAACAACACACTCCTAAATAACTGATGGAAAACCACAAGGAAATTAGAAGATAGTTTGAGACGAGTGAAACAGACATACAATAAACCCAAACTGATGAGATGCAAGTAAAGCAGAGCTTGAAGGGAAATATGTGGCCATAAATGCACGTATTACATTGAAGAAGTAGAAAACCGTCAAACCTATGACCTATCTTCACGCTTTAAAATATGAGAAATAAAAGATAAAAAAAAATAATCAGAGAAAATGAAAATTTTTGAAAAACAGAGTGGAAATAAATTAAACAGAATGAGAGAATAGAAAAAAATTAAAACAAAAAGTTGGTTCAAAAGAGCAATAAAGATGACAAATATTTAGCTAGATAGACCAAGAGAAAAATAGGTAGGACTCAAGTGACTAAAACCAGGAATAAAATTGGGAACATAACTACCGAATTTACAGAATTAAAATTATAGACTCGATAAACAGAGTACACCAACAAATTAAATGATCTAGATGAAAGGGACAAATTCCAAGAAATCCAAATCACCAAAGGTGACTGAGAAAATCTGAAGAGACCTATAACAAGAAATTGAGTTACTAATTTTTTTAAATTCCACAAACAGAAGCCCAGACACAGAAAGTTTCACTGGTGAACTTTCACAAACATTTAAAGAAGAAATAACCATATGGGCCTGGAAGTCATCCCAGGATTTGCTTTGAGGGAGGCTGAGATGGATGGAGAATGGAAGAGAGATGACAGCACTCAAGTCCGAGGTAAGACTTGACAAGTCGAGTAACTAGATGCCTCTACTGAGAGAGAACCTTCGTGACCCCTCACTCCCTGTTTCTGGCTGAATGGAAGCAAGTGAATTTTCATTGAGAAGCAGCACCTTCTCTATCTCCTGTTAGAACATAGATCCCAGACTCATGGCCACAAAGATAATGACATTTAGCTTTCTGACAACATCGATTTAGCTCTAATGACCATCTCTCTACTCCTTTCCTTAAAGGGCCTCAGTTAGAACTTGCAAGTTCTCAATCAAACATTTTAAGGGCAGAGAAACTTACTAAGGACATATTTTTACACCCAACTGCTCTAAATGCCATGTTCCCGACGTACCCCTTTGGTCTGCTGATCAGAAGGGTCAAGTGAGACATCAGTGATGTTCCTCCTCTTCAAGGCCTGCTCATCCTTCTTGGCTTTCCGGAGCTCCAGGCTGACTGCAATCCTCTGCTGCCGCCTCGCCTAATGAGGAAAAGAAAGAATGGGAGCCCTTAGAGCTGGGGGTGGGGGGCAGGTTGCCACCACAACTAGTCTTCAGAACACACTTCAAAGTATCTGATTTCACATTTCAGCAACAGGCTGAAGAGTTCAGATCGCACAGCTGGTCAACAGTCAACTCGGTTCACCTCCTTGGCTTCCTCCTCCTACACCACCTCTAGAGAGTCAGTCTTCCTCCCAAAGTGAAGGAAGTTTATGTCCGCCCATTGACAGGTACAGAGACATCTGAGCTGGACATCCCATTGCCCTAAATTTGAGTGCATCTTCACTGGTGATAATTAGCTCCAGAAAAGCAGGTTTGGGCCTGCCCGCTGTGGGCACCCACGTGGGGCAGGGGCCTGAAGGGAGCACCTAGACCCCAGATGGCCTTGACCATTTCCGCTGCTGGGTATCAGCCTATAGGTCATTCAAGCCTTGATGTAATCCCAAGAGTTTTACTTGGACACCAGAGGAAGAAGGAGATGGAAATTCTAAAAAACAAACCAAAAAACAAATTCTTTTCTTCTTTTATTGGGCAAAACTCGGACTTCACAGTATTCAGAGTCCTGGGGAAATGATCTAATCTTTATGGATAGATGAGTTTGGGGTTGAAGACTTTAAAATATTGATTATAAGGAAGTCAGTGTGTATTAGATACTTGAGGTTCTTTAAAGAAGCTATTTAATCCTTTCTTGAAAATAGGGTCAGGGGGAATTCCCTGGTGATCCAGGGGTTAGGACTCAGCAATTTTACTTCTGGGCCCCTGGTTCAGTCCCTGGTCTGGGAACTAGGTTCCCACAAGCCACATGGTGCGGCCAAAAAAAAAGAAAAGAAACCAGGGTCACTGTGGTGTTCTCTGGAAGGGCGGGGACACACTGGGGGCCTGGGGAGCCAGTTGCCGTGCTGGCCCATCAGTGGCCCTCCCCCAAGGAGGGCGCTGTACCCTCAGTTTCTATCTTCTCATCTCCTGACCCTTCCCCCTGCTGTCCACAGAGAGTTCCATTCCTATGTCCTAACTGGTTTCCTTTAATCTGCGGTGGTCTTGGAAGACAGACAAGCCACATTTGTTGGAAGGGCATAAGTAAAAAGAAACTGGCTTTTTTGGGATAGTGTCCTAACTGGGGAGCTGTGACCCTGTGCTTTCCTTGTCCCCAGCTGCCTTTCAGATTCCCAAGTCACAGCCAACTTGATACGTCAGTCAAGATACATAGACATAGGACATAGAGCTAGACAGGAAACTTGGAGACCAGAGAAGAGCTGAGTGAGGGCTAGATTCACACACAGCACAGACTCCCTGGCCCAGGCCTCACGCTCAGCCCAGTAGAGAAAGCAGCCTGGACCTTTCACTCCTGAGTCCTATTTCTTTACGAGGCATGCTTGTCGATACTTGTATTTCCAACATCTCAGCTCCTTGGTGAGCCCCCTTGACATGCAGAGCTGCAGGTAAGCATCTATATGCCGGGCACTTGATACTGCTACCCAGACCCTTGGAGGTAGGTTATCAGCCCTGTTTTATACATGAAGAAACTGATGGTCTAAAGTTTAATAGTTTCAAGACCACATGGAAACCCTAATTTGAGACTACAGTTGTCCAACAAAGTCCACGACGCTTGATCCTCCCCACCTTCAATATTTTATTATGAAATTTTCAAACATACAGAAAAGTTAAAAGGATTATTCAATGAACATCCATGCACTTACCCACAAAGAACACTCAGCAATACTTGTTTGGTTACCCTATCTTCTCCCACCCTTCACTCTATTTTTAATGCATTTCAATCATATGCCTTTTCTTTCTTTGTGTGCAGTATGTGGGATCTTAGTTCCCCAACCAGGGATCAAACTTGCGATCCCTATAGTGGGAGCGTGGGCTCTTAACCACCGGACCACCACACTCACCCTGACAGATAAGGCATTCCTTCATACTCACAGATGCATCTTTGCCCCGATACTTAAATTTTCTCAGCCTCTCTTCCGGAGCATCCAAAGTTGGCATATTGACTGGAAGAAGTAAAGTACCTGTAGGGAGGACAGTTTCAAAGAGATTTTCAGGGCCCAGTATGTGGTTACTATGTTAAAGCCATTTAGACTCTAAGCCCTTAAAGGCCCCGCAGCACAACAGGGAGCAGACTCAGGAGGTCAAGCATCCATAGGCACCACACACCAGCTGAGTAAGTAATGAGCATCATGGGAGTTCAGAGGGGACCAGCCCAGGGTTGCAGGGGTAAGGGAAACGTACTACTTCTGGGGACAGTTTGGCTTGAAGTTTATTCTGACGGCTAGGGTAGGCTGGAAACAAAGCACAGAACCCTTCCACGTGGCTGGGTCCAAGGACTTCTTTCTGTACAGAATATATGTACAGGATGCGGAGGAGCCCGAGCAGGCTATGACATGGAGATGGTCTTCTCCTTCCACACGGGCATATTTAGGACTTTATTTAGCACGACCCACTCCTAATTCTCGGGAAGGCTTCCTCCACCAGGTCCCGCCCATGGTCGTCTCTCACCCACACCCTGGCAACTGCCTCCACTCTCTTCTCCCTGCTTCTACTACTGCTGTGTTCCACTCTGTTCTCAACACAAAGCCACACAATCTTTGAAAAAGAAACCGACCGTGTAATTTCCCCCACTTTTTTCCCCCTACCCTCTACTGGATGCCCACTGATCTTGGAAGAAAACTCAGATTCATCAAGATGGCCACCCTACACAAGCTGGCCTCAGCCTCCTCGCCCCAGCAACTCTTTCCTATGTAAGAAGCCAAGTATCCTCTCAATCGGTCTGTTTCATTTTCTCCACAGCTTTTACCATCGCCCAGTATTTTCTCGTTTGTGCATCTTCCCCTCCAAACTCCCAAGGACAACAGGACCGTGAGTGTCTTGGGTACAATTCCTCAGCCCCTGCACAATGCCTGGCATGCAGTAATATCTGTTGGATGACAGCAATGAGCAATAAGCTCACAAAAGGAGTTGGCCCTTCATTAGAGGAGGTTATTCAAATTGGGCCAACATTGGACTTTCTACAGGGCAGTATGGAATGACCTTTCTTACAAGTGTGCAGTGGATATCCATCTAAGTATGTAGGATGGGCTGGACTACATTATACAGAGAGAAAACCGGACGAAGGCAACCAACAGACTTCTTGAGAAGACAACAGCTGGGGATAATTTTGCTGAGAATGACTAATTTAGTCTTATCAACTTGGATGGGATGGTGTAGACAACTTGGAGAATTCTGTAAGTAAGGAGAGAGCCAAGGAGAGAGAAGAGGAATTCTGAGTGAGAACTGAGCAAGAATTGAGTCTTGGTGACACTGGTATTACAGTCCAAGAGCACGAGGCTGTTCTGCATGGCAGTAAAGAACAACTGAACTGTGGTGTCAGAGAAGACTCAAGAGTCTCTTGGACTGCAAGGAGATCAAACCAGTCAATCCTAAAGGAAATCAACCCTGAATATTCACTGGAAGGACTGATGCTGAAGCTGAAGCTGAAATACTTTGGCCACCTGATGGAAAGAGCCAACCCATTAGAAAATACCTGAATGCTGGGAAAGACTGAACGGAGACGGGGACGACAGAGGATGAGATGGTTAGACAGCATCACTGACTCAATGAACATGAATTTGAGCAACTCCAGGAGATAGTGAAGAACAAGGAAGCCTGTTGTGCTGCAGTCCATGGGGCTGCGAGGAATCAGACCCAACCTAGCGACTGAACGCACACAGACATGTGTAAGTGAATAACTTTGCTGTATACCCGCAACTAATACAACATTGTGAACGAACTGTATGACAACAACAAAAAAATTAATGAAGTAACATTAGCAGTAAGGGAGAGAGAGCCCTCTTCTGCAAGTGGGGAAATCATCTCAGGCACCATTTGCCAAAGTGCCCGCAGCAGGTAGGCCCCGGAGCCAGGAATCAGCCTAGGTCTGACTGCCAGGCCATGGTTTGGTTCACTGAGCTTTGCAGCCGATAATCTGTAACAAAATCAGATTGGGAAACACCAGGTCTCCACCGTGGCTGGCCCCTGACACGTGGGGGAGATGTTGGAAAATAGGAACGCGCACATTTTAGGCAATGGAAATAGCAGAGGCCGCTTCTGAAACGCTGTGTTACCACCTCATTGCTGCATGTCGCTGTTAACTGAGCCCCGCCAGCTCAGTTCGTGAGGCTGTCTGAATGCGCACAGGAGGCTGGTTTGGTACACGGGGATGAAATGCTTTTGCTTCTGGGGAGACCCAAGGCAGGGCCTCATTCTAGGACTGTTGCCATGGTAACCATGCATCCTTCTGCCACATCCCAGAAGGTATGGCCGTAAGGTACCTGGGAAGTAGCGGGTTTAAGATGGTCACCGCTTTCCTTCAAATCAACTGTCAATGGGGATTCCCCAGCAGCCCAGTGGTTAGGACTCCGCTATTTCACTGCTGTGGGTTCGATCCCTGGTGGAGGAACTAGGATCCTGAAAGATGTGAGGTGCAGCCAAAAAAGAAAGAAAACAAAAATCGAGTGGAAGGCCAATATCAGATGGCATAAGGAGATAAAGCTCGACTTCAGATCAGAGTCCTCCCCTCTCCCCAAAGCAGTTTGAAAGTCACAGATGTGGCCACTTCATCTGGGGACGTTCTGCAAAGCCAGCTGCAGAGCCAATCCTTCTGGCTTTCACAAGCTTCCCTCCTCACAGCTCAAACGTGCTTCCTTCCCCTCCCATGGCTATTTGTAGCACCAGGAGCGCTGGCTACCCCATCATCCTTCACCAGGAGGAGGAGAACACCAAGCTGGAGGCTTTGAATTAGGGGCCGAAGTCAAAGTCAGTACCTTTCTTCACTCAGTCTCCAAGTTTGAGATCCAGAGAAAGCCTAACTGGTTACTTAGGCAAACATCACCCATTTGGGAGGGGGCTGATACCCCTCCCCTCAACCTTAGGCCACACAGTATGAGACCCCTTCCCTGGATGTCAGGTGGCAGAAACCCACCTAAGGGACCCTCCCGGGCCATGTTTAATTAATGGCACTGAGTTACTTTCTCTGGTTGGGGCGTTGTAGGCCATTTGGTTTTTTCTATCCTTTCCTAGATAGATCTAGTCAAGCTTTGCCATTGAGCATCTTTTGTGAACCCAGAACCATTTTAAATTAAGATATGTCTCATCACCCCAGGCTTGGCTTCTGCAAGTACAATTTTTCTGATTCTAAATTAACGCATGTTCACAGCTTCAGAAAATGAAATACTTCAGAAGCATAAAGAGCATTAACTCCCAATAACCCCACTCCTCCCCCAAGTTAACCTTTAAAAACCCACACCACCATCCTCTAAGCACCCTAGCTGCTCTGCTCGAGCCCCAAGGTGCTGACTACAGGAGGGGAGACAATTACAGACACGGTTAGCGACTCGTTCATTTCTCCACTTCGTCTGTACCAGGGATGTCTTTTGATGTGTTCAGATCTACATCACTAACAGCTGCTTCTTCAAACAAAGTGGGATTTAAGTGAAAACCATGCATTGGGTTGGAGAGAGGGAGGTTTATTCTCCAGGAAAGACTGAGCCAACCTTGACCCCAAGGTCCGCTGGGGCTGGAGTGGGGCCCCAGGGTTGGGGGGAGGGTCTCCAGTTCCAGGGACCACCCCCCTCCGCATTCATTCCAGGCTGGAGGCAGGGAGTCACATAGCCAGGCTTCCCTCCAGGGCCCACCCTGACCAAGATGGAAGGCACGTGTCACAGCAAGGAGGAGGCAAGCGGCCAGGCCTCTCCCGTGACCCACCTCCAAGGCTGCAGAAGGCTTTGTTCCGCAGGTGAAAACTTCTGAGGGGTATTTCCGGGACGGGGACACCAGAATACAGGTCTGCAGGCTACTGTGTGGTTGATGCAGCCCCAGGCACCCTGCCACTCCCCACCACCTGAGCTCTGCAGGGTGAGCAGCCCACAACAGTCACCACCCCCTCCCACCCCTTCTGAAAACAAGCCAAGAGCCACTCGCCACAGCATCTGCCAACCAAGGCTGAAGTTCGACAGGGAAAGGCCCCGCCTGGGCCTCCTGGGAGCCACCTCTCGGGGCAAACCACCGGCTTGGCAGAGGACAAAACCGCAGCAACCTCTCCAAGGGCCCCCAAACTGCCTCTAGTGTCCCGGTGCCCTCACGCACAGAAACAAGCGTCCAGCCACCCATCACTCACCTGGTAGT
>NW_011494795.1:618785-620226 GCF_000754665.1 Bison bison bison | reverse complement strand
GGTCCCGCCCTACAGCTGGTTCCTGACCAATACCGATGGCTCTTGGAATCACGTGGGGCACTTTGCACCACCCACTCACCAAGCCCCGCCCCAGACGCTGATTGAGCTGGTCAAGGAGGGTGGTTCGGATCTCCAGGTGATTCTCACGTCCCAACGAGGTACAGGTGAGAGGGAGCCTCAGCGGCGCCCTGCACCTTCAGGCGCTACAGCCTCGGAGACCCTCAGACGGCCGATCAAGAGGCGAGGAGCAGGGACATCTCCCTCCAGGAAAGGGTTTGCATTCTGGGTGTTTGAGGCTTCCAGGATCTGGCTAGGTTGAGTGGCCTCATCCTACAATTGGCTAAAAGCTTAAACTTAAAGCTGCTATTGAACAGTTAACAAATGTTTCTTCCCAAGGCCAGCAAGAAGATTGGGAGGTGGTGAGAATGGGTCTGCTTCATACTGAAATGGAAATAGGAACAAAATTTCATATATTTCTTCAACAAATATTGAGTACCCACTTTGAAGAAAATGGCAACCCACTCCAGTAGTCTTGCCTGGAAAATACCATGGACAGAGGAGCCTGGCGGGCTACAGTCCGTGGGGTCACAAAGAGTCGGAAACGACTGAGAGACTAAGCAACCGTGTGCAAGGCCTAGCTTGCAACAGTGAACAAGATGACCTGGTCCCTGACCTTCCAGCAGGAACAGAGATGGGCGCTCCCAGTAGAGTGGGAACAGGGCAGCAATTGGGGTAGGGGCAGTCAGGGAGGGCTTCCTGGAAGAGGTGATGCTTGAGCCAAGTCTTCAGGAAAAGAAGTTAGTGGGTAAAAAACTGGAAAAAAAAAATCCTCCAGGTCGAACAAGGCACTGAGGCAAGAAAACTAGTCATGGTTCCCTTGGGAACAGAGGTCATTTGGGATGGCTAAAGGGACACTGGGGTCAGGTGCCAGGGCAAAGATGGCCTGGTGTACGGGGGCGGGGGGGGGGGGGGCGCAGAGGGAGCTGTCCACTCTGGTCCAGGCAAGCGGGGGTTGCACTGTCTGTTGTTGTTTAGTCTCTTTTAAGTTGTGTCCGATTCTTTTGCAACCCCATGGACTGTAGCCCCCCAGGCTCCTCTGTCCATGGAATTGTCCAGGCAAGAATACTGAAGTGGGTTGCCACACCCTCCTCCAGGAGATCTTCCCGACCCAGAGATCAAATCCATGTCTCCTGCATTGGCAGGCAGGTTATTCACCACTGGGCCACCAGGGAAGCCCTTGTACTGTCTGTACAGGATTTTAAATCAATGATAAAATCAATTGCGTCTGTTTGCTTTTTGAGCCAGGAATTCCGAACAGTGTCCGTGGGCTGTGCCTACCTTGTTACTCACTCTCTGAAGGTGTTTGGATTTCATCCTGAGAGCAGCAGGCAGCCTCTGAAGGCCGCAGCAGGAGGCTGCGTTCTTCTTTGCCTGATTTTTA
>NW_011494795.1:605193-618685 GCF_000754665.1 Bison bison bison | reverse complement strand
TGATTTTTATTTTTATTTTTTTAATTATGAAAGGTTCCAAATTTGTAAATGTGGAGAAAAGGGTACAAATGGATCCTCAGGGACACCCAGGCCCTATAATCACCAATGCCATCTTCTTTCCTCTCCCCCAACCTATTTATTGATTTTTGGTTGGTGTGTTTTAAAGAAAATCATCAGACATCATATCATTTCACCTGTAAACATTCAGAATGAATCTCTGAATCTCTGACAGATAGACTTAAAAGCTAAAACCAAAATATCACGATCACACCTACCAAAAGCAGCCATCATTCTTCAAGGGTCGGTTTAGAACAGTTAGGCTAGCCTCGGGGCCGAGGGGTAAGAGGAGGATGCTTACCCAGGTGGGGCTGGAAAGTGGACGTGTTTGACTTCAGGATACCGGGGTTTCGGCATGGGAGGAAAGCCAAGGTTCTGAGTGGGTAAAGGGGGGAATTCAGGCTTGGACCCCCACATCCAGATACCTGGAGAACCTTGAGGTAGGGATGCAGAAAAAGCCAGTCGTCTCAGAGCTGGGACAGGACTTGGTGAGCCATCGGAGGCAGTGGTGACTGACAGTGACAGAGATGTAAGTTAAAATTGTGGTTTCCACTATTATATTCAAAATGCATAACCAACAAGGACCTACTGTCGAGCACATGGAACTCTACTCAGGTGTTATGTGCCAGCTTGGATGGGAGGGGAATTTGGGGGAGAATGGCTGCATGTATAAGCATGCTGAATCCCTTCACTGTTCATCTGAAACTATCACAATATTCTTAATCAGCTATGCCCCAATACAAAATAAAAAGTTAAATTTGAAAAAAAAAAAACCTGTGGGTTCAAACCGAGGTGGCTGGTGAGGGATGGTGACAGAAAAGAGGGGTTTGGGATGACTTACAGGAGGCCTGACCCCCTCAGGATCTAAGGATCCAAGGCCTCCCTGTTCTGCCCAAGGCATTTGAGATAACCTACCTCTGTCCACCTGCACCCAGGCCTGATGGTGACCTGGTCACTTCATCACAGCCATCCCCGCCTTGGCCTGCACCCCTTGAGGCTTTTACACACACACACACACACACACACACACACACACCCCTGACAGATCCTTTACACATTTAAGTCAAGTTACATCACCTTGCTGCTCAAACACTCCAGTGCTCCCCAGCATCCCTCCAATTGCCTGTGGGGCCCTTCAGGCTCTGTCTCACCCCCATCCCATCCTTCTGGCTTCACCGCCTCTGCACTCCGCCCCAGCCACCCTGGCCTCCTCACGGCCCTGCAGACGCATCAGGACCACGCTGGCCTCAGGGCCTTTGCACCCGCTATTCCCTGTGCCGCCCTCACTTCCTTCAGGTCGCAGCTTTTAGAGACCACTCCTGGTCACCCTATCTAAAATCAAGTTCAGTTCAGTTCAGTTTGGTCACTCAGTCGTGTCCAACTCTCTGCAAACCCATGGACTGCAGCACGCCAGGCCTCCCTGTCCATCACCATCTCCCAGAGTTACCCAAACTCATGTTCATTGTGTCGGTGATGCCATCGAACCATCTCATCCTCTGTCGTCCCCTTCTCCTGCCCTCAATCTTTCCCAGCATCAGGGTATTTTTAAATGACTCAATTCTTCACATCAGGTGGCAAAGTATTGCAGTTTCAGCTTCAGCATCCGGCCTTCCAATGATTATTCAGGACTGATCTCCTTTAGGATGGACTGGTTGGATCTCCTTGCTGCCCAAGGGACTCTCAGGAGTCTTTTCCAGCACCATAGTTCAAAAGCATCAATTCTTCAGTGCTCAGCTTTATTTATAGTCCAACTCTCACATCCATACATGACTACTGGAAAAACCATAGCTTTGACTAGACAGACCTTTGTTGGCAAAGTAACGTCTCTGCTTTTTAATATGCTGTCTAGGTTGGTCATAGTTTTCTTCCAAGGAGCAAGTGTCTTTTAATTTTATGGCTGCAATCACCATCTGCAGTGATTTTGGAGCCCCCCAAAATAAGGTCTGTCATGTTTCCACTGTTTCCCCATCTGTTTGGCATGAAGTGATGGGACCGGATGCCATGATCTTAGTTTTCTGAACGAGCCTCCCTATCCCTGCATCCATATCTGACTTACTTCATCCTGTGGGTCTCCTGGGCAGCACTTGCTAACATCTGAAATACTATATGTTCCCTTACTTGTTTATTTTCCATCCCCACCCCTGAAATGGAACAAAAGCTCTATGAGGGCAGGAGTGTTGTTTGTTTGCTTCGTCCACACGGCCCGGAAGCGTCATTGCTGGTTGTATCTGCTGAATGCCAAAGCGGGCGTGCTGGCTTCAGAGCCAGGCTCTCCCCCTGCCCATGGTGCTCCGAGTGCCCCCCTCCATCACCCAGGATGTACCCTGGGTGTACCATGGGGCACGCTCAGTATCCTTCCCCAGCCAAGCGCTGAGCCAACGTCCTTTGAATAAATCTCATTGCCTTACCTCACGGAGCCCACAGTCGCCACCCAGAGGGCTAGAAAAACATCAGGAAGATCACTTTGGATGGAAGTGAGTCCTTCAGTGGAGGCCGCTCCATCTTCTCCGACTCCTATTGCTCCAATCGTGCGGAAGGGCCACCCCATCCACCCAGGCTTGGGGCCTGACCTCAGCCTCCCCTTCCATCCCCTTCCTCCACAGCCCCACCCTCCCCTGAGGCCCGCTCTTAGACCCTCTGCTCGGGGCTGACCCCTGGGACCTGTTGCCCACTGGCCTGGAAGCAGGTTCCTGCAACACCTTCCCACAAACTCCTACCTGGATGGGTTTGTTGACCTGTTGGTTTAACCTGCCTTGATGCCTCTAATGTAGGGATTACCAATCCCATTTCACAGAGAGGAGACTGAGGCTGCCGATATCGATGTGAGTGGCCTGAGGTCACATGATGGGAAGACAGGGTCTGTGTGGCCCCATCTTTGCCCTTGTGCTGGGGTCACACCTGACTCCCCCTTCTTTTATTTCCTTTCCTTTCGTTTCCTTTCATCCCTCCCTCCCTCTCTCCCTTCCTTCCTCCTTCCCTTCCCCCATTTTCTTATGGTTGTAAAATACCATAACATAAAATTGACCATTTAACCATTTTTGAGCTTACAGAGCGGCATTAAGTATATTCACATTCTTATGCAACCATCCCCACCATCATCACCAGAACTCTCTGCATCTTCCCAAAGAGAAACTCTGTCCCCACTGAACACCTGCCCCCCAATCCTCCCCGCCCCCATCCCTGGCCCCACCCTTCTACCTTCTGTCTGTGCGTGTAACCCTTCTGGGGACCTCATATAAGTGGAATCATACAGTGCTTGTCTTTCTGGGACTGGCTTATTTCACTCAGCGTGATGTCCTCGAGGCCTGTCCATACTGTAGCAGAGGTCAGAATTTCCTTCCTTCTGATTTCTTTCTTTAAAACAAGAACACATTTTTCATGGTTTTGTAGCATCATTGACACTGTTATTTATAGTAGCCTCCCAGTGGGGGAGACGAGGGAGCATTTACCATTGACTGTGTTTATAATGGCCAGTGCAGGGCAGTAGTAAATGCAGACGGATTTCTACTTGGTTTTCATTTTTGTCTTTAAATCCTGTAAGGTCAGGGTCCTTCCCACTTGTTACCCACATCCTCAGCCACCTGCTCCACCATCCCCCCGACTCTGTACATCACTGGTTATTTATAAATGCCTGTTCAGGTTTATTACTACTGTTGAAAGGGTTTTAAGAAAACCCAGATTGGAGAACTGATGTCACCATTCCTCAGGGGATACAAGGAAGGTTTTGTCCTTGAGGCCGGTCTTTGGGAATCCACGGCTCCTGATGAATGCAGCTGTCACCCTCTTGGCTTCTGAGAGTGCGTGTATGTGTCTTGTGTGTGTCTCTGTCTCTGTGTCCGTGTCTGTGTCTCTGCGTGTGTGTCTCTGTGTCTGTGTATGTGTCTCTGTGTGTCTGTCTCTATGGGTGCCTGTGTATCTTTGTGTGCATGTGTCTGTGTCTGTGTGTGTGTGAGTGTGAGTGTGTGTGTCTGTGTCCGTGTCTGTGTGTGTCTGTGTGTGCATGTGTCTCTGTCTCCGTGTCTCTGTCTCTGTGTCCGTGTGTGTGTGTGTGTGTGTGTGTGTGTGAGTGTCTCTGTGTCCGTGTCTGTGTGTCTGTGTGTGTGCATGTGAGTGTGTGTCTCTGTGTCCGTGTCTGTGTATCTGTGTGTGTCTGTGTGTGCATGTGTCTGTGTCTCCGTGTCTGTGTGTCTGTGTGTGTGCATGTGAGTGTGTGTGTGTCCGTGTCTGTGTATCTGTGTGTGTCTGTGTGTGCATGTGTCTGTGTCTGTGTGTGTGTGAGTGTGAGTGTGTGTCTCTGTGTCCGTGTCTCTGTGTGTGTGTGTGTGTCTCTGTGTCCATGTCTGTGTGTGTGTGTGTGTGTGAGTGTCTCTGTGTCCGTGTCTGTGTGTCTGTGTGTGTGCATGTGAGTGTGTGTCTCTGTGTCCGTGTCTGTGTATCTGTGTGTGTCTGTGTGTGCATGTGTCTGTGTCTCCGTGTCTGTGTGTGAGTGTGTGTCTGTGTGTGTGTGTGTGTCTGTGTCCGTGTCTGTGTGTCTGTGTGTGCATGTGTCTGTGTCTGTGTGTGTGTGAGTGTGAGTGTGTGTCTCTGTGTCCGTGTCTCTGTGTGTGTGTGTGTGTGAGTGTCTCTGTGTCCATGTCTGTGTGTGTGTGTGTGTGTGAGTGTCTCTGTGTCCGTGTCTGTATGTCTGTGTGTGCATGTGCCTGTGTCTCCGTGTCCATGTCTGTGTGTCTGTGTGTCTGTGTGTCTGTGTGTGTGTGTCTCTCTCTCTGTGTCCGTGTCTGTGTGTGTGTGTGTGTGTGAGTGTCTCTGTGTCCGTGTCTGTATGTCTGTGTGTGCATGTGTCTGTGTCTCCGTGTCTGTGTGTGAGTGTGTGTCTCTGTGTGTGTGTGTGTGTCTGTGTCCGTGTCTGTGTGTCTGTGTGTGCATGTGTCTGTGTCTCCGTGTCCGTGTCTGTGTGTGTATATATCTTTGCGGCTGTGTCTGTGTGTGTACACACACGTATCAGGAAGTCCTCAGGTCCTAGAGGGACTTCAGCAGCCTAAGGATGCTGACCCAGAATGGCTCATTTCAGATTCCTGGGAGATGCTATCTGACCCAGAACCAGGAGATGAGAAGGAGTGCGGGTATTAAGGAAACAAAACTGGTGGTCAGGAAGACAGAAAAAGGAAACCAATCTGATTATTTCTCAGGTCTGAGGCTCGCCAGTAAAATCACCTCTACACAGTACTTGTTTCCTAAAAGCATGTTCTGTTTTCTGGGCTATTCAGCACCGTCCCTCCCAAGTTTCTCATCCACCTGATTGTCCTAAGAATTGGCTTTCCTGGGGTGAGTTTTCTCTTCACTGAGGGCTATGAATAGCAGAAGCACAAACTGTGCCCAGAGTCCAGGGTCCTGGTGGCTTTCTCCTGACACCATGTGACCTCAGGAGCTGGGCCGTGGACAAGCCTCCTTGGGGAGCAGCTCCCGGGAGCCAAAGCTCCTCCTCCTTTGGGAGCCTGCTCTGTGCTGGCCTCCGTGAGCTGCAGGTGTGAACCCAGCAGGGTCCCTGCTGCCGGGGAGCTGAGAACTCCCAGCTGCCATTGCTCAAGCACCCAGGTTGTAACGATCACATAGGACCTTTGGTCCCCCATTCCTACCCCTGGTGAGATGACATGAGCACCAACTCAGAGAAGGGAGAGAGGTAGGAATTCAAAGACAGCCTGTGTGTCCAGCACGGTGCTCCAGTTCCCTGTGATGGCTCTGCTAGGTAGTTAGAATAGGGAAGGGAGTCCAGAATGGCGGTGGCTAAAAGACAAGGAAGGGAAAAGCCCGCGAAAATAGAGCAAAGGAAGGTCCAAGGACCGAGTGAGGACCTCAGGTAGAACAAATGGCATTCCTCGCTAGCTCAATTTATATAGGGCAGGCCCAGGGGGAGGAAAAACATATAAAAAGAGGAGCCAAAAGGCTGGGACTCTCTCTCTTCTCTTCTTGTCTTCTGGGTCAGCATGCCCTCACACCTTGAGGATGTATTTTCCTTTTATTCTCTAAATAAAACTGAGCTGTAACACGGAGCTATAACACTGATCTGTCCGAGAGCTATAACATGGTCTGTCCGAGAGCCGAGAGCTATAACACGGCCTGACAGCTGTGACAGGCCGAGGGCTTTAACGCCCGTTGCTTCAAGATTTTGTTGTGATGAGACAGAACCGAGGAGATTATACTCCCCTGATAGCTCCGAGGCATAAACGCTGTCCCCAGAGAGTACAGGAGGATACAGACAAGGTTCACACCAGCCCAGTCTGTGGCCCCAGAGGGAGTGACATAAATACGTGTTGAATGGATGGATGGATGAGTGAGTGAATGGATGAACGGATGGTGATAATGGATGGATGGATGAGTGAGTGAATGGATGGATGAGTGAGTGAATGGATGAATGGATGGTGATGATGGATGGATGAACGGTGATAATGGACAGATAGATGGATGGATGGTGATGATGGATGGATGGGTGAGTGGGTGAATGGATGATGGATGATGGATAGGTGCATGGGTGAATGAGTGAATGGATGGAGGATGGATGGTGATGACAGATGGACAAATAGACAGATAGATGGTTGGATGGATAGATGAGAGGTTATTCAGCTAAACTAATCTTTGAACCCACCAGTTTTTCAGACACTGGGCTTTGCTGGACCTTGGGAGAGTCACAGAAAGCAGAGATTCTCTTCTTTGGAAAACTAAGAATAAATACTTCTTGACAAAGAGGAATGATGCCAGACAGATAAAAAGCGAAAACGACTTTGAGATATTTTGAGATAATAAAATGAAAACGGCACAATGGTGCCAAATGAAACCAAACTGAGGTACAGGTCTAAGT
Source organism: Bison bison bison (assembly GCF_000754665.1). Lineage (NCBI taxonomy): Eukaryota > Metazoa > Chordata > Mammalia > Artiodactyla > Bovidae > Bison > Bison bison. The sequence goes on along the minus strand of NW_011494795.1, from coordinate 611,772 downwards.
GCAGTATGAAAAAGAAAGAAGCGCAGCGGAGAAGCCTCTGCGCAGCAGCCGTGCCCTCGGTATTTCTGGGATTCCATAGACTTCACAACTAATTAGGAATTCTCCAGTTGGCTTGGAATCAGAGAGTTTTCAAGCCCGGCTGGTTTTGGAGAACTCCTTGCGTAGGTCCAGCTTGCACCGGCCCCGATGCAGAACGCTGTGTTAGAGGAGCCGGTCTTGGGCCTCATCTTCCATTTCAGAGCTTGCAAGGACGGTTCCAGCAGTAGCCTGCTCAGCTCTCCCCTCCTGAGACGACACTGCAGGATTCCAGGGGTCTCTGGAGCGAGGAGCTACTTCTGGGCCGAGACTCTGTACGGGTGTTTGGCCTCCAAGGCGCACACTGTGACTGTACTGCACCTGCGGAGGCCTCACCCGGCAACCCTCCTGGGAGGGCACTGCTCCCCTCCCCCACTTCCCCCAAGGAACCAAACAGAAGCTGGGAACGCAGCTTCTGGAGCTGCCAGGAAGGACCCTCCAACCACCACCCAGGGGCGAAAAGCCAAAGGGAAACTCGTGAGACACCTCTGATGAACATTCGTTACATTTTTTACACTAAAGAATAATTTCCAATCCTAAAAACAGTCCTTCTCATTGAAAAAAAGAAAGCTTTAGGCAATACTGATAAGTTTAAAGAGGATTTAAGGAAAAAAAATCACCTGAAATCCCACCGCCCAGAGCTAATGGGTCCGACCACCTGGCTGACAATCCTTTCAGATAAGCTCTTAGGGCCTCTGTTTACAGAGGTGCCATTTTGCAAAAATGGGCTCGAGCTGTTCTATAGCCTTTCTTAAAAAAACAAAAACCAACAGTCTGCTGTCAGCCTCGTTCTATGCCAATGAATATGAATTTACATCGTCAGTTTGAAACCCATGCATTGTGCCTTTATCCCACTTGATTTATAGTTCATAATTAGATTATGAACGAATCCCCTATGGACATATAGGTTGTCTCCTGCTTTTCATCCTCACAAGAACATCCCACTAGCAGTCTCCTGCAGAATTTTCCCTTCTGCTCCCTTCATGGAAAGCTAGCTCAGAGACGCCTGCAAGGAGAGAGGGAGAGAGAGCTGGAAAAAAAGAGAGGAGGAAGGACTTCCCTGTGGTCCAGGGGCTTAGGGGTCTCTCTGGCTCTCAACACAGGGGGCTTGGGTCAGGGAACCAGATCTCACTTGCCACAACTAAAAGATCCCATGTGCCACATCTAAGACCTGGTGCAGCCAAAATGAATGAATGAATAAGGAAATAAATGTGTGCTGTGCTAAGTCAGTTCAGTCATGTCCCATTCTTTGCAATCCCATGGACTGTAGTCTGCCAGGCTCCTCCGTCCATGAGATTCTTCAGGCAAGAATACTGGAGTGGGTTGCCAGGGGATCTTCCTGACCCAGGGATTGACCCCGTGTCTCTCGCATCTCCTGCATTGGCGGGCAGGTTCTTTACCGCCAGCGCCACCTTAAAAGAGGAGGAGAGAAGAGAACAATGGTGTTTGGGCTTCTAAAGAGGTTCCCTGGAGGAGCTGAGGTGGCAGCCTGGGTGGGAAGTGCCTGGGGAGGGGTTGCTCCAGGCCCAAGGTGGGAGGGTGGGGCCAGAAGCCTGAGGCTTGACTCAGCTGCCCTTCGCCTGATCGGAAGGTTCCAGAACCTGGATCCCTAGAGGCGTGGGTCCAGCGTGCCCCAGCCCCAGCAGCTTAACAATAACCTGTATGTCCAAACCGTGTGGAACACAGAGCTGGGGTGATCAGAGAGGCTGTAATGAGCTGCTTCCACAGGGGTGGGGATCGGGTTGCTGAGGACATGACTCTGCTGACACCTGTGGAAACCGGCTGAGGGTCACCAGGCAGGATAAATATATTCCTACTCTGGCCCTACCCCCTCCCAGCCCCAGCCCTGAGCCAAGTCCTCAGAACTCACAGCTCCAACACTTGACCTTGCTCAGAGGAGCCCAACGTGCCCGGGGCATGCTGCCCAGGAGAGATAAGCAGAGGTACATGGAGGGAGTTTCTTGGGGTCTCCATTCTGAACATCCTTAATATGTAGGCAGCCTATTACCATTCAACAATTTAAAGACAAGCCACGGCCTAGGGGAAAGTATCTTCATAGCATATATCCAACAACAGCCTTGGGTCTAGAATATACAAAGAGCTCTCAAAATAAATTAATAAGAAAATAGGGACGTCTTAGGACTTCCAGTGTTTAAGACTCCATGCTCCATTGCAGGGGCCACGGCTTCCATCCCTGCTTGGAGAGCTAAGGTCCCACATGTGCTTAGTCGCTCAGTCGTGTCTGACTCTTTGCAACCCCATGGATTGTAGTCTTCCAGGCTCCTCTGTCCATGGCGATTCTCCAGGCAAGAATACTGGAGTGGGTTGCCATGCCCTCCTCCAAGGGATCTTCCCAATCCAGGGATCAAACCCAGGTCCCCCACATTGCATGCAAATTCTTTACAGTCTGAGCCACCAGAGAAGCCCAAGATCCTTCATGGCATGGCCCAAAGAAGAAAGGAGGAAGGAGGAAAGAGAGAAAGAAAACTATCTGATGATGAAAAATGGGCAAAAGACCTGAACAGACGCCTCACTGCATCTGCTATCTGGGTGACAGATAAGCATGTGAAAAGATGCTCAGCATCATTCGTTGATGATGATTAGTTACAAATTTTTAAAAAGCATTTTTGAGTCCACAACTGATCATTTCATCAGTTCTGTGAGGTTAGTGGTAGTTACTGTCATTATTATTAGTCCCATTTAATAGTGAAGAACTGGAGGCTCCTGGAGGTGAAATGACTTACCCAAGGTCAAAAATGAGACTCAGAGTCACGGAACTCCTTCCACTTAAGAGGTCTCTGTGGTTTAAGAATGTTCTAGAAGCCGACACTTTGTATCCAACTGGACAAGGTCACATTTCTCCTTTTAAGTGAGGAGAGAAGACCGCACCCAGCCGCATACCCTGCCATCATGGATGGACAGACCAGCTTCATAGCAGGAGGCCCTGGTACAGGGCTGGCCCCTAGGGGAGTGTAGGACAGAGTGACCACTGACTGCCCAACAGCAGGGGAGCTCATAGGCTGGAAAGGCCTGCCCCGTGGACCTTCCAGAGCTGGCGTTTGGCTTCATAGGAAGGGGGCCTATCCCAGGAGCAGCTGGCTCCGATCCAGGGTCTGGCACATGGTAGCAAACCTGTAGGTTTGGCTTCCTGGCTGTGGATATGGACAGGAGTCCAATTAAAAAAAAGAAAACTTATTTATTTAATAATTTAGCTGCATCGGGTCTTAGCTGTGCCATGCGGGATATTTCATTGCGGCGCATGGACTCTCTAGTTGCCACACGCAGGCTTGGTTGCTGTAGGGCATGTGGGATCTTAGTTTCTTGACCAGGGATTGAACCCTGCACTATAAGGTGGATTCTCAACCGCCGGATCACCAGGGAAGTCATTAGGGGTTTGATTTTCGTCGACTCACCTTGACTGAGAACTTCGCTCCATCCAAAGTTATGGATGGGCCCTGGTCCTGGCACTCGGGGACCCTGCAGGGGGCACTGCGGGGGTTGGGGGTGTGGTCCTCAGGGTGGAGAAGGAGCAGAAGGCAGAGGATGGATCAAAGTGCCGCTCCCCTACCTTCATCTCCCCAGCTCCCCTGCCCGCCTCAGTCTGCCTCCCGCTCCAGCACTCAGCACAGTTCTCCCCGACCAGAGGCCCGTAGACAACAGTGCAGCCTCCTTGGAGGCAGAGAAAGAGTCCAGTTAACTGTCTGTCCTTGCTGGGGTCTAGTGAAGAACGAACGTGCCGCAGAGCTCCAGGGACTGCGGAAAGGCAGGCAGGCAGGCGAGACTGTTGCATAAGGAGGAGCAGGCCTGTTCTGTTGGGAGCAGAGCCCAGCCCTCTGTGTATGCTGAGCCAAGGGGTTTCCAGATGCAGACTCCAAGAACAACTTCCACTTCCCTGAATAGAGTGCTGTGCTTGGAGTCATTGGTCCCATCAAAGGGCTCCAGCTTTCATTCATTCAACAAATATTTTGTTGATCATCTACTAGATGCCAGGCACTTTACAAGTATGAACTCAATTCTCCCAACAACCTATTTAATTTCATGGCTGCAGCTATGAAATTAAAAGATGTTTGCTCCTTGGAAGGAAATCTATGACAATCCTAGACAGTGCATTAAAAAGCAGAGACATCACTTTGCCAACAAAGGTCTGTCTATATAGTCAAAGCTATGGTTTTTCCAGTAGTCAGGTACAGATGGGACAGCTGGACCATAAAGAAGGCTGAGCACCAAAGAATTGATGCTTCTGAACTGTGGTGTTGGAGAAGACTCTTGAGAGTCCCTTGGACTGCAAGGAGATCCAACCAGTCCACCCTAAAGGAGATCAGTCCTGAATATTCATTGGAAGGACCGATGCTGAAGCTGAAGCTCCAATACTTTGGCCACCTGATGCAAAGAGACGATACACAGAAAAAGACCCTGATGCTGGGAAAGATTGAGGGTGGGAGAAGAGGATGAGATGGTTAGATAATATCACTGACTTAATGGACATGAATTTGAGTAAACTCCATGAGATAGTGGAGGACAGAGGGGCCTGAAGTCCTCAGGCGTGCTGCAGTCCCTGGGGTCACAAAGAGTCAGACATGACCTAGAGACTGAACAAGAAGCCTAATTGGTAATCACTGTTATCCTCATTTTATGGGCAAGAAAACTGAGGCAGGGAGAGCAGTAAGGGGCAAACCTCATGGAATCTGGTTTCTGATTCTAGTTCTTTTATTAAAAAAAATAATAACAGCTGTCTTTTATTAATTTATTTTGCCCATCCTTTGGGGTATGCAAGATCTTAGTTCCTTGACCAAGGGTGGAACCCATGCCCCCTGTAGTGGAAGCAGGGAGTCCCAACCACTGGGCCACCAGAGAAGTCCCATGAGTCCAAGTTCTTAACCACCACACTGCAGTACCTCCCAGTAGAGAGATCAAGCCCCTGTCATCACCACGCTTATGTTCTATGAGGACAAGACCCCCAAGTCACCTAGCAGATCTATAATGCATGGTTGGATAGTGACAAGTGCCAGGAAGAAAAACAAAGCCATGTCTCAGATGCTGACTCTCTGTGTGCTTTCTTGAAAATTGCTTCGTCTTTCTGAGCCTTGGTTTTCTCATCTGCTAAAAGCAGGTCATTCACTCATTCACCCTACCCACCTGCCCAGGTTGTTGGAAGGATCAAAATGAGCTCATGGACAAAGGAGCCCTTTGTTTTCATGGTTGAATCAACACCAACCCCTGACTCCACGAAATTCTCCCCCAGGGGATTCAGGTCAGCTTACCTCCTACAGAAAGACATCACTAGACTTCCCGCAGGTGCCTTTAGGAGCCAGATGACTCCAAGCCCAGTGCGATTCTTAGTGTATTTTTGTAGGCAGAGAACAATGCATTCACCTATTCTTGGTTACCTTGTGGGCCTTCCCCAGACCAAGCACACTTACTGAAATGGAACTTTCTGGCATGCTGACCATTAAAAACTTCCCCATGGAGACGTCCCTGGTGGTCCAGTGGTTAAGGCTCCACGATCCCAATGCAGGGGGAACGGGTTCAATCCCTGGTTGGGGGACTAGGGTCCCACATGCTGCATGATGGGGCCAAATAAATAAATAAATTAAATGAAAAAAAAAAAGATGGCCTTTGCAATTAAAAAATTTAAAAAACAACCCTTCCCTGTGAGAAAGACAAACCACAAGAGACTATGGGGCAGATGCTGGATGCCCTACGTTTGCTTCAGGTCTGTCCCGTCGGCCACCCGATGGTAAGAGCTGACTCATTGGAAAAGACCCTAATGCTGGGAAAGATTGAGGGCAGGAGGAGAAGGGGGCGACAGAGGATGAATGGCATCCTCTGTCTGTTGAATGGCATGGCCATCGTGTCTGACTCGATGGACACAAATCTGAGTAAACGCTGGGAGTCGGTGATGGTCAGGGAGGCCTGGTGTGCTGCAGTCCATGGAGTCACAAAGAGTAGGACACAGCTGAGCGACTAAACAACGACAACAGCAGTTTGCCACCCATCACCACCCTGTCCGGTGTCCCAGGAGGCTGGTCTCCCCTGGCCTTCCAGGTCCCTGCTCTCCCACTGGGTCTGGCTGGGCAGTGGCTGTGTCAGCCCTGAGGGCCAGGCTTTCCCTACAGCTGTATCCAGGTGGGGTGGCTCTTCAGTCACCTCTCTAGGGATGGGGGCGGCCCCTCACCATCCTGCGTGGGTTTCCCATGACACTGCCCCAGTTAGCTTGTTGTCTTTTCATCAAACTCTAGGCAGCAACCCTACAGCAGTGTGCTCTTTCTTGCTGGGCACCACCCCGCCCTGAAGAACCTGCTGTTGGGGAATATCCCTTCCCAGAATCACGGCAGGGCAGGGGCCAGGCTCTTCTCACTGGCCCCCAACTCATTAGCCAGAAGATGAGAATCACGAGGGAAGAAGCTGGAAGCGCCCTGGGCTCTGGGTGGGGCACTGCACTCTGAGGATGGACTCCAGGCCTCGGCTGGCGGGGGAGGGGGGGGGGGCCCCCCCCCCCCCCCC
>NW_011494795.1:582883-605093 GCF_000754665.1 Bison bison bison | reverse complement strand
TCCCCTTCCTCTCCTGGATGTCTGGCGCTGTCCTCAAAGGCTCTACCCAGAGAAGCTCCACTTTCATCGTTCACAAGCCAGACTTCTGCACAAAGGTCTGCCCTTTAGAGAAGCCCTACTGCTAGAGAGATGAAAATCAACCCCGTCCCGTCCCATGAACAGACTCTGAAGAGCAGTAGGTGGGAGGGAAGGGCACCTCCGCGGCAGCATCGCAGACAGCCCTGCAGGGAGGAGTCTCAGCCAAGATCTGATTTTTACCTTTGGGGAAACTGAGGCCCTGCTCAGGAGAAGTGAGGTTCATCCTCAGGTGTGCAGTATTCAGGCTGAGCGAGTGCTGGTAAAAGACCACTTGCCAATATGAGTCTTCATTGTGGGATTCCAGTTTTCAGAATACAGGGACATGCTCTAGGGATCAGATGGTAATAGAAAACATATGCAAGACATTACTATGTGCTAAATAAAAGGTTCTTTGGGTCTTAAGTAGTTGGTTCCCAGGCCCAAATCTAGAGAGAAAATTGGGAAATTAGCTCTGTCTTAAGTGGGTTCCTTTTTCCTTTAGGAGTGGATTCAGGGATTTCCCTGGTGGTCCAGAGATGAAGGCTGTACGCTTCCAGTGTAGGGGGCCTGGGTTCAATCCCTGGTCGGGGAGCTAAGATCACACATGGTACACATGGTGTGGCCAAAAAATAAATAAATAAGAGTGAATCGAGGCATCAACCCTAAATGTAAAAGTTCAAACTGTACCACTCTTAGAAGAAAATGCTGGACAAATCTTCATGACCTTGAGTTTGGCAGTGGGTTCTTAAATATGAAACCAAAAGCACAGGGTGGCAAAATTAAAAAAAAAAAAAAAACCAGATAAGTTGGACTGCATTAAAATTAACTTTTTGGGGGGTGGGGGAAGGAAAGATTGGGAGTTTGGGATTAACATATACAAACTAGTAAATATATTAATAGGATGATAAACTACAAGATCCTATTGGATAGGGCTTCCCGGATAGCTCAGTTAGTAAAGAATCCGCCTGCAATGCAAGAGACCCCGGTTCAATTCCTGGGTCGGGACGATCTGCTGAAAAAGGGACAGGCTACCCACTCCAGTATTCTTGGGCTTCCCTTGTGGCTCATATGGTAAAGAATCCGCCCGCAATGCGGGAGACCTGGGTTCAATCCCTGGGTTGGGAAGATCCCCTGGAGAAGGGAAAGGCTACCCACTCCAGTATTGTGGCCTGGAGAATTCCACGGACTGTATGGTCCATGGGGTCACACAGAGTCAGACACAACCGAGAGACTTTTACTTCCCTCACTGTATAGCACAGTGAGCTATACTCAATATACTGTGATAAGCCATATGAAAAAGAACACGAAAAGGAATATACATGTATAACTGAGTCATTTTGCTGGACAGCGGAAATGAACGCAATGTCGTAAATCAACTACACTGCAAAAAAATTTAAGATAGATAAAGAAGAAAAAATAAATAAAATTAACTTTTGTGCATCAAAGGACATTATCAAAAACTGAAAAAGCCCACAGAATGGGAGAAAATATTTGTAAATCATATATCTGATAAGGGTCCAGTATCTAAAATATATAAAGAACACTTCCAGCTCAACAACAGAAAGACAAACCAATTTAAAAATGGGCAAAGGACTTGACATTTTTCCAAAGATATGCAAGTGACCAACGAGCACATGAAAAGATGCTCAACATCATCAGGCATCAGTTCAGTTCATTCACTCAGTCGTGTCCGACTCTTTGCAACCCATGAATCACAGCACGCCTGGCCTCCCTGTCCATCACCATCTCCCAGAGTTCACTCAAACTCACGTCCATCGAGTCAGTGATGCCATCCAGCCATCTCATCCTCTGTCGTCCCCTTCTCCTCCTGCCCCCAATCCCTCCCAGCATCAGAGTCTTTTCCAATGAGTCAACTCTTCGCATGAGGTGGCCAAAGTACTGGAGTTTCAGCTTTAGCATCATTCTTTCCAAAGAACACTCAGGACTGATCTTTAGAATGGACTGATTGGATCTCCTTGGGGAGTCTAAATAAAAACCAGAATGAGATACCACTTCCCACCCACTAGGATGTCCATAGTTTTTATTTTTGTTTTTAAGGAAAATAACAAATGTTAGTGATGGATGTGTATTAGCTGCTCAGTCATGTCCGACTCTTTGTGACCCCATGGACTGTAGCCCACCAGGCTCCTCTGTCCTTGAAATTCTCCAGGCAAGAATACTGGAATGGGTTGCCATTTCCTTCTCTAGGGGATCTTCCTGACCCAGGGATTGAACCCTGGTCTCCTGCATTGCAGGCAGATTCTTTACCACCTGAGCTACCAGGGAAGCCCAAATGTTAGGGAGGATGTGGAGAAATTGGAACCCTTGTGAACTGCTGGTGAGAAGGTGAAATGATTTAGCCTCCTGTGGAAATAGTTTGGGGATTCCTCAAAAAACTAAACATAGAATTACCAAATGGCCTAGCAATTCCATTCCTAAGGAAATATCCAAAAGAATGGAAAACAAACACAGGCACACGTTTGTTCAGAGCAGCACAATGCACAGCAGTCAAAAGGTGGAAACAAGGGACTCCCTGGTAGACCAGGGGTTACGAATCTGCCTTGCAATGCAGGAGACATGAGTTCAATTCCTGGTCAGGGAACTAAGATCTCCCAAGCTGCGGCGCAGTTGAGAGCCCCACACACCACAACCAGAGAGCCTGGGGGGCCACAGTGGAAGATCCCGCGTGATGCAACGAGGATCCCATGTGCCCCAACACAGAACTGACACAAACAAAAAAATAAATAAAATAAAATAAAGGTGGGAACAACCCAGATATCCATCAGTGGATGAACAGATAAAGAAACTGTGGTCCAACAAAGAGAAAGAGGATTATTCAGCCCTAAAAAGGAGTGAAGTGCTGATACATTCAACAGTGTAGATGAACTTTGAAACCGTTATGCTAAATGAAAGAAGCCAGGCACAAAAGTCATTGTATGCCGTCGTATGGTTTTACTTCTAAAATTCTTAGAAAAGCTAAAACCATAAAGACAGAGAGCAGACTGGTGACTGCCTAGGGCTGGGTGAGAAACTGTTTGATGGTTTGTGGATTTCCTTTTGAGTTAATGAAAATGTTTTCAAACTGTTAATAGATAGAGGTGGTAAGCAGCTACAGAACACTGAGAATATACTAAATGCCACTGAGTTAGTTACTTAATATGGTTAATTTTATGTTACATTAAATTCTTTATCAATTAAAAGAATAGTGAATTAGGGATCAGAGGGTGGAGATGGGGTGATTGCAGAAGGAAGTTCCCTGGGCAAGTTTCTCCCTCCAGACCCAGAGGCTGTCTCTGGGCTTGAGAAAGTCACAAAGGACTCCTGCTGTGTTTAGTGGCTCTGACTCTTTGCGACCCCAGGCTCCTTTGTCCATGGGGATTCTCCAGGCAAGAATACTGGAGTGGGTTGCCGTGCCCTCCTCTAGGGGATCTTCTCAACCCAGGGATCAAACCCAGGTTTCCTGCATTGCAGGCGGATTCTTTACGATCTGAGCCATCAGAGAAGGACTCTTAAGGTCCTTCCATCCTCTTTTATGGATGGAAAAGACAAGCCCTGAGAAGACAGGGACTTGCTCAAGGCCTGGAGAACAAGGAAAACCACAGAAGAATTAGAGGTCAAGATTCAGAACTCAAAGCTGCCATTGTACCATGGTGCCCCATGGGCTCTGCTGGCCATGGTGGGCTGGAGGGGGCCCACAGCCATGATCAGATGAGGGAAGTCCAAGCTCACACTTCTGGCCTGAGCATATGAAAGGGACAGAGTCATCAACCAGCTTTTATCCAGGCTTATCCATGCCTAGGGCCTTGAATGAGCCCACCCATGTCTTCTTCCTTGAGCGTAAGCCCCCTGCATGGTGCAATTACAGTTTTAAGAGGAAAACTCATTAGCCAGCTCTTTGATTTCTGCCCACAGCCTACACCCCTGGGCTGGGGTCATCAGTTTTCCCACAAGGGCATTGGGAGGAAGGCAAATGTCCTAGCAGCAGGGCATTCACTGATCCCCGCAGAGGGACCTGGGAGCATCCAGTCAAGCCCTGGAAGGGGAGGCCTACTGAGCCCACTGGAGCCCTGGAGGGGTTGTTTTCTTCTTTTTTAAGTTTTGCTGGCTCAGACGGGCTGGGCAGGTATAAAAGGGAAAGGCCAGCCTCTGGGGGGACCCAATCTCTTCCAGTGTGACCTCAGGTGAGTACCACAGAGGGGGCTGGGAGAGGTGGGGAATGGGGAGGGGGTGCCATGGAGAAGCCACCCAAGGAAAGGAGATGTAACAATGAGAGATTCACAAGGGGGAGCAGAGAGGAGGCATTTCTTGAGGGGCTGCAGAGTGGGCACGTCACTCAATGCTCCCGGGGCTCTGGACCTAGGGGACAGGAGAGAGCTGCCTCGTTCCACAGCGAGACAGAAACAGAGGGGCTTGAACCCAGATCAGCCCCACTCCACTGCACCATCCGGCTCCCACCAGGGGATGGCAGGGATGTTGGACTTGAGCTGGGTTCAATCCCCGCCACCCACTTCCCACACTCTGCAATGCATCTCTCCTCCTCTTAAGACACTTTAAGCATTTGCATCCCATGCACTGATTTTTTTCTCTGTTTTGTGGTTTGTGGTTTTGAAAACTGGATCTTGTTATCAAAGATGCCTGGGAAAAGCAGTTGTCTGGGAGGCAGGGAGCAGGAGTTGTTTACATGCAGGGAGCCCTGGAAGATGCGGTCACAACTGAGCAGGAGGCTGGTGGCTCCTGAGAGGGGTGGTTCCTGGTGTCAGAGGCCTGCATGGCCCTCAGGGTTCCCGGTCCCAGGGATCTGTGCCCCAGGCCACCAGGCCAGGACAAGGGCCACCTGTGGTTTGTGGCAAAACCACCATTAAAAAAAAAAAAAAATACAAGCAACTTAATTGGAATAAACAAAGGAGAATTTCTGGCCCCTCCTCCCCAATTAGGACGATTGAAAAGGAACCCAGCACAGAGACAGGAGAAGTTGTTCTGTTTTCAAGACAAATCTAATGCATTTTAAAAATCTGACCTTGTGGATACTCACATTTTCTTTTCATGTGGATTTTGGTCTCATCTCCCTGGTGACTTCCATCTATGTCAATCAGAACCACTAAAATGAGACCTCAGAAAGGCAGTGCGATCATCCCGCCAGGGACAGCAAATGGCAAGAGAAAGTTTATGAAGAGACAGCGTCTCTTCCAGAAACGGGGTGGGGGACGCCCAGCGAGGCCACTGAGCTGCCCAGGGTGACTGTGGCAGAGCTGAGAGCCTGGTCTCCTAGATGCTGGAGGAAGACAGTCCAAAGCTACCAGGGACCTCCCAGCCCCATGCTCTCCACCAGAGATGGGACTCCGGGGGGATCGGGTAGGGTTCATACCCTGGGCTTGGGGGTCTTCAGCAGGAGAACAATTGCATCATGATGTTCACCACCTTTACCCGAAATGTAGCATCTCCCCCCGCTTTTTAACACAGGTGACAAATCACAGTCGTATTAGCAGTACCTGTGACTTTGTCCGCAAAGGAAATCACCAGTATTTTCATATATCACAGTTATTGCAGAGAGCTCAAAAGATTAATTCTCACGGCTGCTTTAAAATGAAAGTTACTAGACCTGCTGCTGTTGTAGCCACACATTCCGGGAAACAAACTCACTCAGACGGACAATGCAGATAGTGGAGTGCAGTTTATTACACCGGCGGGCCCAAGGCAGAGTCTCCTCTTAGCCAAGGACCCCAACCAGTTTTTGTGAAAGTCTTATATACCCTAAGTGTATAAGGTTCCCTGAAACTAGTCTGAACAAAGGAAAAAGAAAGATACAATCAAAGTTAACCCATGATCATATGCCTTAAGCCTAGGTAGTTAACAGTGGAGGAGTAATTATCAATAGGCCTGTGGTCATACCCCAATAAGCATAATACAATGTATGATTCTATTCGGTTACACAGATAATTAGGGTATTCTTTAGGCAACGGAGATCCCCGGGGCTCTTCCTTCTGGGGGCCAGATGTTCCAGTTGGTATGTCCTTTCCATAGATATTGGGCATATAGCTCAAAGCCCACAGGCCGGTCCAAGATAGAGTCCTGCTTTCGAGATGGAGCCTGTTCTGTTTCCTCCTTCACCGTTAGATCGTGTTACCAGATACCTTCATAAAGAAGTGCGTGTATTGCCGTATCATGCATGTTTAATACTGTGTTCATTACATGTCGATGTCATTTGTTTCCTTGGTGATCTTATTCATTTTATTACCTGAATTTAAAGTTTTGTCCAATGAGAGCACAGACATCGCCAGATGGACAAAGAAGTCAGTGGTCCACAAAGGCACAGGACCCCTGATACCCCTTCTCTCATTCTCATTTTCTGTGAAATGGACCAGCTTAAGGGTTGGAGAACCCAGGCTTCGGTCAGAACTCTCTAACCTGGACACCACACTGAGGTGAGAAGAGGAGAACGCGTCTGGCTTTGCCTCCATCACTTTCCTATTCCGACTCGGCCTCTTTTGGAAAACTGGCAGGGAATGCTGGAGCTCCCCCAAGGATACTTCAGTGCAGTAGGAGGCCCAGGAGCACCACTGTGAGAGCCTCCGTCTCCAGCTTAAAGGTGACGGCTGTCCCCTTGGCTTGAGAACAGCACTTCTGGCAAAGGGGCTCAGAACCACCTGCTCCCCCAACCTTCCAGTAGGTCCTTCACCCTCAAGACAGACTGGGATGCCCCTGACTTCTCTCTGCTACTAAAAGTCCCCGGTCCTCTGCCTTCCTGAGAGACTGTCTGCATTTGGAAACCAAGAGGCCCAGCCTTGACTCCCGGCTGGCCTCATCTTTTTTTTTTTTTTTTGGCCTCATCTTAAGAGAGAGAATCACTGAGCCGGGGTGATTATTCAGCACCAGGGACTCACTTAGCATCTGACAAAGCCTGTGGCCCTCTGCTCAGGTTAGTGTTTTTAAATGCACAAAATAAACTATGCAGGGTCACAAAGGAAACCAGGGGTATTAAAATTCAGTTATCAAAATATTTTCAAAAATCAGTTTTTGATATAGCATTTCAAAGTAGACTTTACTGTTAGTAGATTTAAATAATAACTTCTAAGTGAGGGTCTCATGAGACCATCATTTTGAAGCTGAGATGAGTGTAAGTCGTATTTAGAGATGCCTGCAGCCATGCTACCGTGAAAGGAGAATAGTGGGATTTCTGTTGGGGACAGGCCACAGTAGAGCAGGACTGTGGTGGCTTGTGGCCTCTGCTCAGACCTTACGGGAAAATGAAAACCAAATGGTAATTGTTTTCTCGTCCCATTTCATGGTTAAAAGTCCATGCTTTAACCTCTCTTGGTCTTTATCTTCTCCTCCATAACATCAAATCCCTGAACCCTACCTCACAGCCTTAGTGTGGGGGCATATGGAACCACAGACGCAGAAGCATTGTGTGGTGGCTGGGGGTACACAACTCTGAGGAGCTATCAGTTTATTTGTTATTCTCAGTGGTATGTGTGTGCTTAGTCACTCAATCGTGCTGGACTCTTTGCAACCCAGTGGACTGTAGCCCACCAGGTCCTCTGTTCATGGGGTTTTCCCAGCAAGAATACTGGAGTGGGTGGCCACTTCCTACTCCAGGGGTTCTTCCTGACCCTCGCCTCTTGCATCTCCTGCATTGGCAGGTGGATTCTTTACCACTAGCACCACCTTGGAAGCCATTATTCTTAGTTATTAAGACCTAATAGCACCAAGACAATGAAAGTGGCATGAGAGAAGCAGCCCCAGCCTGTACTACAGTCTTGGCAAACCATCCTGTTTTTGCTCCGGCACCCAGGGAAGCCCTGGCTCCCACCAGTGGCTCCTTCCTGCTCCTCCCTCAGCTTAGCCACGATGCCCGGTGCACACAAAGGTGAATGTGGGGCTAATGTGGACCAGATGCCCTTCCTGGCACCTCCCGATAAGGGGAGGATCGAAGGCATGAACAAGCCCTATGACATCAAGAGGTCCTGCTGGGTCAAGGATGAGAAGGAGGGCTTCATCTCTGGGGAGAACCAGTCTGAACATGGTGACCAAGTCACCATGAAGACGATCACCAACAAGCTGGGTGGGAAATGATCCTCAGGATGAAACTGAGCTTGAGTCCTGGACCCCCAGGACTCAAGAGGCACCGTGGCCAGAAAAGCTGATGCCTCTGAGTCCCCTGTGCTGGGTTCAAGTGCAGACTCAATGACACTCAACCTGTGGGGCCCTAAGCAAAACGCTTTCCCTCTCTGACCTTTGGTTTTCTCACAGTAGAGATTCCAATGTGATATGACATGAGAGTATTTTGTATGCTCTGTAAAACAGTGAATGTGTGCAAGAGATCGTGACGAGAGTTGTGTGTGTGTGTGCGTGCGCTCAGTGGTTTCAGTCGTGTCCAACTGACTCTTTGTGACCCCATGGACTGTAGCCCACCAGGCTCCTCTGCCCATGGGATTCTCCAAGCAAGAATACTGAGTGGGTTGCCATGTCTTCCTCCAGGGGATCTTCCTGGCCCAGAGATCAAACTTGCATCTCCTACAGCTCCTGCATTTGCAGGCAGACTTTTTACCACTTAAGCCACCTGGGAAGCCCATCATGAGAGTTACTTATCTTTAAAGCCCCAGACAGCTCTCACGTGGAATCAATTTTCTAAGAGTGAGGAGGAGCATCCCATCAAGAGTGAGAAGGAGCATCACATCCATCAGGAAATTGTGCTATGTGCCCATGATGGTGTGAGGGCTGTGAGACAGGACCTGGAATACCCTGGGCAACCCAGGTGAGCTCTCCAGTGTCATGAGCTACAGATGGTGGCACTGAGCCCATTGCTGCGTGGTGGTGCTGAGCTGGGGCTGCCTTGTCCTGGCTTGTAAGGATCCAACTCTAAACATTCAGGGGCTTTGCAGGTGGTCGTTAAACCTTTGGCATCCTGGTGTCAGCCACGGTGGAAATGACAAAGGGTGCAAATCATGGATTTTCCCCCCCGTATAGCTGGTTTACTACCACAGCTCTCTGTGTTGGTCCACACTCTGTCCAGCTACAAGGATTGACTTCAGAGAGTGGCTAGAAAATCTGGTTTAGGAGACCCCTCACCTGGAGCAAACTCCTGGGGGAGGCACTGGATATTTTGCTTAATGCTTTTAATAACCTTATGGTAGTAGGATGTATGAACCCTGTTTTGCAGAAGATTAAAGAGATTTTAGGTTACTTGCCTACAGCTACAAAGACAGTGAATGATGAATTCAGATTCAAAGCTTGCTGCATCTGGACTCACAGAGAACAAACTTAGGGTTGCCAGGTACAGGAGTCGGGGGAAGAGACAGGGAGTTTGGGATCGACATGTCCACTCTGCTGTGTTTAAAACAGATGACAAAAAGGTAGGTCCTCCTATACAGCACAGGGAACTCTGCTCAATGTTACGTGGCAGCCTGGATGGGAGTGGAGTTTAGGGAAGAATGGATACATGTATATGTGTGGCTGAGTCCTTTTGCTGTCCCTTGAAACTATCACAGTATTGTTAATTGGCTATACTCCAATATAAAATTAAAAGTTAAAAAAAAATAAAACTGATAAATCTAGGGGAAAAAAATACCCCAGAGCTTACTGTATCTGGCTCCAACGTCCATGCCCCTTCTACAGCATCACCTCATTTTCCACGTGGACTGTGGGGGGTGGGGGGTGTATGGGATCAGTGCTTGGTTAATTTCAGGGATAAGGGGACAGAGACCTTCCATGATCAGAACTTGCGATATCTAAGCTTTATTCTGTGCCTCGCCCCTCTTTGATAGGAGTGGCCATAGGAAAACGAGGCTACAGCTAGGGTCCAGTGGGTTTGAATACGAAAGTCAAGATTAACGTGCAGGAGAAGCATCCTTCTCAGAAGGGCAGGACACTGCAGTGCTGCCAGGAATGATGGATGATGAGAGCGAAGCGCCAGAGGCCCCAGTTTGGGTACAGTTTAAGGACAACACAACTTCTGGGAGCATCTGTGGTAGACAGGCATACAGCAGGGTTTGGGACAGAAAAGATCGACTCATCTGGCTCTTAATGATAAAGCCACAGAACTCCATTTCTCTGCTGGGGCTGAAAGACAAGTGTTTGCCTGTGGGCGAGGCCCAGAGATCAGGAAACTACCAGAAATGGACCCTGAAAGAAATCTAGCTGGATTTACTGTGGGCGTGGTGACCATTACTGGGTGTATTTTCCAGAACCGTCAAGATTTCAAATTATCTGCCTGTTGAACTCATAAATTATTAAAAGTCCCAGAAATCCCAGTTGGTGTTTGAGCCTCACATCTCAGGCTTCAGGCAGTGGAAAGATATTTGTTTTCCCGATCACATGTCTCAAGCTTTGGCCCCAGTCGCTGCCACACAAGAGCTGGCGCTAGTTCACATTTATAGGGGAAAAGCTGGGGTGCAGAGTGGGGATGGGAATTTGTTGTGTTATTTTTACCCTAAAATATATATGGCTTATCGTTGTTGGGTTGTTTTGTTTTTGTTTTTGTTTTGTTTTTGGTCTTGTTTGCTAGCTTGCTTTCAATTTTATCCTTCAAGGTGGTTTACTGGGAGCAGGGGAATGTCTTTTTTTAATGGAAACGTTCATTGCTATTTAGAAACCACCACTAATTCTCAAGGCAGAGGGCAAGGGTCACATCTCTGCACAGGGTCCCTGGGATCAATGAGCAAGTTCAGCTACCAGAATGGACTTGGCTGAAAGAGAAGCACTGGTCAGAGATGGTCTGAATATAGGGAGGGAACATCAAGGTCTTTTTACTTGATGCCGCTTCAGCCCATATAATCCTCCCAGCAACCAGCCAAGGAAGCCATTGCCGTCCCTACTTCAGAGGGGAGGCACCTAGAGCTCAGAGGGCCGTGGATGTTCCTCCCCGTCCCACGTCGACGGGACATGGCTGCACCGGGAGTTGGACCCACTGATCCAGTTTTTTTCTTGAAGCCAGAGAGCGGGTGGTACTCTGCCCGATGCTGCCATGGTGTTGAGACAGTTCTATGTCCTGATGCGCGTGCTGTGTTTTGACCCTCAGACGCTCATCGTGAAGGAAGATGACATCCAGCAGATGAACCCTCCCAAATTCTACCAAACCAGCAACCTGGCGGACATGACCTTCCTGAATGAGGCCAGCATCCTGGACAATCTGCGTCAATGCTACGTCAACACGAGGATCTGTGTAAGTGTCAGGGCTGGAGGGAGAGGAGGGGGTGGCTGCGGTTCTTCGGCCTCTCTCCTCCCCAACAACCCACGTGTCTGCCTCTCTAGATGTCTTTACTAGAAAAGAAAGAGGCAATCTGGTAGGACTGGGTGAGCTGGGGCCCCACTTCAAGGTCAGGGGACTTCCCTTCCCTGGGTTTTGGTGACAGTCAAGAGAGCTGCCGCTTACTTCTTCCCCTTGCCCTACTTCAATACTGCTTCAGTTCCAGATTCAGACCTTCGGCAGCACCAGAGCTACAGGCGGTGCTGGAGGATCTCTGGAAAGCTCTTGGGGTCATCTGCTAGGGCCACAGGCTGGTGAGGCATCACTGGATTTCACTCTGGGAAAAGCCACATCCGCAGCCTGGCTGCGCCTTGAGCTTGGGCAGAGAATGTCCGTGTGGGCTCAAGGCCAAGCTCAGGGCCTGGGCTTGCTCAGAGCCCCTCTGCAGCTGAGCCCTCGCTCCCAAGGGTGGCCACACCATGACTCTGGGCTAAGGGACTGCAGGCTCTGTGGACAGTGGCCTGAGGTACCAGGGCAGGAGTCTCCTCTTAAATCCAACACCTCAGTTGAACCACTGACTGAAAACCTGGGGTAGGCAGGGCAGCCGCCCTCTCGTGTCCCTCCTGCGAGGGTGGTAGGGGCCTCTCCTCTTCATTCTGGCCCAAAAAGGGACAGAACTCGCTTCTGTTCTGCTCTCTCTGCCCCACCCCAACCCCCAGGACAGGGCTGGAGGGTAAGAGCGACTCCGTGGCTGGATCCCGGATGAGACACAGTGCGTCATCCTCTTACGTCTTTGCGTGGGTTCTCTGCCTCTTCTCTTTGCTCCTCTTTCTTTGGGTCGCTTTCTATTTAATAAGGTTCCTTTTTAAAATGCAATATAATGCAGCTCTGCTAAGGAAAAGCTGAGGGTGTGTATCCCCACTTGGAATACAAAATGGAAACTTTTCGAGTTGACATGAAAAGAGGCAGAGAGTGGAGACACAAGAGGTCAGTGTGAATGTCTGCCAGGAGAAGCTTGGGACCCATGAATTTGGCCATTTTCTGCCCTCACCTATTCTGCCCTCAAATAATTTCTTTCACTACTTCACTGGTTTTTCTGATTAAAAAAAAAAAAATGGAATGATTTCCTGAAAAAAATTGCCATAGGGTAAAAGAGTATCTTCTTAAGAGTAGACCAATCCCTGTTGCCCACCAGTTGGCAGATCGTGTCCATAAAGAACTCCATGAACTGTCATGGAAAACCTCTCCCATGAAGAAAATCCAAAAATCAAGATATAAAAGAGTATCATGTATCATTTCTATGTGAAATCTAAAATACGACAGAAATGAACATGTCTACAAAACAGAAGCCGACTCAGACGTAGAGAACAGACTTGTAGTTGCCAAAGGGGATGGGTGTGGGGCGGGACAGGGAAGGAGCAGGACTTGGGGATTAGCACATGCAAGCTCTTATCCATAGGACGGGTAAACAACACGTTCCTACCGGACAGTATAGATAACTATATTCAATATTCTGTGATACCCATAATGGAAAAGATGATGGAAAAGAATATATACGTATAACTGAATCACTTTGCCGTACAAAGTGCCATACAAAGTGCCGTACAAAGAAATGAACAGAATGTTTTAAATCAACCATACTTCAAAAAAACTTTTCCGTTAAAAAAATAAAAAATAATCTGTATCATAGAAAACAATTGTTTGCTTTAAGAACAAGGTGAGGGGACAAGAACGTATCTCTGGGTTTGTTTGTATACTATGAGGAAGGGATATTAGAAACCAACATGGTGCTTCCTTCTGGGAGGAGGGGGCAGGCGCTGAGCAGCTGGGGGACTTTTTGTTGCGTATTTGTCCATAGAAATGATTATGTTATCAAGTCAGATCCTGGGGTTGGCCAAAAAGATCGTTCTGGTTTTTCCGTAAGATGTTACCAAAAAAAACCCTAATGAAATTTTGGCCAACCCAATAATTAAACCAAAAGAAAATGAAACAGATACATATTAAAGAGAAGCCTGGTTTTGCCTACTGGGTAAAGACTCAAACATAGATTCTGCCCTCAGAGAGAGCATCACGGAATCTTTCCAGGACGGCAGGATGCTCCAGCCAGGATGCTCTCCGATGGGCCGGGGTCCAGAGGGAAGGGGGTGTCGGGAGAAGGGCCAGATAATCCTCTTCTTTTCCTCTCACCAGACCTACTCGGACTTGTTCTGCATGACACTCAGCCCCTACCGGTGGCTGCCCATCCACGGGGCCCACGTGGCCAACATGTACGAAGGCAAGAAGCGTGCACGGAGATGTCACCCCACCTCTTCTCCATCTCGGATAGCACCCACCACGACAGGCTCATGGGTGCGTGTGGGGGTGGGGATAGTACGGGGCCGCTGGGGCAGTCATGGCAGGGCTAGAAAAATCCCTTTGCCGCTGGAGCTCCAAATGCATAAGACCCCCATGCTACCCAGTCCCAACCTTGATCCCTCATCACCCACTGAAGATTTTTTTTAATATTGCTCAGTGAGTGCGCTTGCTAAGTACCAACCCTACCTCACATCCCGTCTCATTTAAGCATTACAAAAACATGGGAAACAAGCTAAATAATGTCCAGAACTCAAGTCAACCCTTAACCATTCCCTATGCCATCTTCACCATACAGTACAAAGTGATTTTTATTAATGTTACTATTTATGTTGCTTACGACTAGGCAGTTTCCTGAGATGGGGCTGGTAAATTCTTGGGCCCTTTGGCAAGGATGTGGGCTTCAGCGGCAGGTGTGTAGCCTCGGACCTGACGGGATCCTAGCTCTTCTTCGTCTGCCGGCCACTGCAGCCGTGCTGCAAGCCGGGCAGGATGCAGGGAGATGCAGGTGTCACGGCTAGGGTGTTGCCAAATGTTGAGTTTCTAAGTGTTTTCTAATTACATCTTCCTGTTGACAGGTCCCTCCCTACAGAGCGTGAAAATCAGTCTATGCTAATCACATAAGTGTCCCTCCTGCCTCTCAGTCTATAGACATGTAATTAGGTCTGTGTCTTACACATGTAATTAAGCCTTCTTAGAATTAATTGGGGGGACTTTGTATGGAAATCTGCAGTCTGCGAACGAGTGGGCTTAGCAGGGTAAGGCTGCTGCTGTTGCTGCTAAGTCGCTTCAGTTGTGTCTGACTCTGTGCGATCCCGTAGACGGCAGCCCACCAGGCTCCCCCATCCCTGGGATTCTCCAGGCAAGAACACTGGAGTGGGTTGCCATTTCCTTCTCCAATGCGTGCAAGTGAAAAGTGAAAGTGAAGTCGCTCAGTTGTGCCTGACTCTTAGCGACCCCGTGGACTGCAGCCCACCAGGCTCCTCCACCCATGAGATTCTCCAGGCAAGAGTACTGGAGTGGGGTGCCATTGCCTTCTCCAAGGGTAAGGCTGCATCTGCTAAACTGAGTCGGGGTGAGGGGTTTCGGGGCCCAAGTCCCCTCCTGCCCCACCCTGCCGGCCCTGATGGCTGGGACCTTTCATCACTTTGCCTCTCTGCAGCCACTCCCCTCTCTGCCCGTCACTTGTCTGCTCCCGCTCTCCACCCGCAGTGGAGAATCTGGTGCCGGCAAGACCGAGAACATGAAGAAAGTCATCCAGTACTTTGGCGACATTGGAGGAACTGGCAAACAGTCCTCGGATAGGAAGGTAGGGCCGTCTGGGGACACTTGGGGCCTAGGGTCCACACAGCAGAGCCCTGTGACCCTCACAGCTGCTCTCTGGGTTAGGGCCACTTTATAGATGAGGAGATGGTAGCTCAGAGATAAGCGACTTGGGCAGAGTCCCATAGAGAGAAGGTGGCTGCAGACCCGGATCTGACCCACTGGATGGACTCTGATGCTCCAGGCCACGTCTGCCCCTAGAAGTGCTGTGCCAGAGCCCCTTGTGCTTGGCAGGGGAAAGAGGGAACCGCCAGCTCCTGGTTACGCTGCTTCTGCAGGCCCTGGCAACCCCAGGGCTCAGGGAGCACTAGCTGGGCCAGTGGCAACTGTAAAAAGCCAACAGAGAGGAAAGGAAGACTTTGCAGGAGCACCAGGGGTGCCCAGGGAAGGGTTTCAAGGTTCACATAGGAGTCTCTCCACCAAGAGCAAAGGAAAGAAACAGCAGCTAAGAATCAAGGCCTGTCATCTGGCAGGGGTGCTCTGACAGGGACTGCAGGGGCACAGTCCTCAGGCGGTGGCCCTCCTCCCAGGTCCCCTCCAGTCCCGCTCTGCCCGCCTCCCCAAGGCCGTGCCCCTCCTGGGTTCCTGGCACATACACCACTGTCATTTGAAAGCCCTGGCTTCCCAGGCAGCAGCCGACAGGCCACCCCACCTAGTGTTTCTCTCTGGGTCAGGGGTCCCCGGAGGATCAAATCATCAGGCAACCCTGAGCTGGAGGCTCCAGAAACAACAGCTCCTCCTGCTTCGTCAGTGTGACGGCGGCAGGGTGGCCCCAGGGTGGCGGGACAGGCTTTACCACCCCGCCCCAGGGAGGAAACCAGGGCTGACTGACACTCACCAATGGGATGACCCAAGTCCCAGCATCTCCTTCCCAGAGACTGGTATCAGTCAGGAGCTTCCCCGGCAGTCCAGCGGTTAAGACTCCACACTGCCAATGCAGGGGACATAGGATCAATCCCTGGTCAGGGAGCTAAGACCACCCACGAGTCGTGTGGCACGGCCCAAAAATATTAATAAATAAAATGGTTCATAATAAATAATGCTTTAAAAAACAAACAAAAAGAGTCCAATTCAGTATTTAAATCCAGGGGCTTGAGTGCAGAGAAGTGGGCACACGGTGATGGAAGGACTAAGAAGTCAAAACAGGAACCCGGAGATCACAGCGGCTGGAGGCTGAACGCCCCCCCGCCCCACTGAGGGGCCCCGGGGCTGGCAGGATGCGGGAGAGGCGCTGTCCCCAGGGCCCTGGTGGCCCTGAAGCCTGTCTGGTGGGAGCTGGGTCGTGGATGGAGCTCAGTAGATCTGCTGCGCCTTTCCCTGCTGACCCCGTATGTCCTGCTGGGGCCTCTCACTGCCTGGGGAAGAGAGCTGGGCGGGGAGGAGGTGAGGACAGGTGATGGAGACACCGAGACTCCTGTTCCAGGAGAGTTTGTCCTTGACTGATCCGGCGTCTCTCCATAGGAGGCACGGTACAGCGCCCTCTATGTGTCACTTCAGTTGCTCAGTCGTGTCTGACTCTGTGACCCCATGGACTGCAGCACGCCAGGCCTCGCTGTCCATTGCCAACCCCCGGAGCTTACTCAAACTCGTGCCCATTGAGTCGGTGATGCCAACCAACCATCTCATCCTCTGTTGTCCCCTTTCTCCTTCTGCCTTCAATCTTTCCCAGCATCAAAGTCTTTTCTAATGAGTCAGTTCTTCGCATCAGGTGGCCAAAGTATTGGAGTTTCAGCTTCAGCATCAGTCCTTCCAATGAATATTCAGGACTAACAACTCCCACCACGCCTGCCTAAGGCGGAATTCCAGAGGGTTCTAGCCTCTCCTGCAGGGCACCCCTCTGCTCCATTAGATGCTCCAAAACTGCAGGCTACCCCCAGACCCTAGGTTTAGCTCCAAGACCTGTCCACTTCCTTCTCTGCCTGTCCAAGTGGGAAATCCACAACTCCATGTACAGCCACCTCTGGCCCAGTCACCTTTCTGCAGTGCCCTTAGAATTCGGGGGGTGGGGGGGAGCGGGTGGAGGGAGGGTCAATGAGTGACCGAAGCCAGTGAGTGACGGGGTGACAAGCTTGGTCTGGAGTGCCACACGTGCTCCTTCATGACCCTCCCCGCCCAGGGCAAGTTCATCCGATCCACTTCGGAACTCCAGGCAAGCTGGCAGGAGCTGACGTCGAGAGCTGTGAGTCAGGCTTTTTTCAGAGAGTTCTTGGGGGCAGGACCAGCTACCGTCATGGGGTGCAGCGCACAGTGAAAGCACGGGCTCCTTGTTCCAAAAGTACTGAGAATTTCCAAATAGCAGCAGAGGGACTCAAGCGTGGGGCCTTGCTGAGCACAGCCTGGATCACACGCGGGAGGTCAGCCCTACTCCCAGGCCCCCCTCCCTCAGGAGCCAGCCCCCTGCCCTGGCCATGGGTCTGGGGGAGAGGGAAGAGGACTCATGCCTGGACATGGCACTGGGCTTTATGGGGAGGGGAGCCCTGCACTCCAGGGAGAATGGGCTGAACTCATGGGCACATTGGCTTCTTCTTTTCCAGATCTCTTGGTGAAATCTCGTGTCATCTCACAGCAAGCAGATGAGAGGAGCTACTACATTTTCTACCACATTCTAACAGGAAGCCTGAGCTTGTCAGTAAAGATCTTCACGTCTCTCTCATTGTCTCTTAACTGCTTTTCCGCTATTTCCAATAATGAAAGAATCTCCTGTGTGTGGAGGGGTTCTGTGGTTCTACACAAATCTGTTTAGTTGAGAATTATGTGAAGAGGTTACAGGAAAGTTTCTCAAAGTTCTACTCACACCCACCTTCACAATAGCCTATGAGGCTTCACAGCATTGCTGGCCCATTTCACAGATGGGGCTTTGAGATGCTATGGTTGAGATACAGACCTAGGGTATAAGGTTTTAGATCCACTTGCCTTCTCCCCTGACTCCTTGTCTGGGTTTCCCAAGTGACTCAGTGGTAAAGAATCTGCCTGCCAATTCAGGAGACACAGAAAACGCAGGTTCAATCCCTGGGTTGGGAAGATCCCCTGGAAAAGCAAATGGCCAGCCCACTCCAGTATTTTTGCCTGGAAAATCCTATGGACAGAGGAGCCTGACAGGCTACAGTCCATGGGGTTGCAAAGAGTCAAACACGATTGAGCAACTGAGCATGCGTGCATGCCTTCCATATCTTGGTCAGACAGCAGCAGAGAGGTCAGCCCAGGACCACTGCACGTGGACATAGTCCTGTGAGCAGTTCAGCAAGCAGACTGCATTCATGCCCTCAGTGGGATGCCCTTGTGCAGGCAACAATCTACTCAACTGTCCATGGCAGACCTGCTCAGAATCTAAGGTCCAGAGAGAGATGAAGACTCGGTCTTCCACATACACACCTCTTTTCCCAGCCAGAGACAAGGGCATTGAATACCACCCCCTACCCACACACATGGGTTTTATTTGTGTTGGAAATGGTGTACTTTTTAATTAATATATGCCATTTTGAAATTGGAAGGTGTCACATAAAAACCAAACTTCTGGTTTCTCTGGAATAGCAGGACATCTGGTAGGCATGGCCTGCCCTGGCATGTGGCATGAGTCAGGGAAGTTGAGTGGTAGTGGGCCCTTCGGATGGAGCTCAAGCTCTCCTGTTTACCACACTCCCCACCAAGCCCTACTGCCTGCCTGACCCTGGAGCAGAGTGGCAGGCACCATTCATCTTCCTTCTTGGGCTGTAGTTTTTCTTAACAGTAGAGAGAAAAGGAAAGGACAATATGTCTCGCACCCATGTCTCTTCCAAAAGCAAAAAAGACAGAACAAGAGGGGCACATATTTGAAGAAAAATAGAAGCGAGTGTATTTCTTTGTAAAAGTGACAGCATCCCAGGCATACTATATGCAAGTGACTCCTACTGCCTGCTGCAGTCTTTGGGTTACCTTCTGCCTTTGAGCATGACCTGCTCTTTGCAGGAGAGAGAATGGAGAAAGAGGTGCATTCATTTATCCCAGAAACACCTACTAGTTATCTACCAGGTGCCAGGTCCTGGGCCAAGTGACAAAGGGCACAGCCACATTCCTGAGACCCTCCTGTCTCTCCAAAGTTCCTCACGTGCCTCATTCAAGTCCCTCGATGAGTCCAGGTGACCTCAAGGGGCACGGAGCACGTTGTATTCAGTTCTGTAACCGCCACAATGACACCATCATACCTGGCACAGGGGAGGCATTTAGAGATACAGGTTAAAAATGAAAAAGAATGGACTTCTCTGGCATTCCAGTGGTTACGACTTCGCCTCCCAACGCAGGGGGTGTGAGTTTGATCCCTGGTCAGGGAGCTAAGATCCTGTATGCCTCAGGGCCAAAAAGCCAAAACATAAAACAGAAGCAATATCATGACAAATTCAAAGGACTGAAAACTGGTCCACATCAAAAAAATTAAAACTAAAAAGAAGGAAACCACGCGTCACCAGCCCGCTAACCTGCTTTCTTGCAGAAAGCCTGCTGCTGGTCCCCAACCTGAAGGAGTACCACTGGGTGAGCCGGGGCATCACTGTGGTGGTAACATGGACGATGGGGAGGAACTGCAGATGTGAGTGGGTGGGCATAGCCAGCGAAAGACGGGGGAACTCTGGGGCCCTGCAGGCACTGCCATCTGAACTGGGTGGGGCAGGGTCAGAGGGGACACGAAGAGTTGCCAGGCAGCAGCCTGGGTTCTCCCGTGGAGATTGCTGGGGTTGCAGCCGGTGTTTTCCCCAAGCCTGTCGTAGAGAGCAGTGCTTCTCTGCAGAGTTGAACTGTTACTCGACAGGGACTTGCAGGGCGGTCTACTCCACATTCCTCCTCCTCCCCAGCCCAGCGAGATGTCACCTTCTAGTCCCACCAGTTCCCACAGCACCTCTCTCTCCTCCTCTGTGACGCTGAGCACCTGGGGCTTCCATTAGAATACTGTGTAACTCTCTCTTTTTTGACAAAAGAATCAAATCCTGATGCATTTTTGCCTTCCCTTTCTCTAAGGACCTAGCAAGGAGCCTGTACAGTAATAATGGTGGGGATTATAACACTATTTCCCATTTGTTCCTGTCACTGTGGTTTATCTTTGTGACCACCTGCTGCTTCTTCTGCTGCTGTTAAATTGCTTCAGTCGTGTCCGATTCTGTGCTACCCCATAGACGGCAGCCCACCAGGATGCCCTGTCCCTGGGATTCTCCAGGCAAGAATACTGGAGTGGGTTGCCATTTCCTTCTCCAATGCATGAAAGTGAAAAATGAAAGTGAAGTCACTCAGTCATGTCCGACCCTTAGCCACCCCATGGGCTGCAGCCTTCCAGGCTCCTCCATCCATGGGATTTTCCAGGCAAGAGTACGGGAGTGGGGTGCCATTGCCTTCTCCGTTATGACCACCTACAGGCCCCATTTTGCAGATGACTTCACTGAGGCCAGAAGGTTAAATGAATACAAGGAGTGCCTTGCAGAGCATCTGGCCTGGGCTCCTTGGAGGAAAGACTCACCCTGGTCAGGGTCTGTCTGGCCCATTGGTGCCACCTCTGGCACCAAATGGTGGCCTCCACTCTGAGGAACAGGAAGCCAGGAGCTCCTTGGTGTTCCTCCCCTGGGAGCCTTGCAGAAAGCCTTTGATGTGCTGGGTTTCAGTGCCAAGAAGATCGGCGTGTATAAGCTGAATGGGGGGCATCATGCACTTCGGCAACGTGAAGTTCAGGCAGAAGGCCAGAGAGAGCAGGCCGAGGTGGGCACCAGAGAGGATAGGCGCAGGGCGGGGGCTGTGCGGGGAGGGGGTGGCCAGCAGTGGGGGCAGGGGAGGCTCAGGACTCTCCAGGCTTCCTGCACATGTCAGAGACCCTCGGTAAACTAAGGATGCTCCTTTAATACCAGACATCAAGAGTCGCAAAAGGCGTGACAGTCAGAGACATAATTTTGGTTTCTATATCACCCTGCCACGTGACCTTGAGCGAGCGAGTGTGGAAACTGTTATCAGACTTCTGTTTTCTTTCTTTCCCCAATATTCCTAAATTTTTTAAATCAAAATATAGGTGATGTACAATATTATATGTTACAAGTGTACACTATAGTGATTCACAATTTTTACACATTATACTCCATTTATAGTTATTATAAAATATTGGCTATATTTTTTCTGTGCTGTACAATAGATCCTTGTAGCTTATTGTATACCTAATAGCTTGTTCCTCTTACTCCGCTACTCCATCTTGCCCCTACCCATTCCCTCTCCACACTGGTAGCCACTAGTTCGTTCTCTGCATCTGCGAGTCTGCTTCTTTTAGGTTATACTCACTAGTTTGTTATATTAGATTTCACATACAAGTGGTCTTTAGCTGTCTGACTTATTGCACTGACCATAATGACCTTCCAGTCCTGCCAAACTGCTGCAGATGGTGAATTTTCGTTCTTTTTCATGGCTGCATACCATTCCGTTGTATATCTCTGGCACAGACAGCTTCAGACCCCAGTTTTCTCAATGGCAACATGGGCGGTCTCCCCCTCTCTCCCCATAACCCCTTCTCTAAACACAATAGACAGGGGCTATGGTTCTCCAGGGCAGGGCACCATCTTTCACTCCCCTGCTTTTTCTTTCCCTGCTCAGTGGCTGACAAAGTTGCCCACCTCATGGGTCTCAACTTCAGGGAGCTCCAGAAGGGCATCACCAGGCCGCAGGTCAAAGTAAGCAACAAGTTTGTGCAGGAGGGCCAGAACATGGAGCAGGGCCAGAACCCCATCGGGGCCCTGGGCAAGACCGTGTACGACAAGATGTTCAAGTGGCTGGTGGTCAGGATCAACAAGACCTTGGATGCCAAGATGCAGAGGGAGTTCTGCACTGGGGCACTAGACGCTGCCGGCTTCGAGATCTTTGAGGGGTATCTGGCCTCACTTTGCCGTAGCCACCCTCCTTTGATAAGAACCTTTTCACCAGGGTTCTCTCGCTTCTCACCTTTGACCTGGGGCCAGCCAATCTCAGTCTGCTCCTGGCCTCCAGCTTCTGGCCTCCAGAAAGTTCCATCTTCATGTTTTGGCGCCAAGTCACAACAGGTAGAATGAGCGGTGCGCTGGCTGGAGCTGGCCTGTCCCAGCTCACCAGAGCTGACTGGGGGAATTTTCAGGAATTCTGAGAGCCGGTCAACACCCTGTTGCTGACATGTCCATGGCGCATTTACATGGCCAACACTACAAACCAGGAGCTTTTTTTTGAGAGAGAGAGCTGATTTATCAGCACAGTACTGGTGGTCCCTGTTTCTTGCCCAGACAAATGAGACTCAGGTCTCATCACAAGACGAGTGCTGTGCATCAG
>NW_011494795.1:578009-582783 GCF_000754665.1 Bison bison bison | reverse complement strand
GCTGTGCATCAGGAAGATTTTGCCTTTATGATTATGAGTTAGGAGGCCCGGTTCTGGACTCGAGTTGGCCACCAACCAGCTGTGTGGCCTTTGGACAGTGGCTACCCCTGTCTGAGCCTCAGCTGTCTCAACTCTAAAATGAGTTGGCCGGAGGTGATGACTTTTAAGGTGCACTTCAGCTCTGCTCTCCTATTATTCCAGGACTTCTGTTAGTCACAGCTAGGGTTTTAAAAAATAATTTAGCCCCATTTCTATCAGGCTTCCCTAGTGGCTCAGCTGGTAAGAATTCACCGGCGATGCAGGAGACCCCAGTTCCATTCCTGGGTCAGGAAGAGCACCTGGGAAGGGATAAGCTACCCACTCCAGTATTCTTGGGCTTCTTGGTGGCTCAGCTGGTAAAGAATCTGCCTGCAATGTGGGAGATGTGGGTTTGATCCCTGGGTTGGGAAGATCCCCTGGAGGAGGGAAAGGCTACCCACTCCAGTATTCTGGCCTGGAGCATCCCATGGACTGTATAGTCCATGGGGCTGCAAAGAGTCGGACGCAACCCAGTGACTTTCACTTTCAATTTCTCTCAGGATCCAGAAGGCTAATTTGGCTGCTGTCTACAACAAAATAATTTAATTCCATAGGTGGAAAGGGCCTTAGACAGAGTCTCAAACTGTGCTGCCTGGAGTCCTGGGCAGCTGCCGATGGCCAGCTGAGTGGGGCTGGAAAGGGAGGAAAGCGCCTGCGCCAACAGAGGGGTGTGTGCAGTAGACAAACAGGGCTGGACTCCCAGCTCCGCCACTTCCACGCCATGAACCTCCAGGTCCCCATCTTTAATGGGGTCACCGATCATTCTTGCAGATGCAGCTTAACCAGTGTCTGACACACGTACATGCTCGATGCAGGTGACTCTGTGATCAAAACAGCCCCTCTCCTCTGACTTGTTTTTCATAAGAGCCTTCCATGTGGGCTTTTATTCCGAGAAAGCAGTCTCTGGTTTTAAAAAAAAAAAATGAATAAAAAGGCTTGCAAATCCCTCAAACCCCTTCATCCTCCAGATGAGGATGAGAAAAACTAGACAGAGAGACCTATCCAAAGGCACACCAGGTCGGGGCAGGGTTCAGACCCACAAAGCATCTCAAAGGATTTCGCTCCCTAGAAAGGAAATGATTCCTCCCACGTTGGTGTTCACGTACCGCGTGAGGCTGGAGTCTGAGTTTCAGGCGCTGCAGCAGCAGTGGGGGGCTTGGGCGGGCATGGGGCAAGGCGCTCTGTGCCTGCATGGGGAGGGGGCCGAGGGGCTTATCATGGGGCCTGGGAACACCGACTGGCCAGTTGGTGTTACGGCATCTGCAGCTGTGCCAGACACTGGCAAGCTTCAGCTCTGCTGGCGACCCAGCCCTCCGCCCCTCCCGGGGGAGGCTCTGTCTGCATCTGGGCTGCCCCTCTTTCTATCTTCACCCCACAGTTCAACAGCTTCGAGCAGCTATGCATCAGCTTCACCAAGAAGAAGCTGCAGCAGTTCTCCCAGCACCACATGTTCGCGCTGGAGCAGGAGGCGTGCAAGAGGGAGGACATCCAATGGGTCTTCACAGATTTTGGCCTTGACCTGCAGGCCTGCATCGACCTCCTGGAAAAGGGACCCCGCTTCTTGAAGGAGGGGCTTAGAGAGAGGTCGGGACCCTGACTGGGGCACGTCTCAGGAGGGGATTTCACTGGGGCCAGTGCTTTTGGGGGAATCAGCAACACAGCTGATGGCTCTGGTTTATCTGACCTCAAGCTTCCTCTCTAAAACGGCACAACACCCACTGCAGTGGCCACTGTCAGCTCGGCTGTATTATGCCTTCACTCATCGGATCATCACAAGCTCCTGTGTGCAGGGGGTAATTTATTATAACCATTTCACAGATTCCCAACACTGAGGCACCAAAAAATGAAGTTGCTTGTCCATGGTCATCCATCCTATGAAAGGCAGAGTCAGGTTTTAACCAGGCTGTCTAATAGCCTCCCATGTAATCACATCATAGGCAATGTTTTAGCAAATGGTCCTCACTGGAGAATATATAACATTAGTAGATGCAAACTATTTTATATAGAATGGATAAGCAACAAGGTCCTACTGTAGAGCACAGGGAACTATCATCAGTATCCTGTGATAAACCATAATGGAAAAGAATATGAAAAAGAATATACATGCATCAGATCAGATCAGTCGCTCAGTCGTGTCCGACTCTTTGCGACCCCATGAATCGCAGCACGCCAGGCCTCCCTGTCCATCACCAACTCCTGAAGTTCACTCAGACTCACATCCATCGAGTCAGTGATGCCATCCAGCCATCTCATCCTCTGTTGTCCCCTTCTCCTCCTGCCCCCAATCCCTCCCAGCATCAGAGTCTTTTCCAATGAGTCAACTCTTCGCATGAGGTGGCCAAAGTATTGGAGTTTCAGCTTCAGCATCATTCCCTCCAAAGAAATCCCAGGGCTGATCTCCTTCAGAATGGACTGGTTGGATCTCCTTGCAGTCCAAGGGACTCTCCAGAGTCTTCTCCAACACCACAGTTCAAAAGCATCAATTCTTCGGTGCTCAGCCTTCTTCACAGTCCAACTCTCACATCCATACATGACCACAGGAAAAACCATAGCCTTGACTAGCCGGACCTTTGTTGGCAAAGTAATGTCTCTGCTTTTGAATATGCTATCTAGGTTGGTCATAACTTTCCTTCCAAGGAGGAAGCGTCTTTCAATTTCATGGCTGCAGTCACCATCTGTAGTGATTTTGGAGCCCAGAAAAATAAAGTCTGACACTGTTTCCACTGTTTCCCCATCTATTTCCCATGAAGTGGTGGGACCGGATGCCACGATCTTCGTTTTCTGAATGTTGAGCTTTAAGCCAACTTTTTCACTCTCCACTTTCACTTTCATCAAGAGGCTTTTGAGTTCCTCTTCACTTTCTGCCATAAGGGTGGTGTCATCTGCATATCTGAGGTTATTGATATTTCTCCTGGCAATCTTGATTCCAGCTTATCACTCTGCCCCGTACAGCAGAAAAAACACAACATTGTAAATCAACTATACTTCAGCAAAATAAATTTTTTAATTGGAAAAGAAAATAAAAAAGGATATGTATTGTTTGATTAAATGCATAAAAGTGACAGAAAAAGGACATTAATGAGGCCGATGACAAAACGTGAACAGAGTCTGTTCACAGTATTGTACTGATGTTGATTTCCTAGTTTTCATTTCATTTCATTTTACAGAGTTTACTGTAACATTTGGAGAAGTTGGATGAAGGATGTATAGGAATGCTTTGCACTAGTCTTGCAAGCCTAAAATTATTTCAAAATAAAGAGATAAAAAATAAAGAATATACCTTGTCTCCAAAGTTCATCCTCAGATCCATCATAGAGAAGTTATCATCAAGGAAGCCAGGGGTCTTCAATGGGAGGCTTTCCTCCCTGGAAAAGTCACCAAAAACAGTCTGTGGGGACTTCCCTGTGGTCTAGTATGCTCTGTGAGATGGCCTAGTTAAGACTCTGTGTCCAGCTGTCACAGAACCCAAAAGGCCCTCATGCTTGAGCTTTGGGAACAAACATTGCCCTCTTCTAGGAGTCTGCTTCAGAAATCCAGACCTTCCACGGGAGAGGGCATATTGCATCACTAAGGGCATTTGTGAGCTTCTTTTTCTGGTGGGAAGAAACCTAGAACCACATGAGGCCCAGGTTGCCAGGAATGTCACTGAGAAGGAGGAACAGATAAAAGAGAATTAAACATGGGGAAGACAGGTGTCATTGACGTCACGATTTTTCTGAGAGTCAAGTCTGCCTGGCACCTGGGATTAGCATTTGGGGAGCTACGTAGCACCCTAGAGATGTCAGTCTTCCCTTCTCTTGGACCTGATGAATTCTAGCCTCTTTCAAGTCTAAATAGCCATGGCATTCGAAGACCACGGAAAACCAGACCACGCTCAGAGGTTGCTGCCCAGTTCTGCATCCTGGCTGGCCACATCAGGTGTGGGGCACCCCTCCCACCAACCCCAGGCCAGTGCCAGTCACCTCGCTGGCCTCCTCTAATGCCATCCACTCCTTTTTCCTTCCAGCCCACGGGCATCTTCTTCATCTTCCCCAAGGCCACAAATGCCACATTCAAGGCAGCCCTGTTCCTCAACCACCTGGGTAAGTCCAGCAACTTCCTAAGCCCAAGGGGCACAAGGGCAAGGGGCCCAAGGCCCACCCTGAGCTCGTCCACTACTCAGGCACCGTGAGTACCTCCCCGGGGGGCCACCTGCCCAGTACCTCCACCTCCCACACATGGAAGTCCATCCTGCCATGCCCTCTCTGAGGCTTCCTGCCTTCTACTAACATGGCCATCATCTAACAGGGCGACCAGCTGATTGAAATGACCTCCCACTCCTATTTCCTCCTCACTTCTCTCTCTGGGAGAGAGAGACGTTCCCTCTTGGAACTCTCTTTGGGAGTTCCAAAGCAACCTAGCCAAGAATGCCCTCAGACCTGCCAGGGCCATGCCATTGTCTACGGCCCTCCATTTGATCTTGGTCAGAAATGGTAACACTTGCAGGGGATTAAAACTCTGCCCTTCCAATTAACTGTGGAAAATTCTGAAAGAGATAGGAATACCAGATCACCTGACCTGCCTCTTGAGAAAATTGTATGCAGGTCAGGAAGCAACATTTAGAACTGGACATGGAACAACAGACTGGTTCCAAATAGGAAAAGGAGTACGTCAAGGCTGTATATTGTTACTCTGCTATTTAACTTATATGCAGAGT
>NW_011494795.1:571876-577828 GCF_000754665.1 Bison bison bison | reverse complement strand
ATCCAGTCCCATCACTTCATGGGAAATAGATGGGGAAACAGTGGCAGACTTTATTTTTTTGGGCTCCAAAATCACTGCAGATGGTGACTGCAGCCATGAAATTAAAAGACACGAAAAAAAATAAATAAATAAAAGACACGTACTCCTTGGAAGAAAAGTTATGACCAACCTAGACAGCATATTATAAAGCAGAGACATAACTTTGCCAACAAAAGTCCGTCTAGTCAAGGCTATGGTTTTTCCAGTAGTCATGTATGGATGTGAGAGTTGGACTGTGAAGAAAGCTGAGCACGGAAGAATTGATGCTTTTGAACTGTGGTGTTGGAAAGCCTCTTGAGAGTCCCCTGGAGAGCAAAGAGATCCAACCAGTCAATCCTAAAGGAAATCAGTCCTGAATATTCACTGGAAGGACTGATGTTGAAGCGGAAACTCCAATACTTTGGCCACCTGATGGGAAGAGTTGACTCTTTTGAAAAGACCCTGATGCTGGGAAAGATTGAGGGCAGGAGGAGAAGGGTATGACAGAGGATGAGATGGTTGGATGACATCACCGACTCAATGGGCATGAGTCTGAGTGAACTCTGGGAGTTGGTGATGGACAGGGAGGCCTGGCGCGCTACAGTCCTTGGAGTCGCAAAGAGTCTGACACGACTGAGTGACTGAACTGAACTGAACTTCCATTGCAGGGGGCATTGGTTCAATCCCTGGTTGAGGAACTAAGATCCCACATGCCTCGCACCATGGCCAAAAAAAAAAGAAAGAAAGAAAAAGAAATAACACTTGTAAAAAGAAGAAAAAAATTCCATCAGCCCAATAAAGCAGTGCTGCAGTCAATGCCACTGCCTCCGGTGCCACAGCATCGGGTGATCCTCTGTGAATTTAGCTTCGGGGAAACGGCAGGCTTAGGACCGAGGTGTCAGGAAAGCTGCTGTTTGACTGGGTATTGGAGCCAAGCTTTTATGGTCTCCACAACCATGATGATGCCCATTACTGCCCAGAGCGGGCTTGGGGCTGAATTGCAGTGCTCCACCTCAGCCCCTAAGATGAAATGAAGAGGGTTCCGTGTTTGTAGCAATGGTACATCCCAAGTCAAGGGGGGCCTGTGCACTTCCAAGAAGGCTCTAAGAAGGGGCCTGGAGGTGATGAATGTCATACACCATGTAGCAGAAGGAGAGCCCAAAGGTGCTGGCTTCTCATCTGCATCCCTAGGTTCTCCATGCTCAGGGGAAGGATCTGAAAGGTGCCTTCCTCTATACCTCTCCAGCTGGGGCCACCTGGCAAAATGGGAACCAGACATCAGTGTGTGTCCAACGACTTGGGCCGTTGGTGCTGGATGGATGGAGCCCCCCCTCCCACCAGGCAATGTGGCAGGGAGCGGGGGTGGAGCTGTGCTTCTCAGCTTCTCAGCAAGGAGAGAACAGATGCCTTTGTAGGGAGTTCTTTACGTGGCTCGGGATTCCATGGGTCAAGCTCAATAGCTAAGACTGAAGTAAGATCAGCCATCCTGGGTAGAAGGAGACCCAGGTGTTGGGGAGGCTCAGGGTGACCAGCAAAGCCAGACATTCAAGAGAAGGTCACACTTGGCAGAGAGTAACTGGGGAATCCTGGTATGTGGGCACAGCTCAGAGATGGGGTGCACCACACAGGCAAACTGCAAATGCCCAAGACGTGGGGCTTCTGGGCCATCCCAGGACTCCAGGCAAGTCATCAGGATAAGAACTGAAGCCCCAGGAGACGCTACCGAAGATCTGGCTGTGAGGTGGCCCTGGGGTTGAAATGCAACCACTGGCGTCTGCCCCCCTCCAGATGGGTTACAACATCACAGGCTGGATAGAGAAGAACGAAGACCCCCTGAATGAGTCAGTGGTGGGCTCGTTCCAAAAGTCGAGCCTGGGGATCCTGGCCCTTCTCTTCAAAGAAGAGGAGGTTCTGGGTATGGCTGCTCCCTCGTATGTCCAGTCTCTCTGTGCTGATGCCCTTTAGTGACCAGGAGAAGAAGAAAGAAGAAAACCAAACTCTTGTATTCAATTATTGTTGAATAAATGAATGAATAATGAATGAATGAATAACAAGTTGCTTGAGATTGTCTATGAATGCTAGTGCAATAAAGTGATGCAGAAGCATCCTGGGAGCTTCCATCAGCTGACTTGATCACAGGGCCCATACCACCTCTAAGGGGAGCAATATTGCTTTGGAGAAGCGGACACCCAAATGCGCTGTGCTTATTTTCTGCTTCCCGCTCTCCTGTCTGAGCCAAATGTCAAGCCCAGGCCTGCCTTGTACCCTGCTGAGGTTCTGTGGCCCCAGGGGAACACCCAACAGGGTCATCACTCAGAGGGACAAGAACTGCAAATATTCTTGGGCTCAGAGGTGTGCTCGCCACCAACATGCAATTCCTCTGGATGGTCTGTGGGCTCCTCTCCCCAGGCAGTGGCAGCAGCAAGCGGCCTGGGGCCAGCCCTAAATCACACAGGGCCACAGACCCTCCAGGGCGCACAACACTCCCTGTGAGTTATGCCACAGGCAGCCCGTTCACCCTCTCCCTGGTAGATCTCAATCACCTGGTGTGGAGGGCCCCCCTCAGTAGTCCCCAGAAAATCCTTTTTGAAACCAGAGAACACACATCCTTGTCACAGAGCCTGCCCCTCTGCTGGCCACTGACGTGAAGCAAGCTTCTCTCTCTTCCTTAGCTGGAAGCAAGAAGCAGAAATGAGGGTCCTCCTTCATGACTGTCTCCAGCTACTACAGCGTAAGTAGGTAGGTGCTGCCCCAGAGGTCGCCTGGTGGCCAGTACCCCCAACTTTCCCTTTCACTGGAGATGTGGTCGGGCTGCCAATTCGCAGCTCAGGATAGGATGAGTCCACTTCTATGCCTTTGGTCACCTCTTTCATTCAAGGGGTCTGTTTCCTTCTGCAGAGGCCACAAAAACCACAGACCACAGGGCAGGAAAATCCCTTAGAGATGGTCCAGTCCAACTGCACTGTTTCGGACTGAAAACCCAGGGGATGATGGGACTTGGCCAACATAACAAGTGGAAATACCAATGCCTAAGGTCTTGTGCCAGTGGGTCTTCAGGGCTGGTCACAACTTCCACAAAGTTTGGGCATTACTGGAAATATGTTCTGAAGTGCAGAAATGCAGCCAATGGGGAGACGTTGCACATAGAATGGTTTCAGTGCTTCACAAGGATCTGGCTTTCCCAAGGCAGAATGGGCCACCCCACCGCATCCCAAGTGGAAGAGGAGGGTTCAGTAGGGAGGTTTAGAATGGGGAGGGATTTGTCCATACAGGCATTACGATTCCTTCTAGAAGCGAGATTCTACAGTGAGCCGGCACTGAATTCAGAGGATCCCTCTTGTAAAACCTGTCACTCTGGGCAAGTCCCTGGACCTCTGAGAGCACTGCTATCTAACAGAACTTTCCACAATGGTGGAATGTTCTCTCCTGTCCAATATGGTGCCGCTGCCCAATGTGCTGTCCAGTACGATAGCCACCAACCACACATGGCTTGTGAGTGCCTGAGAAGTGGCTGGTGTGACCGAAGAACTGAATTGTAATCGTAGTTAAATTAATTAAACTCTAAACAAATACCTCTTCTGAGCACAGGTGTCCTGTCACACCAACACGGAGCTAATGCTTCCTTTCTCTCCACCCCCAGGAGCAGTGGAACAAGCTGATGACCACCCTGCACGGCACCTCCCCACATTCTGTCTGCTGTATCGTCCCCCATGAGTTCAAGAAATCAGGTACCTCACAGGAACATGCCTCCCAGCTGGAAGCTTTCAGGATGTGTGAAGTTGGGGTTCGTGCCACATTAAGTCCACTTGTAGTCACTGGGGTTGACTGGGGCAGGACAGGGCATTGAAAGAACCTCCAACCTCCATGGATCACCCAAAGAGCACGTTCTAGCTGCTACTCTGTATAGCTGAGTGCGGCTGGTCTAGCCAGAGTCACACTCAGGAGAGCTTTTGGTCCTTGGCTGAATTGTGGGGGACCTGGGACCCCCCTCCGGGGCAGTGACAGGAGGAGATAGGACATGGATATGCAGGTCAGCGTCCTTGAGGGACAAGAAGTGGCCTCAGATACCCCAGGGTAGTAACTCCCTGTCCTGTTCCTCCCTCTTGGCAGGCGTGAAGGCCGCCCACCTGATCATGCACCAGCTGGCTTGCAACAGAATCTTGGAAGGCCTCCGGATTTGTAGGAAGGGCTTCTCAAACAGGCTGCAGTACCGAGTTCACACAGAGGTGAGCGGTGTCTTCCTGATGCCTTGAGCACAGTTCTCGGTGTCCGCAGTTGGCTCCTGATAAACAGTCCCGTTGGAGCAGGCACTGTGGGCACCTGATGGACAGTGTCTTATTGTCACTACTTCTGTACACAATGACACAACTTTCAGTGGCCAGCACCCCGTTTCTTTGCCTGGGTGCTCTCTCTGGCTGCGAAAGTTGCTTCGCTCTTGGCAGGCTGAAATGATCAGCAATTAATGACCCCCACCCCAGCCCAGGAGCAGCTCTCAACCAAAAGGACTAAGGACAGTTGGCATATAAATACTTCAGCTCCCCAACCTTGGTGATGGGCTAACTCTGAGGCATCTTCTATACTGGCTGTCAGACAGCTGTGTGTTGGTAAATGTTTAACAACAGGGCTCCAAGTTAAAATTTAAAAAGAAAAAGAAACGAAGCCCTGATTTTTAGTATCTACTGATTTCTAAGGTATAAATACTCCCACCATGTGGTAATTTCAAGCTACTAATGTGACATCACTCTATGCGGGGTTGGTAAGAGACGCACAGAAGCTCTTGTAAGCTAGGGGGAGCTAGTCCCGCACACCAGGGTCCCCCAGTAGCATGAAGCCCCAGATGCCTGTGGTGATAACTGACTTGACGAGGTGCTTTTTGCTGGCTCCCCTGCCCCACTCCCCAGCTCTGCCACCTCTCAGATAAACTACTTGCACTTGAACCCTGGTCTCAAGTTCTGTTTCTGGGGAGCCCAAACTGAGACCTCCACCTTAGGGGTTCTTTTACTTCCTAACTGTTAGAACACATGGTCACAGATGATGGTTCGGGAAGAGTCACTAGAGGTCATCCTGTCCAAGCCCTCTGAAGTCCCTAACTGAGGAATGACTAAAGGGGGCTGCTGGCAGGTCAGGAAAAGGAGTGGTTCTGCCAGGTCTGGAAGAAAAGATCAGGAAGGAAAGGTTTTGGTGTCTTCTTGCAAGGCCCCTCCCTCTGCCTGCCATGGGCCTCGGCAAACCAAGCCTAACACCTGACTCAAAGGCCATCTCACAGATGGACGGTGACCGTGCAGGCAGACTTCCTGGGCTGCCAGCTTGGGGAGGATGGGGACTGTCATTGTCTCTCCCAACAGGTACCAAGTGCTGAACCCCGACGTGATTCCTCAGGGGTTCGTGAACAACAGGGAGGCTTCAGAGCTGCTCCTGGGGTCCATCAACCTGGATGTCAATGAATACAAGATTGGACACACCAAGGTAGGGTCTTCTCCCTCAGCCTTGTCCCAGGAAGGTCGGTGGTGACATGTGAATTCCAGCTCAGCTGTGAACCAGTTGCGTCAAACTGCTGAGAGCTTCTGTTTCCTCTTCCGAAAAATTGGGGCTGCTAAATCCAATCTCACAGGATTGGGAGTAGCGTACGTGAGAACTCAGCTCAGACACAGCGGTGTTCAGTCAACAGGAGAACTTTCCTTAGGACTGCACGGGCCCCAGATTTCTAAGAATAAAAGGAGCCAACCTGAATCAAGGTCCTGGATTGGACCAGGGCACCATGGCACATGTATGGGCAAGGTCTGGGGGTGAAGTGCCGAAGCCCAGCCCACCCACACCTCGAGCTCTGGCCCTGAGCTGGCAGGTGAGTTGGGGTTGACTCAGACTGAGCGAATGCCCGACCCTGACTCACGGGGCCGTGTCTGCTCCACTTCCTTGCCCTGCAGAATCCTGTCG
>NW_011494795.1:571512-571767 GCF_000754665.1 Bison bison bison | reverse complement strand
TGCAGAATCCTGTCGGGATTGGAAGGGCAAGGCTGAGGGTGGGTGGTGTCCATCGACAGCTGCCCAACCTGCCTGCACCCCGACGTGACAGCCAGGGCGATGTGGGAAGGGCACTGGCTTTGCATCAGGCTCAGCGTGGGCCGCCAAGCAGCCCTGAGTGGGTTGCCTGCCCGTCCAGGTCTCATGGGGGGTGCAGGCAGGTGCAGCTTCTCAGCTGGCCTGGTGTGGCTGGGACCCCCGGGGAGGTCCCGGGTG
>NW_011494795.1:569750-571412 GCF_000754665.1 Bison bison bison | reverse complement strand
CCTGGTGTGGCTGGAACTCCGGGGAAGTTCCAGGTTGCATGTGTGTCCAACACGTACAGAGCACCTCTTGTGTGCCAGGCATGGTGCAGGCTTAGGGATATGCAGGTGGACAGAATGGAGAGCCCCTAATTTCCTGCAGCTTGCTCTGTAGCCAGCGGTGTTGGTGGGATTGTAACACCATTCTCAAATCTGCCAGCACCGTAAGCTTTGGCCTCCTGCACCATTGAGCTAAACTGACTTATGGGAACTTGGTCACAGAACTGCTGAATACCTGAGCCAGAAAGAACCTTGGAGTCTAACTCCTTCCCCTACACCACCTTTGATGGGTGGGAAACTTAGGAAAGCCTGGAGAAGGTGTGGAGGTCACGTGCCTAATTTCACAGAACTAGGGGGGGCCAGAGCAGGCCTCACGCCCCCCAGCTGCAGGTCCTGTGATCAGGCAGGCCGGGGCTGACATCGCCTGTGTCTGACACAGCTGTCTCTGGGCAGGCAGACTGCACCTTGCTTAGTCCAAGGGTTGCATTGGGCACCTCGGGTCCAGGTAAAGGCCCAGGGCTGCCAGGGACAGCTCCGCTCCCTGGGGGCCAGGCCCACTCTGGCAGCAGGGGCAGAACAAGGGACAGAATGACTCTGCCTGTATGCGGTGTGCCCGCCTGTGACTTTGGCTCACGTGGGCTCTGCCCCGCCAGCCACATGCTCACCTCACTGTCCCCAGAGACCAAACCTTAACCACAAGTAACTTGGAAATATCAAGCCCAATGTCTCTACCCTATAATGGCTACTCTGGGGTTTTGGTGGAAAGAGGGCAGGGGGAGAAGCATCCTCTTCCACCTTTTTCCTCTCAGTATCCAAGTGACCACATAGAGGATTCATCTGAGGGGGCTCCAACCCCATATCCAGGCGACCGTGACTGTCCCAAGCCTGCTTTGTGAGGTAGTAAAGAAGAATTGATGCTTTTGAATTGTGGGGCTGGAGAAGACTCTTGACAGTCCCTTGGACAGCAAGGAGATCAAACCGGTCCATCCTAAAGGAAATTAGTCCTGAATATTCATTGGAGGCCTTACAAATAGCTGTGAAAAGAAGAGAAGCGAAAAGCAAAGGAGCAAAGGAAGATATAAACATCTGAATACAGAGTTCCAAAGAATAGCAAGAAGAGATAAGAAAGCCTTCTTCAGCAATCAATACAAAGAAATAGAGGAAAACAACAGAATGGGAAAGACTAGGGATCTCTTCAAGAAAATCAGAGATACCAAAGGAACATTTCATGCAAAGATGGGCTCGATAAAGGACAGAAATGGTATGGACCTAACAGAAGCAGAAGCTATTAAGAAGAGATGGCAAGAATACACAGAAGAACAGTAGAAAAAAGATCTTCACGACCCAGATAATCACGATGGTGTGATCACTGACCTAGAGCCAGACATCCTGGAATGTGAAGTCAAGTGGGCCTTAGAAAGCATCACTATGAACAAAGCTAGTGGAGGTGATAGAATTCCAGTTGAGCTATTCCAAATCCTGAAAGATGATGCTGTGAAAGTGCTGCACTCAATATGCCAGCAAATTTGGAAAACTCAGCAGTGGCCACAGGACTGGAAAAGGTCAGTTTTCATTCCAATCCCAAAGAAAGGCAATGCCAAAGAATGCTCAAACTACTGCACGATT
>NW_011494795.1:567751-569247 GCF_000754665.1 Bison bison bison | reverse complement strand
ACTTCATGGGAAATAGATGGGGAAGCAGTGGAAACAGTGTCAGACTTTATTTTTCTGGGCTCCAAAATCACTGCAGATGGTGACTGCAGCCATGAAATTAAAAGACGCTTCCTCCTTGGAAGGAAAGTTATGACCAACCTAGATAGCATATTCAAAAGCAGAGACATTACTTTGCCAACAAAAGTTCGTCTAGTCAAGGCTATGGTTTTTCCAGTGGTCATGTACGGATGTGAGAGTTGGACTATGAAGAAGGCTGAGAGCCGAAAAATTGACGCTTTTGAACTGTGGTGTTGGAGAAGACTCTTGAGAGTCCCTTGGACTGCAAGGAGATCCAACCAGTCCATTCTGAAGGAGATCAGCCCTGGGATTTCTTTGGAAGGAATGATGCTAAAGCTGAAACTCCAGTACTTTGGCCACCTCATGTGAAGAGTTGACTCATTGGAAAAGACTCTGATGCTGGGAGGGATTGGGGGCAGGAGGAGAAGGGGACGACAGAGGATGAGATGGCTGGATGGCATCACTGACTCGATGGACGTGAGTCTGGGTGAACTCCAGGAGTTGGTGATGGACAGGGAGGCCTGGCGTGCTGCGATTCATGGGGTCGCAAAGAGTCGGACATGACTGATCTGATCTGATTCATTGGAAGGATTGATGCTAAAGCTCCAATACTTTGGCCACGTGATGCTAAGAGCCAACTCGTTGGAAAAGACCCTGATGCTGGGAAAGATTGAAGGCGGGAGGAGAAGGGGATGACAGAGGATGGGATGGTTGGATGGCATCACAGACTCGATGGACATGAGTCTGAGCTCCGGGAGTTGGTGGGCAGGGAGGCCTGGCATGCTGCAGTCCATGGGGTCACAAAAATCAGACCCGACTGAGCGACTGAACAACAAAGGAAAGCAGCTTGGTGTCCCACTGCCGAGCAGTCACCTTATACAGCAGCGAGGATCCTAACAGTCTCCCACATTGCACTCAGAGCTTCACAGTCTGCAGAAGCGCTTCCCTCCTGTTACTCCATTTGTATAGTAACCCTCTAGGATTACTCTAGGGGAGGGATCAACACCCCCACTTCCCAGATGAGGCACTGAGGCCCTGAGATGTAAGGGGACGTGTTCGAGGTGACCCAGTTAGTAAGTGCCAGGCCAGGCTGGAGCCCGTAGGAAGGTCCACGAGGAGCAAGAGGAAACAGACGCTGGGGCTGGCGGGCTCTGCTGGGCAGGTTTCCGGGCCGACGCCAGCTGTTTCCCAAGGGCCTCAGACGTCGGCACCAGGGTCTCCAAACGCCGAAGGACCCTTCTAAAATATCGTTCTTTGCTTCTGAACTGCCACCCCACATCCACCCCCCAAGCCTCTGCCACTGGTGAGCTGGGCTATTCTCAGACCACTGTGTCTTTCCTCGAGGTGTTCTTCCGAGCGGGCATCCTGGCCAGGCTCGAGGACATGCGGGACGAATGCCCCACCGAGATCATGACCATGTTGCAGCATCGGCTCCACCG
>NW_011494795.1:552607-567610 GCF_000754665.1 Bison bison bison | reverse complement strand
GGTGGTCAGCCCCACCAGTGACACTGGGCAGTGCGGAGGGAGGCTGACAGTGTCTCTGCTGGCCCGAAGAACCCTCAGCAGCAACTTGGTTTCCCACAGTCCTGGAGCTCAGGGGCCTGAAATGAAGGTCTTGGCAGG
The DNA here is from genome assembly GCF_000754665.1 of Bison bison bison. Classification (NCBI taxonomy): domain Eukaryota; kingdom Metazoa; phylum Chordata; class Mammalia; order Artiodactyla; family Bovidae; genus Bison; species Bison bison. The sequence goes on along the minus strand of NW_011494795.1, from coordinate 567,472 downwards.
CAGGCCCCGCCAAGGCCTGCAGAGCAGCCTCTCCTGCCTCTTGCAGTCCTGGGGGCCCAGGCCCCCCTTAGCCCATGGCTGCCCCACTCCAGTCTCTGCCTCCTTCCTCACAGGGCTGTCCTCATATGTCTCCCTTCTTTCTCTAAGGACACCAGTCCTCTGAGGCTAGCCACCCCCCACTCCAGGATGGGGGCTTCCCAGGTGGCATTAGTGGTAAAGAACCTGCCTGCCAAAGCAAGAGATGCAAGAGACGCAGGTTTGATCCCTGGGTCAGGAAGATCCCTTGGAGAAGGAAATGGCAACTCATTCCAGTATTCTTGCCTGGAGAATCCCATGGACTGAGGAGCCTGGAGGGCTAGAGACCACGGGGTCACACAGAGTCGGACGCGACTGAAACGACTTAGCGCACACACATGCACTCCAGACCGACCTCATCTTAACCTCAGTCATTCCATCCGCAAAGACTCTATTTCCAAATACAGTCATAGTCACAGGTTCTGGGAGGCAGGACTCCAGCCTATCTTTTAGGAGGGGACACAGTTCAACTCCTGACACGGACCACCTAATACAAACCTTTCTCTTTACAATTGACAAGTCACTCTCACAGCCTTCTCCTTATTTGATCCAGATAATGATGCTGAGAGAGGGGTGTGGCGGGACAGCAACCCCATTTTACAGATGTGGAAACTGAGATCAGAGGGTGGTTAAGGTACTGGGCCAGAGAAAGTCACAATCAGAACCCAAAAGTCTTCATTCCAAGTCCCTGCCCTCAGAATCGTGTTTTTCAGCCATCTCCCTAAAATGGTAATCTGAGAAAAGCTCTGGCGGCCCTGTGGACTCTGGCTCTTTGTGGTCACAGTATAAGTAATAAAAACAGTAGTGAAGAAATAATAACAGTAGTGAAGTCCGGAAAGCCACCAGCAGGACCCCTGTGACCCGGCCAAAGGCAGGGACAAAAGTCAGGGGCTAAGTGGTGGGACTCAGTGTCCAGAAGCCCCCACTAGATGACAGTTGAAAGAAGCTGTTAGGGGCCAGGAGGGCTGATTCCAGAGACTGCAGAGATGGGATCTGAAGACTAAATGGATTTCCAGTGAGGGAGTGGAAGGAGGGGCAATGCAGGAGGAAATGAACTCAGCCCTAAGCTGTCTGACAGGAGCTGGTTCCACTGGGGCAGCCGGTCCCCTATCACCCTCCCCCACAACGCCTGCATTTTAACCCCTGGAACCCTAGATTCTTTTTTGCAGAATGTGCCTGCAGGTCATCCAGAGGAACACATGCAAGTTCCTGCAGCTGCGTTCCTAGGGCTGGTGGAAGCTCTACATCAAGGTGAGGGCCTCGGGGCCTCGGTTCCAGGCACAGGGGCCTCTTGGGGGTGGGAGGCCTCTTAGGGATTAGGGAGGCTGCAGGGACAGTCTGGAAATGAGGGCGCCTTGGAGGAAGAGTGTAGCCTCCTTTCAGACAGGGGTGGATTCCTCCCTGAGAAAAATGATGGTGTGTCCTCCCAACTTTCAACTTATCCCTCAAAATAAAACCCTCTGAGGATGCAGAGAGTGCCCCCCAAATGTGGGCCTGATGCTCAGTGCCTCACCCCTGGGCATGCTGAAGCCCCTTCAACCCCTTCAGTGACGTCCTCGGCTTTAGGAAACCGTGGAATCCCGTCTCTCCTTTACCAGGCTGCTCTGAGGCAGTGAGGGTGAGTGAGTCAGCCGGGTGGTGGGGCTGCAGGTGCCCAAGCAACCAGGCCACTCTCAACCAATGCAGGAGTCCACGAGCCACCTACTACATGCGGGTCAGGTCATGCTGGGGCCTGGCATCCCGCCTGGGGCCCCCCGTTATGAGGAAGCACGCCACTGGGCACCGGGGACAGGGCTGCTGCACTCAGGAGGCCGGAGGACGGGGTTGTCTTGAGGGGCGGGGTGTTCTGGGCAGCTACGTGGAGGGGTGGACAGGCCACAGGTCATCTCTGGGGGTCCTGAGCCCCCCACAGCTCACGCAGAAGCTTCTTTCTCCTCCCCATAGGAAAGGACTTTCTAACAATTGGTGCTGACCACAAGTAGAAAGGTGGGGCGGGGGTGAGGGGCGTGGATAGTAATTCTGCATGGCCAGAGGTAGCCATGCACAGGCCAGCCTGCTGGAGGGCTTGAGATCGCAGAGGGAGCTAAATAAGAATTTCTCAAATTTGGATATCATGGTACTCTCCCCGCCTGTTCTATGTCTGACCCTCTTTCCTTAAATCAATTCCCTTTTTTACTTTGAAATTTTTATTTTAAAAGGAAACTTCACATCCTTACCTGTCTCATCCCAAGCAGGTTGTCCATAAAAACTGAAGATTTAGGAACTTCCTTGATGGTCCGGTGGTTAAAACTCCATGCTCCTGATGCAGGGGTCACAGGTTCAATCTCTGGTCAAGGAACTAAGATCTTCGCATGCCTTGCATGCATGGCCTAAAACAAAATAAAACAAAACAAAACAAAACAAAAAACCCCTGTAGATTTAACAAGAAAGGAGGGTCGCCTTCCGAGAAGCCATGTCCATCCAGGCCATGGGGAATTCTCAGACTTACCTTTGCTTCATTGCCATGTCACCCTTTACCCAGCTACCAAAAATCTCCATCAAATTCCTGTTTGCCCACAGCAGCAGGCTGGGCACACACACATACAGTACATGCTGGGTCTGGGGGATTATCCAGACATGGGGGCGGTCACAAGATGGTGGGAGGAGTGCCCCTGGCTCCCCTGAGAACCTTGGGAAGTTGCCCTCTTTTCTCTGATTCCTTTTCCTCGCCCATCAAGTGCAAACACAGTAGGGAGAACAAATGACCTAGTTTCCGTGGGAAGCCAGACTCCCAGCACGATGAGTGGGTTCACTGCTGTGACCCTGCTGGTTTACAGAGGTCCTTCTCTGATTTGACCTTCACAATCACCTCTTGAGACACCCAGTTCTCATATGTATCTTCAGGGTATAAAAGTCCATTTGACTGAATTTTGGAGACTTGATTACGGTCCCAAGGCTATCAGTAGAAGACCCTTGACTGGGAGGGGCCCAGTGCCATCTCGACCCTCCCTGCCGTCACGGCCGTGTCTCCTTGACCATCATGGTGTTAGCACTTGAATCATCCATCCGCTTTCCCTGAAAGTGAAGTCGCTCAGTCATGTCCGACTTTTTGCGACCCCATGGACTGTAGCCTATCAGGCTCCTCCATCCATGGGATTTTCCAGACAACAGTGCTGGAGTGGATTGCCATTTCCTTCTCCAGGGGATCTTCTGACCCAGGAATCAAACCCGGGTCTCCCGCATTGCGGCAGACACTTTACCACCTGAGCTTTACCACTTTCCCTAAGCTGTCTCTAACATGGTTTCTCCAGTCTGGAGGCGTTGCTCCAGCTGGGACCCTCATTCAATGTTTGGGAGGCTGAGACCGAGTGAGACCACAGGGATAAAACCATCTTCCCCTTACAGAAGCACCTTCATGATGACCCTTTCCCTTATTTTGCAAAGAAGTGAATTTCAGTAAATTTATACCACAAACTAAAAGTCATCTAGCTGGTCTGGTCTTCTACCCACATGGCCCCATCTGACCTCATCTCAGGGAGACCCCAGGGGGCACCCCCACTTACTGCCTGTGTGCCTTCTGACAACTCCACCCCCTCTGCATGTTGGTTCTCTCAACGCCTGCCTGGCTTGCTTCTCAGCATTGTTAAAAGGAGGAACTGTGGACAACGGAACCGGATTGTTAACACAAAAGTGCTAAACCAATGCTGGGAGTCATTTGGGTGGAGAGGCCCCTCCCCGTGGGTGAATGGAAGCACCGTCACACCCGGGGTCAGAGGACCAGATGGCACAGCCTGGACTTCTCCTAGACCATTCTCCTAACACCTCGAGGTGCACCTGATCACCTGGGATCTTGTTATGATGCAGATTCAGATGAACAGGCCACAGGTGCGGCCTGAGATGTCGCATCCTAGCCGGCTTGCTGGTGATGCTGCTGCGGCTGGTCTGGGGACGGCACTCCTGGACGACGCTTGGTCCCGCCCATTGGCAAGGAGCTTGGAGATGGCCCAGCTCTCCATCCAACCTCCAGGACACGTTTGCTTGGGGCCCCAGGCCTGTTTGCATTTGTTGTCCCCTGTAGGTGCTGGGACCCTGCCTTTGGCCAACGCTCTTTCCTCCACCAGGAGCATGAGAACCTGCTGGTCGTGGAGGAGCGCCTGACCCCAACGATGAAAGCCAAGACAGGGCTGGAGAGCCAGATCTCCAACACGCGAGAGCAGCTGGAGGAGGAGGAGGGCCTGTCAGCCTCATTGAGCACTGATAGGCGCAAGCTGGAGGGGGAGCTGAGCGACCTCAGGCGGGACCTGGAGGGCCTGGGAGACCATGCTGGCCAAGATGGAGAAGGAGAAGCAGGTGGGGAGGCCCCAGGCCTGACTCTAGTCCTCCCAGGGCCAGGGAACCCCCTAGTTGGCTCACCCTGCAGGAGCCACACCCAGCACTGCCCAGCAGTGCTGCCCAGGACTGAGCTGCCAGCCAGATGCAGCTATTTTAACTTAATTCAGCACAATTTCAGAGGCAGCTCCTCGGTCGACCTTGCTGCACTCTGAGGGCTCAGTAGCCACGCACGGCACTTGCTACGATGTCAGACAGAGCAGTTGACTCAGGGCTGAGGGCTGCTCCCCTCATGGGGACACCTGGGCCTGTCTGGGTCTCCTCGTGCCTGGGTTCCTGGGTGTCTGCCTGGCCCACTGCCCACTCAGCCTCAGCATCCCCGGGGCCCCTCACGGAACACCCCTCTGCACCACCAACCATATCCGCACCCCTCTTCCCAGAAGCAACCCTGTTGTAAGGTGGAGTCACCTTTAGCTGCTCAGTTTCTGCCCAAACAAGCAGTTGCTGCCCCTGCACACGGCTCCCCAGCTCCTGGTACTGGGTGGCTGGCCCTCAGCCCCAGGCCCCCTTCCAACCTCACATGGGTGGGACCCCCCAGCAAGGGAAGGTGGACCGGGGTGTCTCCAGCGCTGAGGTGCACACGAACCACCAGGACCTCGATAAGACGCAGACTCTGGGCCGGCAGGTCTGGTGGGGCCGAGGGGCTGTGTTCCCAACAGTCCCGGGCGATGCCACGGCTGCTGTCCGAGGACCAGGCGTTGAGTAGCCAGGGCCTGACGGTGTCCTCGTTGCCTCCTCACCCCGAGATCCTGACTTGGTTGGGTATTGGCATCTCCAAGGCCCCCAGGTGACCCTGGGGTGCAGCCATGCTGAGGACCCTCTCTTGGAGCATGCACCCCCTCCCCCCTGCCCTCAAAGATATTCCCAGCCTTAAAGTCCCCCACCCCACCTCCAGGCCCTGGATCACAAACTCTGTTCACTGACTGGGGACCTCTCCCTTTAAGAAGACTCCATCGCCAAGCTCTAGAAGGAAAAGAGGGAGCTGGAGGAGCTGCATCAGGTAGGTATTGCCTGCCTCTCCCCTTGAAGTGGGAGTTTGGAGACAGAAGACCCCTGTTCAAACCCCAGCTTTGCCAACCCTCAGCTGGGGCCCCTGGGAAGTCACCGAATCTCCCTGAATCACGGTGCCTTCATCCATCAAGTGGGCATGGTCACTGCGGCCTCCCTTCCAGGTTTGCTGTAGTGGGGTGATCATGTCATTTATCACCCAAACTAGGACAGGTTCAGAGTGAAAGGGGGCAGCAGGTGTGGTCAGAATGGTCCAGGCACCAGGGAGGGATGATCCTAGCATCGTAGGGACAAAGTGGGCCCATGGAAGTGCCCTGGAGTTCTAAAGTACCAGCAAACCTTGATTCACTGCAGCAACAACAGACGTGAGCTCTTGAGATCACAGGGCTCTGAGTGCAAAGCCAGCTCTGAGCACACATCAGTGCCGATGGTGGCACGGAATGCCTCCTAGCCCGGATCAGGCCCCAAGAGCAAGCTGAAGCCTGGAACCAGATCAGTGGACCCACATCCCTGTGTTTGCTGACATCGTGGATCTGCGTATGTCCCCAGAGCACCTCTCTCTGCTGCCCTGGCAACACCTCCCCTTAGACTGTGAGTCTCCATCATATCAAACCCAGAGCCCCCTTTTATAACAAACATGCTCAGTTCTCATTATTCAAGGTGATGAAGTCACTGAATTAGCAAAGCCTGAACCTCTGCTCTCGGGAAAATACAGGGTTCAGTTCAGTTCAGTTGCTCAGTCATGTCCGACTCTTTGCGACCCCATGAATCGCAGCACGCCAGGCCTCCCTGTCCATCACTAACTCCCAGAGTTCACTCGGACTCACATCCATCAAGTCGGTGATGCCATCCAACCATCTCATCCTCTGTCATCCCCTTCTCCTCCTGCCCCCAATCCCTCCCAGCATCAGTCTTTTCCAATGAGTCAACTCTTTGCATGAGGTGGCCAAAGTACTGGAGTTTCAGCTTTAGCATCATTCCTTCCAGAAACACCCAGGACTGATCTCCTTTAGAATGGACTGGTTGGATCTCCTTGCAGTCCAAGGGACTCTCAAGAGTCTTCCCCAACACCACAGTTCAAAAGCATCAATTCTTCGGTGCTCAGCTTTCTTCACAGTCCAACTCTCACATCCATACATGACTACTAGAAAAACCATAGCCTTGACTAGATGGACCTTTGTTGACAAAGTAATGTCTCTGCTTTTGAATATGCTATCTAGGTTGGTCATAACTTTCCTTCCAAGGAGTGTCTTTTAATTTGACTGGCTGCAGTCACCATCTGCAGTGATTTTGGAGCCCAGAAAAATAAAGTCTTACACTGTTTCCACTGTTTCCCCATCTATTTGCCAGTAAGTGATGGGACCAGATGCCACGATCTTGGTTTTCTGAATGTTGAGCTTTAAGCCAGCTTTTTCACTCTCCACTTTCACTTTCATCAGGAGGCTTTTGAGTTCCTCTTCACTTTCTGCCGTAAGTGTGGTGTCATCTGCATATCTGAGGTTATTGATATCTCTCCCAGCAATCTTGATTCCAGCTTGTGCTTCTTCCAGCCCAGCGTTTAGGTTCCTGCAAACCTTTGGTCACAGTGTTTTTCTCAACCCATCAATATATCATACATGGTTTCGATTTATACATTATCTTGTTTTATGTGTATTTCTGTTGAAAAACACACAATATTTAATACATATTGTTGATTCCTTGACATTGAACTCACGGTCAACAGTCACTGTATCTCAGGCCTGAACAAAGCTCATCCAAGACACAGATTTTCTCTGCAAAGCACTTCAGAGCCTTCTTGCGTCAGGAACACCAGGCAGCAAGGTGGCACTGTGCGTGGTGGCATCATAAGCAATGAAATCACCAAAAAAAAAATCACCAATGTAAAAAAACCTGGCACTAAACAGACCAGGAAAAGGACACTTGTTTGCAGTAGGAGCTGAACTGAGATGATAGAGCATCATTTATCCAACCTCAGCTGGGAAAAATGTGCTCCTCGGGCAACTTGACATTTTCGCTGCTCTGCGTGTCCATGAATGACCACAAAAGCACCATGAGTATTGATTTGGGGATTACAAATACACTTTAGTGAGCAGACAAATTGGCAAATAGATAACTCACAGACAATGAGGATCAGCTGTATTTTGGAAGGCCCTCTTACATCCCGAATTGAAGACAACAATAATGTAACTACTACATAACTTCAGGAAAATCAATTGGGTGCCCTTCCATATAATGGAGAAATGAGTGACATTACTTCATAATAAATAATGAGACTGTCAAACTGCAAAAGCTCAGGTGGATCTGAGAGTGCTGCCTGCCCGAGGCCATCTATGACGGCTGCAGATGGGCACTAGAGGGGGTGTTGGTGACTCAGGTAGCCAAGTGTGGGTGCTGCCAGTGATGAGACTTTACGAAACAGAGAATAATTCTCAGGGAATTTTCAACAACAAGTAAATCCTCTCTCAGTTTTCATGGTAGATCATTCTTTTAAAATGTAGTGTATGCTAAATGAAAAAAAATTTTTTTTTAGTTAAATGTGCAGAGGTGCTGAGTTCTAGGTTCAGAAAAGCATAAATAGTTGTTTACTTACATGAATGGCTGGCTGGACTGCAGAATTATTCACAGCCTATTGTCCAGAGCACAACCAGACATCCAGTGTCTCTGGAAACACCCACATAGTGAGGACCCCAAATGTTGTGACAGCCAGAAGCCACACCCCTGCAGATTTCCTATGTGCCCCTTGGAGAACCAGAGCCCCCAGCTGCCCCTGGGGTCCACCTGTGGCTGACGGGAGATCGGTCTGCCCTGGGCTCACGTGTCTCTCAGGAGCAGGCGCTCACATCATCAACTCGGCCCAGAAGTGATGGCAGAGAACCAGCTCTGTTCAGCTGCTCCCACCCGCCTTGTGGGACACACACGTGTATCTTTCCAGGAAACCCTTGACAACCTGCAAGCTGAGGAGGACAAGGTGAACCACCTGACCAAGACCAGCAGCAAGCTCAGCAGCCAGATCCACGAGGTAATGCCCTGTCCCCAGGCCTGATTCTACACCCTGATGGCCGGGTCTGTCCATTCTGGGAAACAGGAAGCGAGGGTCTTTCTGATGCCACAGCTAAGGAACCTGGCCCAGTCTGGTTCTTTACTGCATTCTGGCCTCAGACACCCCCCTCCCCCGCCACGCACACAACTCTACTTTCTCTTGTATTTTTTGTCTCTGCAGCCAGAGGATAACTGGAAACAGGAAAAGAAAACTGGGCGGAAGTGGAAAAGGCTCGCCGGAAAGCTGAGAGTGACCTGAAGATTACCACCAACCATCTCAATGAGATGGAGCGGTCCAAGCTAGATCTCCAGGAGGTGGTGAAAAAGTACGCACTCTTTCATTTCGTCTGCAGCAGTGTTAGCAACACCGAGCACTTCCTGGACAGTCTGTGCTCAGGGCTTTGTGTACTAAACGCACTTCCCCAGCACCCACTCTGTGCCAGGCATGGAGGATTAGGGAGGAACAAGTAGGTGCTCCCTGTGCTCAGGGAGCTCCCAGGCTCACACAGGGCCATGGACAATGGACAAGAGGCTGATAGTAAGCAAAGCAGCCACCCCAGAGGGAGGGAGTCTGCGCAGAAGCCTACAAACTGAGCTGTCCAAGATCACGAGGAGTGGAGGGGGTATGTTATCAGCGTCACCCTGGGAATAACGCGGAGGACAGGTGGGGTGAGAAAAGCTGGCAGCAGGAAGACAACTGGGAGGCTACTGTAACAGTCCAAGCATAAACCAGAACCGAGTCAGAGGCCAAGGGGAAGGGAGAGAAGGAGGCAGGTAAGGAGGGCCCTTGTGGGGCGGAAGCTGCACTCTGTGTCTTTGAAGCACATTCTGCCTAAGGCAGGTCTAAAGCACCACTGGCTGCCCCGAGGGCGTGTGCAGCGAAATCCACCTCTTAGCATGGATCTCGGGAGGAACACCCAGAAGGTGTGGGAGACCCTGACCTATCCTCCCCATCCATCTGCTTAGTCTCTAGCCTCTTAGTTCTCACACGTGGCTCCTGACACATGGGACTCACGCATCAGGAGGAGACAGACTTTTGCGGCAAGTTTTGGAAGGAACGTTTTCCCTAAAAAGGACAAATGTTTTGTGCGATTCTGGGGTCTGTAGACTGTAAGCTGCACCAGAGAAGGGAGTTCTGTCCGTTTCGTTCACTGATGAGTCCCTGGAATCCCAGGTGATGTCTGGCACCAGGAGGGACTCAGTACGTAAGAAAGAAAATAATAAATGCACGAGGGAGTGAAGGAATGGGTGGGTCCGTGAGAAGCCAGTGGAGGGTGACTCATCTGCAGGGTGAGAAGGCCAGGGGTCGGGGTGAGGGGGTCTCAGCAGGGTCAAGGTCTCCCCCGGCTCCACTCCCACGCCAACCCACTAGCCCAGCCTCAGAGCTTTTCCTCAGGAGGGCAAACCTCCTCCGGCAGGAGGGATATGGAAATCAACTCTGTCAACTCTAAGGAGAGGACGAGCAGTCTCTGAATTCCACACTGCAGCGGAAACTGAAGGAACGCCAGGTCTGTCTGGGGCGGAGGAGACCCGACTCCCCTCCTGAAATGCACTGGCCTGGGCCTCGGCCCCCATCTGCTGACCGGCCACTACCACAGTCTTCGGAGACTACCACAGTCTTCAGAGACTGACTCACGTCCGCCTCACGCCAGCTTCAGTTCCAAGTCCTCACGGTGGCCGCAGGGCCCTCCACGAACTAGCCCTGCTCCCTCCCTTGCTCGTCACCCACTGTCCCCGCACCACTCTGTCCAGGCCAGCCAGGCCGGCCCCCTGGCGGTGTCGTGCACACCCCTGCCTCCCTCCTGCCTCCCATCGCACACTCTCTGTGCCCTGCTTCCTTCTGCTTTTGACAGTGTCCCATATAGGCTAAGCTGCCATCCCTCATTTCCATCCTACAAGGCCAATGGGTAGGTCTCTAACCTCACACCGGAGAGAGAAATTGCTCTGTCTGCTTATTTGCCTGCTAGGCATGAATCGAGGAGCTGAATCAAGAGCTGGAGGCTGAGAGGGCAATGAGCCAAGGTGAGTGAAACACATCCACTCTTCCTGGAGTCAAAAGACCCAGGGAAGCCACAGTCCAACCAGGCGCAGAAACTCCTCCGGAAGCCAACAGAGAGGAGGACAGGGTTCCAGCTGGAAAGGCCTTGTTAGTTTCTTGAGTGCCTCCCGTGTGCCCGGCACTGTGCCACACGTGCACACTGATGTTGCACAGATGCTCTCTGTGCTGCCGCCCAAGGGGAGGCGGCAGCAGCAGCCTGGGCGCCTGAAGACTGAATTCAACAGGCAGAGGTGGGGAGGAGGTTCCAGGCAAAGGGGATCAGATAGCACCTGCATGTGCAGGCACAGAGGTGTGAAGGGGAGAGCAGGAGTGGAGGGAGGCTTGTGGGGAGGGATCCCACAGGGAGATGAATCCAAACACACACATTCCAGCTTCAGCCCGGTGCGGCTGGGGGGCAGGACGGGCACTAAGGCCCCCAGACAGCTCCCTTTGCTGAGGGTGGGGGGCGGGGGGCAGAAGACAGACCCCCTGCAAGCGCAGGCCCCTGACCTCACAGATGTCACTCGGTCATCCCAGTCTTTACTAGAGGAAACGGGGGCTCTTGGACAGTCAGGGTCAGCGTCATTCACCTCCCCCAGGTGAAGAAACAACACAGCAACCTGTCCCGAGACCTGGAAGACTTAAGTGACAGGCTGGAAGAGGCTGGGGGGGGCGCATCTGCTCAGGTGCCATCCTAAGGGGCCCAGGACCCCCAAATCCTGCCCACCTACTGGACGATGAGCAAGGGGATAAAGACCAGTTAGTCCTTGCTGAATTCCTGGGGCTACCTAGGGGAGAAACCAATCAATAATAGAAAACAGGCAAGAGAGGGCTGGTTCTGTCCACTTGCTCTGGGCTGCTCAGTTCAGTGGGTACAAGTGGGACTGAGACTGAATGTCTCAGGGAGGCTGGTGCAGAGCCTGCCTCTACTCTGCCCCGGTTCGAGCTGAACCACAAGCGGGAGGCTGAGCTGCTGCAGCTGCGGCAGCGGGAGCCGGAGGAGGCGGCCCTGCAGAGTGCAGAGTGCAGTGTGCAGGAAGCACACGGACTCCATGGCCGAGCTAACTGAGCATGTGGAGAACCTGCAGAGGGTGAAGTCCAAGCTGGAGAAGGACAAGCAGGGTATGAAGGCCAAGATGGACGCCAGCGTGGAGACCATGCAGAAGTCCAAGGTGAGGGGGAATCCCTGCAGAGCCTTCTCGAATAATATCCCCTGAGGAGCCCCCCGACAGACCTGAGGTGCGATCTAGATGCTGTGAAGGGAACCAAGATGGACCCATCACAGACCCCACACGCCGGGGATATAACCTTGGCCAAGGTGCACCACCCAACTGTGCCTTGGCTTCCCCATCCATAAAACGGGAGTAAAGATAATCCCCGCCTCACATTGCTCGTTAGGGCTACAACAGTCCCTGGCACATGAGGAAAAGCTCCGTAAATGTGAGCTACTAGGATCTCCACGACATTAGGAGGACTGTATCCTTGAGGAGCTGGAGACGTAGGAAGAGAGACAAGTGCAGTCACAGCCACGCTGAAAAAGCGATACATGGGAGGAAAGAAAATGAAGTCAGTCACTCAACATGCATTTATGCAGCACCTGCCACAGGAAGAGTCTTCATGTGACATGAAGGAAGTTAGGGGCTCCAGGGAAGTGGGGGGCTCCAGAGGTGAGCAGGGATGCAGCTTCAGGGGCCCAGGTCCCAGCCAACAGGTGTCTTCAAACTGTAGACACTCCAGAGAGACCACAGTAGCGCCTGTTTTATCCTGCTCTAATGCGGCATTTTCTTAGTGGGTGAAGTCAGCCGGGGCCCACAAGTGAGGGGCTGTGTGCCAACCCAAAGGCTCTGGGTTTATGTTGATAGAAAACGGTGAGCTGCTGAGATGAGGGTGTTCTAAAAGGATGAGGCAGGTGGCCAGGGAGGCTGCAAGAGGGCAGCCCAGCTGGGAAACAGGGTGGGCCTGGCCTGGGCCTGCTCGTTCCCTCACTGGGTCCATTCTCGCTGCGCAGATGAATGCTGAGGCCCACATCCGAAAGCTGGAGGACAACCCGGCAGAGGCCTACACGAAGGTGGCTGAGCTGGAGCGGAAGTGGGTGGAAATTAACGCCATCTGGACCCGCCTCCAGGGTGAGCTCGCCCCTCCCCGCAGCTTCCTGAGAACGGAATGGGGATCCTCAAGGAACCTGAAAGAGGAGCCGGGTCCCCTCCCGGAGCCTCCCTGACCTTGGAAAACCCACATCCCCTGTGATGAGACAGGGATGTTTTCTTCTGCCCGCTGAGTGCTTGCTCCAAGTAACATCTTTACAGCCTAAAACACGGAACACAATTCAAAACATTTTCATGTTGGTTCTCTCAATCTCTCTGTGGGATCAGCGGGAGGAGCAGTACTACTGATATAACACAGTTTTCAAGCATTTTAAAACATGATCAGCCTACAAACATAAAGCAAACACGGGTCACTAATGAGGGAACTGGAAAGATGGTAGAGCCACCTTTGAAAAGCATCTGAGGGACCAAGGTTTACACAGCCAGTTGGGAAAGGAACGCTTCAGTAACTCTGACAAGTTAGATGCAAAACTGGTTCCTGTCCAACAGGGCAGTAATACTGCAACCTCTGGGTCTGATTTGGGGTTTTTTCTATCAGAAGAAATTCTTTACATATCTAGGTCAAAAACGATTTGCGACTCATGCATATGCAAGTTAACATCCAACTTCGCAGAGTCTGGGCCCTAGACAGGGGTCAACAGTTGGGTCAAGCAAAAGTGTAGTTCCTTGGAGAGCTTCACACTCCTTGGGTGTGCCAGTTAGACACAGCTCTCGAGCACTGACACCAGAGAACCTGAAGCATCATTTGGCCTTACTGCCGCATCCTCAATACTTTTAAAAATCAATTTCCCCACTGGATGGATAAGAAGAGTGAAACGATGAGGTTGGGGGTGACTCGATCACAAAACTGAAGACTTACAGGGCAGAGCTGGAAACCCTTGCCGTCCTCTGGCTCCAGAAATCAGTCCTCAGATGACAGGAGTGGGTTCAGGGGCTGTGATGAATGGATTTTTCAAAGTAAACATTCTTGGCATCACTGTTGTCTCCAAACTTGTGTGTCCCCTGCCAGGGGCTGGGGGCCTCATTATCCGAAGCTACTTGTCCCACACACATCACCTGGACAGTGGGGACCCTTGGGCATTGCGCCCCTCCTGGGCCCACTTGATTTGGGCAGCTGAGGTGGGGGTCACCGTGCTCCCCATCCCAGCCCTGCCGGCCAAGCCGTCATATTGATGGGTTCTCCAAGAGCCCATCTGGCTCCACATTTCTGTCTCCTCATCCAGCTGAAAACGGTGAGCTGACCTGGGAGTATGAAGAATCCCAGGGCCCGCTCAACCAGATCCTGGGGATAAAGACATCCCTGACGTCGCAGGTGGACAATTACAAGCGGTAGCTGGATGAAGAGTCCAAGGTTGGCTTGCGGGTGAGGTCGGGGGCAACAGTGCCGCCTCCTTGAAGAAAGTTGTATGTTATGAAGATGCAGAAGGAACATGAAAATTATCTGATTCCACAGTGAGTAAAAAAGTTAACTACAAAGCCAGAGCATGCGTGTGGGCGCACGAGGCTAATTAAATGAAAGAAATTATGTATCCTTGTGGACGGTAATGGGGAGAGATCAAGGAAAATTAAACCTCGGTGGTTTGGGTTGCAGACTCCTATGTCTTTTCGCCTCTTGCTGTACTGTTGATCAACATCACATATCTTTAAGTGATGGTCCCAGGTGCCACAGAGACCAGGGGGACTCTGACAGGCCGGTCTGGCCCCCACAGGCCCGAAGCACGGCCAAGGTGAGTTTCGCCAACACCACGCACGACCTGGACCTGCTGGAGGAGCCCCTGGAGGAAGAGCAGGGAGGCAAGTCCCCGGCCCCCTCAGGACGTAGAGGTTTGACTCTGCTGCCATTCACTGCCAGCTCTGGGCTCACCACGCTGACTCCATCAGTCACCCAGGCACCCGCCACCCTTCCCAAAAGCCTGGCTAAAGGTCAGGCTTACAGGAAATATGGTTCTAACTAAAACGACACTATGGCTCCACTGGGAAGACGAGGGGATGGGAAATGAGGGACAGAGGCCAGAGAAAGCGCCAAAACCACACCTTCCACAGCAGGGCTGCTGCTGCTGCTGCTGCTAAGTCACTTCAGTCGTGTCCGACTCTGTGCAACCCCATAGACGGCAGCCCACGAGGCTCCCCCGTCCCTGGGATTCTCCAGGCACTGTCACTGGAGTGGGTTGCCATTTCCTTCTCCAATGCAGGAAAGTGAAAAGTGAAAGTGAAGTCGCTCAGTCGTGTCCA
>NW_011494795.1:541883-552507 GCF_000754665.1 Bison bison bison | reverse complement strand
GACCCCCCATAGACGGCAGCCCACGAGGCTCCCCCGTCCCTGGGATTCTCCAGGCAAGAACACTGGAGTGGGTTGCCATTTCCTTCTCCAATGCAGGAAAGTGAAAAGTGAAAGTGAAGTCGCTCAGTCGTGTCCAACCCTCAACGACCCCATGGACTGCAGCCTTCCAGGCTCCTCCATCCATGGGATTCTCCAGGCAAGAGTACTGGAGTGGGGTGCCATTGCCTTCTCCGCCACAGCAGGGCACCAAGAGCTAATGCCTAAAACCACACAGAGCACATTTCATTTAGAAACATGGACATCAAAGCCCAAAACCATCAGCTAACAGTGATGAAGGCAGGTGTCCGGGATGACCTGGAGTGTGCCCCTGACCCAGGACTGCTGTGTCTCCTAACGAACCTTACAGAATGACTGAACTCTTAGGATGTCTGGGCAGAAGCAAAAACAACGCACATTTAACTGGAACAAGCCAGCTTTACGCCCCATTTTCCACCGTGCATTGGTCACGGGAGGAGCAGGCCAACCAGACGCTGGCCCGCTACAGAAGACGGTGCACGAGCTGGGTGATGTCAAGGAGCGGACGGGCATGGCGGAGACTGCCCTCAGCAAGCTGCACTCCAGACACCGTGCGACCGGCAAGGGCATCACCTCCTGGAGATCGTCCAGGCGTCCAGGCTCCTCCAAGACGCCGTCTGAGGAGTGAGGGCCTGTGACCCCAGCCCATAGCCGGTAGGTGTGGACTTCATGCTCTGCAGAGAAGGCAATGGCACCTCACTCCAGTACTCTTGCCTGGAGAATCCCATGGATGGAGGAGCCTGGTAGGCTACAATCCATGGGGTCAATAAGAGTCGAACACGACTGAGCGACTTCACTTTCACTTTTCACTTTCCTGCATTGGAGAAGGAAATGGCAACCCACTCCAGTGTTCTTGCCTGGAGAATCCCAAGGGTGGGGGAGCCTGGTGGGCTGCCGTCTGTGGGGTCGCAGAGTCGGACATGACTGAAGCGACTTAGCAGCAGCAGCAACCATGCTCCAAGCTCACCTGCTCTGCTTTGCTCTTTCCGACTTCTCTTGGGTTCAGGCTAAGCCTTTTCTTACCGTTTGCTTAGGGAGGGAATAAAAAAATAGGGCACAGAATCTTTGTCTTAATTCTGACTCTTAAATAATGATTCTCTCAGAAAGTTAAGGAAACCAGTGTCTTGCCTCTGGATGAGTCTGACGATTAACATGTAACCTCCTTTCAGGGCAAAAACCTCAACGGGGTCCCTTCTGTTGAGCTCTCCTCTCTTGGTGGGGGTTACTCCTGAGGCTCCCTGCACCACCCAGACTCAGGAGGCATTGCAGCCCCTTCCACCTAGGTCTTATCTTCCAGGATCAGGCACCATGTGAAGCAGATCCCCCGGTTATGCCTGGGGTCTGCTGGCCCTGGTCCAGTTGCCCTGTCTTCATGTCACCGTCCTGTGTCACCATGGCACAGTCCTGCCAACAGCATCCAGAGGTGATGAGGTGGAGCCCCTGGGGTCTGCTCTCTGTGTTCTGGTTCATTCTGTCTTTAACCCCATATCCCAGGCCTATCCAGGCATGCCAGGCCCAAAGAAGGTGTCCCTAAAGCCTTATGACCTAGAAGAGAATGAACCAGGTATGACCTGGTGATGCTCATTACAAGGAAAAAAAGCAGCCCACGCACCTGGCGGCACTGTCTTTCTAGCAAGAAGGAGACAAAGATGTTAGAACTCCCAGCTCTGGCCCACAAGGATCTTCTCACCCTCTCTCTCTTTTTCCTGCCAGGGTGATACATATCTCAACAGCAGACCACTGAGAGGAAAAAATATACGAAAAATGGAAAACTGGGCCTATCCCAAGACTACTATGCAAAGGAAAGCGCAAGCCAGAAAAAGACAGGTGCAAAAGAATAAAGATAGCTGTGGGGGCGAGGGGCTTGAGGATGTAAATACCTGGCCATCAGAGGCAGGAAAATTAGCATGGCTTCTCTGAGAGACAGCATCAAGCACAAGCGCTTGGATAACAGTAACTGTGGGTCTGCTTTAGCTGAGATCCTACATGTTCATGTCAAGGATGGAATGTGTAATGTCTGTGGGACCTGGCTGTTCTCTAGGAGTAATTTCTCAGCTGGACAATTTTAATACCTTGTCCCCATGAATCTTAAATAGAAGAAACATGAAAAATAGGCTGACTGAAGATTGTTTTTAAGTGAAGAAGTTTTTCCTGAGACTTCCAAATCCAAAGGCAATTTTACAGTATACCAGGGTCCTGTGGCGACCCTGTGTCCTCCTTCACAGGCTTGTGTCTCAGGGATATGAAGACAGAGAGTTGAGATAGTTACAGGATGCTCTGGAGGGATGGCAAGATCCATCCAGGCTGACGACTCAAAGGCCCCCCACACACACACCCTGCCTCAGTGTCTCCCCCGATGCTCAGACACAGGCAGGTCAGCTCTGTGAGGGCAGATGGTTTTGGGTATTGTATTTCACTGCTGTTAATCATCAGTGAGAGAGTGCCAGACCCGAAGGGGCAACAGAGTGAATATGGTAAACACATGTGGAGTGAATGCCTCCCAAAGAAATGCACTGCTTTCTGACACTGCACAGAGCACTTCCTAAAATCAGGCTGGGGACTTCCCTGATGGCCCAGGGGTTAAGAATCTGCCTTGCATTGCAGAGGATGTGGGTTCAGTTCCTGGATGGGGAACTAAGACCCCACATGCACTAAGCCCCCGTGCTGCAACAACTGAGCCTATGGGATGACCTGAGGCAGCCAAATAAATAAATAAATAAATGAACATCTTTAAAAAAAAAAAAAAAGAAAGAAAATCAGATCCCTGCCTCCTGGCGGAATCCACTTGCCAACCCTGGTGTTGATACCCAGAACCCTGCAGAACCACCTGAATGGAAGAGAGGTCTCACGGTTTCTTCAAGTCACTCTTCTGTTCCTGGGTCCTTCAGTCTTCCCAAGTTTCCTTCCCAGATTTCCTTTGTCATCTTCTGGCACTTCTCAACCCCATTCCTCCCCTTTCTGTCCTAGTCTTTGGGGTACAGGGGCAGAGCCCTCAGAAAGACCCCCGCCCCAGCCCTCTGGAGAAGGGGGCTTCCCTTTGAATCTCACCACCTGACCTCTCTCCAATGCACTGGCAGACAGAAGTCACTGTTCGGACTGGTAGAGGAAGGGATAGTAATATTCTGTTGGTGGTACCCACATCATGCTTGTGATGTTTCTAAACTTGGCACTCTGCAGCTCTGGAGGGAACCTGGTTTGGGTCCTTGGGTGCAAATACACCAATGTGAAAACACTGCCCTCTGGTGGTGGGGTCTCCGAATGCTGGGTGTGACTAACCGGGGAGACCCCAAATCACACAATCTAAGAATTATTATATATTAGAATTTTAGGGACTTCCTTGATGGTCCAGTGGCTCAGACTCCATGCTCCCAGTGCAGGGGGCCCGAGTTTGATCCCTGGTCAGGGAACTAGAGCTTACACACCACAACTAAGTTTCCACAGGACACAAAATCCTACATGCCGCAACTGAAGACCCTTTGTGCTGCAACAGACTGAAGATCCAGAGTGCTGCAACTAAGACCCAGCACAGCCAACTAAGGAAATAAATACTTGCAGGGGAAGGGATTTTAGAACTGGAAGGGACATTTAGAGGGTATCAAGTCCAGCTTTTGGCTAATTTTGGATTCCCTTCCATAGCATCCCTGAAAAATAAATGGTAATCCAACTTGAACTCTTCCAGTGGAAAAAGGCAGCCCATTGCGGTTCTGGCTGACAGTCATGGTGCAAAAGTCCCACTCAGTACTGAATCGTAATGTCTCCCCTATTTTGACCTTATTCCGATCTAGTCTTCACTTCTGTAATTACACAAAATAAGTTCAATTCTTATGCATTGAAGTCAGACAGATAAGGTTTCCACTTTCCCACGAGTATGACCTTCGGCAACTTAACCTATCTTACCTCCTGCTTTCTTGACTATTAAATGAGGAATAATAACAGCATCTGCCTCGTAGGAATGCGAAGTTTAAACAAGAGAACTTGGCCCAGCGCCCATTATGCTAACGCTGAGCCATTTGCCAAGCTCCTTCTAGCATTCCTTATGACTTCCGCAGTTGACCTTCCCGGGGAGGCTCTCCCAGGCTGTTAGTCTGGTAGCTGATGGCAGCGAGCCTCTTGCTGGAGAGATGCCAGGGGCATCCATGAGGTTTAGACCTGGAGGACAGCCCACACGTGGAGAATTCTCCAGAATTCCACAGCAGCTCCTCACTCCGCTGGGGAGAGTGGGGGCCCAGACAGAGGCAGGCTCAGTGACTTGCCCAAGACCATTCGGTTAAGGCAGAGAGAGAAATAATTCTTCGTGGCAGGAGATGAGATGAAGTTTCTGACCCAGTATTTATTTAAAACACACACACACACACACACACACACCAGACTTCAGTTAGCCACATACGCTGTTTTTGCCTGAAAGTGTTAGTCGCTCAGTCATATCCGACACTTTGGGACCCCATGGACTGTAGCCCACCAGGCCCCTCTGTCCATGGGGATTCTCCAGGCAAGACTGCTGGAGCGGGTTTCCATTCCCTCCTCCAGGGGACCTTCCCGACCCAGGGATTGAACCGGGGTCTCCTATATTGCAGGCGGATTCTTTACCAGCTGAGCCACCAGGGAAGCCCACTGTTTTTGCCTGAGGACATGTAATTTCAGAATGACTTAAAGATCTAAGAGGGTATAATCCACGCAGTCTTGCAAAATAATATTAATTGTTATTCATGATGACTGAAACCAGGGCATTGGCACCATGTTCTGTAGAGTAGTTACTTCCCTGGCGGCTCAGATGGTAAAGCATCTGTCTACAATGCAGGAGACCCAGGTTCGAGCCCTGGGTTGGGAAGATCCCCTGGAGAAGGAAATGGCAACCCACTCCAGTACTATTGCCTGGAAAATCCCATGGACAGAGGAGCCTGGTAGGCTACAGTCTATGGGGTCACAAAGAGTCAGACACGACTGAGTGACTTCACTTTCACTTTCTGTAGAGTAAGTGGAGCAAACGTTTATTTACATGATTTTGGTAAATGTTTTGGGATAGTTTTTAAGACTGCTAAGTTTTGTATCACTGGCTATATTAAACATATATGTTTTATTTCCTATATTCTTAAAGCTCTGGCACCTGGGGACTCCCTGGCTGGGGAGTCACGGCCTCTCCCAGGGCTGCTGAGGGACAGCAAATGGCTCTCCTACACAGGCTCACCAATCCAGAGCCCACACTCTGAACCACCTCCTCTGCCCTGTTCGTATACCTTGGGAGTACTTCCCTCCCTAATCATCCCAGGACCAGGACCAGACGAGGGACCGCCCCTCTGCCCCAGAGCCCACTGAAGTTACTCCACCAGCCAATCCTAACCCTGCTCACCCAGCTGCCCCCTTTCCTTCCTGTGGGAACCATAACGAAAGCTCGTGCACCTGCTTTCCCCTTGCTCCTCTGGCTCCTGACCAACCCTGGGGCTTCCCCACAAGGCCCTGCGTGGCATGTCATGGTGTACCTTCTGCTTCCAGGGACAGGTCTCTGAGTGAATAAACTTTCTCCTTCATGACAATCATTTCCACATCTGTGTATCTTCCCATATCTGATTAAAGCAAATCCCAGGGACATTTGAAGGTACATATACCAATTAGCTTCCTCGTCCTCCTTTCACATGTGATCCAATCCTGGGTCCTTATAGGGAACCCAGCAGGTTCTGGGTCAACCCCCAGGGAGCACAACTTTGGGTATTTCCAGAAATCACAGACTGCTGCCCTAACACCCACACGCTACCAGGAACTGAGGTTGGAGATCTGTTGTGAAAAGGCCAACCTTGAGGTACGGTAAATCCGCAAGACTGGAAGGGAACTTGCTGGCTATTATAAGGGACTGTTCTCTCTTCTGAACCCTGAAATCTGGCTTAGGCTAATGAAAAATGTATCCTGAGGTTTTGGAGCAGTGATCCTGTAATACTTTTTTTCTACAGACATTTTTAAAAAACCAACTTTCAGGAGCTTCCCTGGTAGCTCAGTGGTAAGGAATCCACCTACCAATGCAGGAGACATGGGTTCGATTCTGGTCCATGGAGATCCCAAATGCGCTAGAGCAACTAAGCCCGTGTGCCACAACTACTGAGCCTGTGCTCTACAGCCTGGGAGCCACAGCTACTGAAGCCCTCATGCCTGGAGCCCACACTCCACAACGAGAGAAGCCACTGCAATAAGGCCGTGTACCGCAACTAGAGAGTAGTCTCTGCTCTCCACAACCGGAGGAAAACCCCACGCAGCAGTGAAGATCCAGCACAGCCAAAAATAAAATAAATACAATTAAAAAAAAAGATATCACTAAAGACCTTCTAAACACCTATAGAACAATTCTTTAAACATCACTAATTATGTAATTGTTTAATGCTTAATGACCTCCATAGTGATTACATTTGTTGAGCAGTACAGGACATGCACTATATTTGATGAGAATTAAATATTACCTTTAATAGATATGTACCATAAAGCAAATAAACAATGTAAATGTGTAAAAGACATATCATTAATGCACTAGGATTTAGCAAAATAAATATGACAAATTGGGTAATTTTTTTTAATGGTTGCTGGGACGTCCCTGATGGTCCAGTGGTTAAAACTCTGCACTTTCACTGGCAGAGAGAACTAAGATCCCATATGCCACACGGGCGGGGAATCCATATGCCACTTAGGGAACTAAGATCCCACATGCCACGTGGGGTGGCCAAAATTGTTTTAAAAATGAATCCAAGAGAAGACCTGAGAACTATTCTCCTTATTTGATGGAAACTTAGAGAAGTTGACTGACTTGCCCAAAGTTCCATACGTACTGTAGCTGGTAAACTGCAGAGTCAGAGTTTGAACTAGATAAATAGAGTTCTATTTATCTCCAAAGTTAATGAACTCTTTTAAGCTATCATACTTTTTTTTAAATAATAGATTGCATAAAAAACATTTTAAAAATGTGTTAGAAATAAAATGTGTAAGAAGTGGCCCTTCAGGAGATTTACAGGCTGGTGACTACAGATTTCACTTACCAAATTAGGAAAATGATACTTTGTATTCATAAGTATGCTTACATGCTTGCTCTTCTAAGTATGGTATTTGTGACAGTATGCTATTTACATACATCTGAGACTATCTTACATCCCTAGATACCCCATAAACTGGCCCCATCCCTGCGCTATGGAAATAAACTGGATGATCAGCCTTTGAACCACTTTGCTGAACACCTGAAACTAACACAACACTGTGAATCAGCTATGCGTTAGTTGCTCGGTCATGTCCGACTCTTTGTGACCCCATGGGCTGTAGCCGGCTCCTCTGTCCATGGGATTCTCCAGGCAAGAATACTGGAGTGGGTAGCCATTTCCTTCTCCAGGGGATCTTCCCGACCCAGGCATTGAACCTGGGTCTCCTGCATTGTAGGCAGACTCTTTATGGTTTGAGCCACCAGGGAAGCCATCTGAGACTATCTTACTTCCCTAGGCATCCCATAAATTGGCCCCACCTCTTCGCTACGGAAATGAACTGGATGATTAGCCTAGAGTGGAAAAATCTGCATGCATTTTTCAATCCCTCCGCACTGAATTGTATAAGACCTTTTCTACAGGAAATTTTCCCTCGTTAGGACCACACCCAGCACTTGGGACAATATCTAAATCATAGGCATTATTAACAAAGAGTATGCATTTATGGTTTTGTCCTTTTGTTAATTTTTTTTTTTTTTTTTTACTTTTTGGCCACATCATATGGCATGTGGGATCTTAGTTCCAGGACCAGGGATCAAACGCACACCTCCTGGAGTGGAACCACAGAGTCTTAACCACTGGGCCACCAGAGAAGTCCCTGTTAACTTGTAAGTTTTATAGGTATTGATTCAATAATATTTTCAAGAGTCTTGTGGGGAACAGGTAGCTAGCATTAACCCATGCAAGAGACAGAAGTGGAGGCAGACTGGTGGTAAGTGCTCACTGTCATTCAGCTGGTGGCACAAACAAGAACCAATCTTCTTACTCTCCAAATCCACATTCCAGATACTATATCAAAGGTTTCCTGAACAGAATGAAATTCTTAGATCTTTGCAAACACATAATCTTTCCAACGTATGATTGGTTATGTTCTGGATGTTCCTATCTGTACAAACCCCCTTTCCCATTCACAACTGGGAGTGACCAATTGAAATCTCCAGACCGTTTCTTTTATTCGTTTCGTTCAACAGATATTACCTAGGCACTTCCAGGTTCGAGGTACTATGCATTTCCTTCTACTTAAGACATCTGTGAACTGGTTTCACCCTAGTCTCAAAGTTCCTTGAGGACAGTAGAACTTCACCCAACTCTTCTGTACACTGCACAGAATGCCTGACAATACTTGGCACTTGGTGAATACTCATTGTTTCATGACTTGAAGCTTGACCAAAACTCCAATCTAGTCCTATTCCAATTCCAATTGAGGGGGATGGGACAAGATGGCAGAGTAGTAGGACCTTGAGTTCACTGCCTCTAAAGAGCTCATCAAAATTACAACTAATTGCTAAACAGCCATCGATAAAGAAGACTGGAACCTACCAAAAAAGAGATCCTACATCCAGACATAAAGAAGAAAGCACAATGAGATAGGAGAGGCACACTCTTGATAAAATCAATTCCAAATGAATCAATAATGCAAATAAAATCATCCATAGCAGTGTCCAACCGCTTCATTCCTCCTGTTTCCCATTTCTAAGTACCAACTTCCCTGGAATTGATTTTTTAAAGGGCACAGTCCTCATATTGGATAGTAGATTAGGGTCATCACAGTAGTCTAAAAAACACACACTTGGTTTCCTTGTAATTCCAATGTTCTTACACCAGACCATGATGGGATAAGGGGGCAATGTTCTGGACTAGGAATTATGTCAGCATTGCCACTGACTTCCATCAAAATCTTCCTGGAGTCTCAAAAACCTCTGGCCCTGTTTCCTCAGTTATAGAATATGATGGTTTCACTTAAGAGCCCCTGAGGAACTAAGAGTCTACCATCCAGAATGCCTCATAAAATATGAAAGAAAATGCATCGAATGGTAAGCTTTGTTTAGGCTGAAATGCAAAATATTAACTCAAAAGATAGAATCAGTGATTAACGTTAAAATGTCTCATTGTTACTCTTCTGGGGCTAAATTATTTCTTACCTTGTCATTTATCATAAAGAGTTTGGTATTATTGATTTCTATGTGTCACTCTCATTTACCCAGACTATAAATCCCTTCAAAGAAGGAACTGTCCTTTGTAAAGAGGTGGTATCTAAGGTAAGCACTTGGTATTTTGACTCTGGGTAACAACTCTACATACTTTCGGATTCGTTCATCTGACTTGGAGACATAGGAGGAATCCTCGCTTCCACGTGCGGTCCTTCCCATGCCAGGATGCTGTCTCCAGGAAGGAATAATTAACTGAAAATGATCTTTCCACTCTCAATGTGCCCTAGGACCAAAGACCTTGCAGCCATGGGACCAAAGATAACCAATTATTCCAGGGCATTAGCACTGAATAAACAGCCCCAGAGAAGACAGTATATGTCGCTGTGAAGTCGGGAATCTGACAAGTTCACTTTGGTAAACATCACCTGACAAGTTTCTGGGTCAATCACCCCAGGGCCAGGAGAGCTGGTCCAAAATTTCTGAGTTCAAGGGCAGCCAGTCTGGTGGAAAGAGGGGTTCAAGTCACTGTCTTCCTGAGTTTGAGGGACGGCTGAACTCCCCCAACTCCTAGGTCCTGTGGCGCCACCTCGGGAGCAGGGAACGATGCTGACCCAAGAAGGGTAGAGAACGTTCCTTGGAGAGACCTCCACAGAGGGAGGGCGGGCTCTGAAGAGGCCTCCTCACAGAGGGAGGAAAAAAAAGTAGGGATTTGTCGGTCCGTTTGGTTCAAAAGGTCCCAATTCTCAGGAATTCATTCCGTGACCAAAGCACTTGTGAAAACGCCAAGGCCCCACACTTCGGCCCGCGAGTCTCAGGACATTTTGCGAGGAAAGCACTAAGAGGTCCACGTTGTCCCGCCACCAGCTCCCAGCGCTCCCTGGACGCAAACTCCTGAAAAGCCGCCCGACCCTTCCCCGCGGCGCGCGCGCCCCAGGGCGCGCGTGCGCCGGCAGCCCGCGCCGCCGCGCTGCGCAGGCGCCGTGGCCACTTCCGGGAACTGTCAGCCGCTCCCTCTGGGCCTCGGTCCTCCGCCCGCGCCCGCCGGAGCCTGTTCGCGTCGACTGACCAGAGTCCGCGAATTCAACGCTCCGAGCCCGTCCGTACGGCCCCGATCCCAGGTAAGGGGCAGCAGGGGCGAGCTTCGGGCCCTGCTAGCCTCCCCTGGCCCGGCCTCGCTCCCGATCTGAACCTGCGGGGGCAGTAAGGCGGGGGCTTAGGCCGCGGGGCCCGGAGGCGGAGGGGAGGGGCGGGCCGGGGGGAGGGGGCGGGGAGGCGGTGTTCTCTGAGGGGCCTGCCGAGCCCTGGGGTCCCCACATGCCCAGATCCATTTCTCAGCGATTTTCAAGTTCCGATGCTCCTCCAATGCCAGAATGAAAGACTGCTTCTCCTGCG
>NW_011494795.1:541474-541783 GCF_000754665.1 Bison bison bison | reverse complement strand
TCCTGCGCTTCCTTCGTGGGCATTTATCACAGGCGCTAAAATTGTAGTGAATGGGATCACCACCCTCACCCCCGATCGCGCGTCGAGAGGCACAGTTCATTCCTTTCTTCAGCGTCTAGAATAGGGTCCCTGAGCGCAGTAAGCGCCCCTGGAATGTCTGTTCCTGTCTAGGGCAGCCCTGTATCCTTCAGCTATAGGGGGAACCTTTCCGAACCTACGAAGAAGCCTCCGCCGAGTTCTTTAAGAATCTCCCCGCTTGAGTGCCGCCTTCCCCTAAGTCATGGTCGACCCCTGGCGCTCCTAGTCCTG
>NW_011494795.1:538482-541374 GCF_000754665.1 Bison bison bison | reverse complement strand
TTTTAAGCACCTTTCTCATTTCTAATCCTCGAGTCGGACTGCCCAGCCTCCCTCCCATCCCGGCACCACCACTGCTTGGATGGCCCTGGGAAGGTTGCTCGTCTGAATCCCCGTTTTCTCATCTACATTAATAAGATCCTTAAGGGGTTTCTGAGGCTCCAGTGAGCTTGTTTGCATACATTGCTTAGGATAGCCCCTGTCCCTTAGTATGTGCTCAGTTAAGTTTTATTCGTGCTTCTTACATTCTCTGTGTGTCTTCCCTTCCTCTTCTACCCTTCTCTCCCCAGATTTGTGGACCAGAGAAGTGTCAGATTTATGTTTCTGGCCCCAACCTGGTATTGCTCCACTGCTGGGAATATGGTAGGCCCTTTAATACATTGTGGGCTTTCCTGGTGGCTCAGATGGTAGAGCATCTGCCTGCAATGCAGGAGACCTGAGTTTGATCCCTGGGTTGGGAAGATCCCCTGGAGAAGGAAATGGCAACCCACTCCAGTATTCTTGCCTGAAAAATCCCATGGTCAGAGGAGCCTGATAGGTTATAGTCCATCTGGTCGTAAAGAGTTGGACACGACTAAGCTACTTCACTTTCTTTAATACATTGTAGTTTAGAATCTTTTATTATAAAGCCATCTGTTCTCATACTGGGGCTTTGGAATCAGAAGGCAGTGCTAACCTACTTTTATCTAATTCAACTCCTTGCTGAAATTACCTAAATTATCCTAGTTCTGCCCTCTTTCTTTAATCAGTTTTTAAATCTAACCTTTTAGTATCCAATAGACCCTGGGTGTTTCAGGTATCTATAAAAAAAAAAAAAAAAAGGAGAGGTATCATTCAGGAGGATATTTTTGCCAGGTGAGGGAGTAGGTAGATGTAAGTGGCTGCTTCTCCCTCAAAGTATTCGGAGACCTTCCAAGGTTAATTCATCTGCTTATCACAGTTAAAGGAGGGGATCATCTTGGAAAAATAAATCTCCTGCTAGGAGGGAGAGGATCAGTAATTCCATCTAGTTAACTAATCCTAAACAGGTTCTCCCTAATGAGGTTTAGTCTGCTGGTCGAAGCTGGAATTGGAACCTGTCTCTGAACACTGTAGAGGGTGTGGTGACCTTGTCAGAGTACCTGGTATTGCTGGGTTGGGTGATGAGAGCAATTAAAAACTGGATGAATCACAGTCTCAAACACTGACCTTAAGTAGGAAACTGACATCCCTACTGTACAATTACTTTAAAGCTCCAGGGCCAGGAAGGTAAAGCCTGTGTAGGTGTTTCCAATTGAGAGGGTACTCCCTGGGGTGTATTTTTGGGGCAGGTTCAAAAGCCTTGGGTCAGAGGGAGAAAGGGAACTCATTTTTTGAGTATGTCTTTGGGGGTAGGCTTTGAACCACATGTGTTCACGTGTTCTCTCATTTAATCCTCCTACCACTGGCCTTGCTATGTCAGTTCTATGTCCATTTCACAGATGAAGAAAAATGAGTTTTGGAGATAGCAAGTGACCTGCCCACGGTTTCCTGGCTAGTGTGTGTCAAAGCCAGGATTCAAACCCAGGTCCCCTTCGCTCCACCACCCATGGCTAACCAAACATTAGGATGACTCAAGTGATAGGTAGAGAAAGGAACTGAGGGATGGACGGGTCCTCTGGAGTCATATTGTGCTACAGAGAAGTCATTTTCTCCCTCTCCATGCTGGCCATTAAAAAGTCATAAGTAGAAGTTTGTTAATATCATCACCTTTTTTGTCTGTCCCTTTTTCTTCTCTCTATCCTCAATAAGACAAGCTTTCCAGTTTTCACTTAAGTAGAAATCACAGTTTAGAAATGATAATTATCACCCTAGGACAGAAGGTTTCTTTTTCCTAGTGAAAAAAAAAAACAAAAAACCCAAGCTGTCATTATTCTCCTTTCACTGAGTTTCATGAACACATGCTGTGTTCACTGGTGGTGTCTTATGAATTGGACGAACATGAATGTTGTCTTGGTCTACAGACTTAAAATAGCCACATGATTATAGAAGTACAGGTCCTGAGTGTAGGTCCAAATATGGAACCTGAATGATATAACAAAATTAGAAGTGCAATTTTAGAAGTTAATTATGCCATTGAGTAAATGTTTACCTCTTTTGAAGGCTTTGCTCCATTGCTTATAACCCTGAGTTTTAGAATGAGAAAGCCTTTATGTTATTTTGAGTAACTGAGTAAAGCCTTTTGTAATGGCTAAGCATCAGAGAAAAAGAATTACGCATTGAGCATCTGGAAATTTATTTTTCAGAAGAAATTTAGGCGGTTTTACTTGAATTCATTAAAAAAAAATTAATTTTCAGTTAGAGACTTCACCTGTGAGTTGCAACTTGCAGAACATGTACAAGTAAAAAAAAAAAAATTAATGATCTTGAGCTTCCCCTGTGGTCCAGTGGTTAAGAATCTGCCTGCCAATGTAGGAGACATGGGTTTGATCCCTGGTCCACAGAGCAACTAAGCCCAGGCACCACAACTACTGAGCCTGCTGGCCGCGACGACTGCAGCCTGTGTGCTCTGGAGCCTGTGCTCTGCTATGACCCTCTCTCCTCAGCTAGAGAAAGCCCTCCTGCAGCAGTGAAGACCCAGCGAAGTCATAAATAAATAAATAAATAATTGTTTGATTAATTACCTAAATATCGTCATTCTTAGAATAGAATGGAAAACACATTTCTCAGCCAGTTCAAGATATCAGATGTTTTATTTAAGGGTATATTTATCTCTTTTTGACCCTTGGATTCCTTTACAACAATTAGCAGAGGCATTTCCTTTGCTTTCCACTGAGATTGATTTCTGCTTTGTCTGCTGAATTCTTATTGTTCACCTCATAACCTTCTGGTGGCCTTCCCATTCATTTCCTGCTTACATCAGAATTCCTGTCTCAC
>NW_011494795.1:526170-538382 GCF_000754665.1 Bison bison bison | reverse complement strand
TCACATTTCTGTCTCCACCCTAAGTTGACTTGTACTTAAAGCATAGAATCTTCAGTGCTGTGAGAATGCCTCTTAGATATGATTTTAAGGGGAGAGGTGGTAAGGGTGGGGGGAGGGCACCTGGCTACTTTGAAAACATTTCTCCTATTTCAGGTAAAGCTTGCTTCATCAGTCTCTCTAGATTGGGATGCCTGTAAAAATAGAGAATTTGATAGGATTTTTTATTTAATGAGTTTCACAAACTCTGCTTTTCATTTAGTTGCAATAACAAGTTTAGAGGATAAATAACAAACACCTGCCTAATCTTCACCAGTTGTTAACATGTTGCCACATTAGCTTTTATACATCTACTTTGTTGTCCTGAAGGAATGAAAATAAATTACAGGGGACTTCATCCCTAAAGCTTCATCTCTATCTCCTAAGAGTCGGAACATTCTCCTACCTATGGCCAACCATTATCATAGTTGGGCTTCCCAGGCAGCGCAGTGGTGAAGAATCTGCCTGCCAGTGCAAGAGACTCGGATTCCATCCCTGGGCCAGGAAGGTCCCCTGGAAAAGAGAATGGCTACCCTCTCCAGTTGGAGAAGGCAATGGCACCCCACTCCAGTACTCTTGCCTGGAAAACCCCATGGATGGAGGAGCCTGGTAGGCGGCAGTCCATGGGGTCGCACAGAGTCGGACATGACTGAGCGACTTCACTTTCACTTTTCACTTTCATGCATTGGAGAAGGAAATGGGAACCCACTCCAGTGTTCTTGCCTGGAGAATCCCAGGGACGGGGAAGCCTGGTGGGCTGCTGTCTATGGGGTCGCACAGTCGGACATGACTGAAGTGACTTAGCAGCACCCTCTCCAGTATTCTTGCCTGGAGAATCCCATGGACAGAAGAGCCTGGCGAGCTACCTTCCATGGGGTCTCAAAGAGTCAGACATGACTGAGCGACTAACACACACATTATCATAGTTAAGAAATGGAAAATAATTCCATGTTATGTGATAGGTAGTCTAAATTCAAATTTTTCCTATTTTACAAAATATATTTTTGATGGCTATTTAAAAAATGTAGATTTACAGTCAAGTTTCATTTATAAAATTTGGTTTTTATAGCTCTTTTAATCTAGAACAACCTCCCCCAGGGACTTCTTTGGTGCTCCAGTGGTTAAAACTCCGAGCTTTCAACAGAAGCAGCAGGAGTTCAGTCCCTGGTTGGGGAACTAAGATCCCACGTGCAGTGCAGCAAGGCCAGAGAATTGAAAAACTAAGTGTACAATTCAGTGACTTGTAAGACAGCCACCCCACCCCGACTCCCAGCTTTTCTGAATGGTCCCGATCAGTTCTTTTATAGGATGGCACACATTTCTGGTTTTAACTGTTTCCGCTTTATGTTATGTAACTAAGGCCACTCTCCTTTATTTCCTATAAACTGGAAATTAGATCTTGAATGGATTTAGCATAAATGTTTGGCATAAATATTTCATAGGTAGGTTCACCATCTCTTTTATTACCAAGCTTCTTCATAGTAGCCCTGTGTCCTGTTTTCATGGCACAATTATTAACAGGGCCTGTTTTGCTCTCTTGGAAGTATTAAGTGGTCACTACTTATAAGCGATGATGTGCACTTCAAACTGCCTCCCTTCAGGAAGCCCATCAGATTATTGTTCCACTACTTAATGATATTAAGATAGATTACTTGGCTAAGGTGGTGACAGATTTTTTTTTATGGTAAAGGCATGTTTTTTTGTTTGTTTGTTTGCAGTTAGTAAATAATCTGTGGGTGGTTCTTTTGAGACTATGACTATCTCATACCCCAGCAGTCCTTAACTCATGGTTTTAGAGTCCTTTGATGACCTTTGACAGAATAAATTCCACATTGGTGGTTACAGTGCTAACTGTATTTAAATGATTAAGATTTGAAGTTGAGATTGATTCTCTTTTAATGAGAGAATAATGTTTTATTTATTCCCCAAACATTTCAGGATCCCCAGACAACTTAAATATGGGTTGCCTACTATTTTAAATGCTTTTTTCTATTTCTTGTTGCAGCTTCTATCCTTTGAAAACACTAAGAATAATGTCCCTGCATCAGTTTTTACTGGAGCCAATCACCTGTCATGCCTGGAACAGGGATCGTACCCGTAAGTATGCCAAGTATCGACTTGGCTCCTTTATCTCAGTACCACTGATTCTCTTAGATGTTGGCATTTTTAAGAATCACATATTTCAGTGTCATATGTAAACAGGGACATAGCTTCAGAGAACTAGGTCAGTCAGCTGGGATTTTGATAAGGATTACTTTGAATCTGTAGCTTCACTATCTCTTTTAAAGCAATTCAGACTTGGTTTACTTTTTTTTTTTTTTTAATGAATTTATTTGTTTGTCTGGGCATGTGGGATCTTTAGTTGCCACATGTGGGATCTAGTTCCTTGATCAGGCATCGAACCAGGGGGACCTGCACTGAGAGCACAGTCTTAGCCACTGGACCACCAGGGAAGTCCCAGTTTGCTCTTATTTTTGAATAAATCTTTGGCACATAAACAGTATACTTAAGGTTGTTGTTGAATAAAGTGAAAACCTAGATATGGGCCTCTATGTGGATATTTCAGAGAAGGTGATGGCACCCTACTCCAGTACTCTTTCCTGGAAAATCCCATGGACGGAGGAGCCTGGTAGGCTGCAGTCCATGGGGTCGCTAAGAGTCAGACATGACTGAGTGACTTCACTTTCACTTTTCACTTTGATGCATTGGAGAAGGAAATGGCAACCCACTGCAGTGTTCTTGCCTGGAGAATCCCAGGGGCAGGGGAGTCTGGTGGGCTGCCGTCTCTGGGGTCGCACAGAGTCGGACACGACTGAGGTGACTTAGCAGCAGCAGCAGCAGCAGATGGATATTTGAACCATGGCAGAATGGTGAATCCAGAGCTTCTACTTTGTGGTCACGTCCTAAAGCTTCATAGCTTAGTTTCCTATAATTCTGTCTCTACTGTCCCATCTAAAAATAGGGTTTTAGAATATTTCCAATTATGTTTAATAGAAACATAAGTTATAATTTTTCTCATTTAAACTAGTCGATATACTCAGTATCTTAAAAGTCACATTTTTTTGTTAGGCCACATTCTAATCTGAAACATAGTTTTCAGGTTTAAATTTAGATTTGGATTTTGAAATCCCTACACACATCTTGGAGATTTAAAGAAATATGTAACTGGTTTCCAGAAAGCACTTAAAGTCTTAGAATTTTAGAGCTAGGTATTTATTCCGTAGTTTCATCTTTAAACAGATGTGGCTTTCCTAAGGAGTGAAGAAAAGGGGATATGATAGATGAGGGAGCTGTTAAATGATTGACCTAAAGTTTGGGTCATAGACTTTAATTTTAAGAAATCAATTTTTATTTTTTAAAAATGGATGAACTAGAAAGAAAAATATCATATAAGTTCAAAAAGTCCATTATATATGTATATTCTTAATATTTTAGATTGGTTAAAGAGATTTCTCTTAAAAACAGATTTGTATTTTGTGATTTATATTGGCTTTATTGTAAAGAAAAACTTCAATTTATTTTATCAGTAGAATCAAAGGTATTTTTCCTTAGTAAACGAGTGGTTCCTATTTCGGTTCATGATAGCAATAATAAGAACCTACAAGCTATTTGCGGTGTTTCAGAAAGTGTACAGAAATTAAATATTTATCATTCGTAACATCAGACAGTAAACTAAAACGTCAAATATTTTACTGTGGCCCAAAATCATGTCAGTTAAGTATAGCTGTGTTGTTTGTTTGTTACTGGTTAGAATCCTTAATTGATAGTTGTGTATGTTTCTAATAAAATGAAATTTTTAGTTTCTCTTTAAAACGCTTTAAAATATGGGCTCCAAGTAGAGGTAAAAATAATAAAGGAATTCTTTAGGAGCCAAAATTGGAAACCATTTTCTAGAATTGCCTTCCTGTTCCTTCCTTCAATCTGTTTTTAAAATGCTCACTGTAGGAATTCCCTGGTGGTCTAGTGGTCATGCTCCAATTCAGGAGGTGCAGATTCAGTCCCTTCGGGAAACTAAGATCCCACATGCTGCCTGACATGCCACCCAGCGAAGCCAAAAAAAATTTCTTTTAATAAGTAAATAGATAAGTAAAATATCCACTGTGGGAATTCCCTGGTCATCTAGTGGTTAGTACTCCATGCTTTCACTCCCAAGACCTGGGTTCAATCCCTGGTCAGGGAACTAAGATCCCCACGAGCCCTGCGGCACAGCCTGAAAAAAAAAAAAAAAGCCCGCTGTAACAGATACCTTTTTTGGTGACAGGTTCAAATATTAACCTTTGACTTTTTTTTTTTCCAGAGATCGCCCTTAGCCCCAATAATCACGAGGTCCACATCTATAAGAAGAACGGGGGCCAGTGGGTGAAGGCCCATGAACTCAAGGAACACAATGGACACATCACAGGTAAAGGGAGTGGGCTCAGTGCGGCATTTCCCAGCACTGCACACTCTTGTAGACAGACAGCCTAGTAAAGAAGTCAGCCACCCTACTCAGAGTCGTGCAGCACTTACTGAGCTGTCTTTAGAGAATTTGAGAAAATATCCTAATATTGACCTCGGTCTTGAAGTGTGTCTCTGAGCCCCACTGGTACACAGAACTCTGCTAGTGTTCCTGAAAACACAGCCTCTGGGGACTAAACAGCTTAGATGGAGATGAGACATGAAAGCCAGAACCAGACAGCACGT
Source organism: Bison bison bison (assembly GCF_000754665.1). NCBI lineage: Eukaryota > Metazoa > Chordata > Mammalia > Artiodactyla > Bovidae > Bison > Bison bison. The sequence continues at coordinate 533,663 of NW_011494795.1, read as the reverse complement.
CAGCTGGGTGAAACTGCCAGCCAGGCTGGGTTCGCAAGTCCTGAGGGAACACCGTGTCTCCCAGAACTTTCCTGTATGTTGTTTTTGGGGCGAGGAAGACATTCCAAAATACCGAAAAGGACAAAGAGGAGTGTAACCAAATACCCATATTCCTGCCACCCAGAATTAGCCGCTGTTTATCTTTTTTCCTGTGCCAGAAAATTTGGGAAATGAAAGATTGGATTATAAGGAGTGTTATTCTAGACAATGGTAACGCACCCTCTCACCCCCGTGCCCATTCCTGTCCCCCAGAAGGCGGTCTGAAGTTTGGTATGGTACTGTCCCCGTCTGCTTTTTATAGTTTCACTTGCATGAATATGTGTTATCGTTCAGTCACTCAGTTGTGTCCAGCTCTTTGAGACCCCGTGGACTGCAGCATGCCAGGCTTCCCTGTCCTTCACTCTCCTGGAGGCTGCTCAGACTCACGTGCATGGAGTTGATGAAAGTGAAAGTCACTCAGTGGTGTCTGACTCTTTGCGACCCCATGGACTAGTCCATGGAAGTCTCTAGGCCAGAATACTGAGTGAGAAGCCATTCCTTCTCCAGGGGATCTTCTCGACCCAGGGATCGAACCCAGGTCTCCCGCATTGCAGGCAGATTCTTTACCAGCTAGGCCACCAGGGAAGAAGTATGGAGGTGGAGGTAGATCCAGCTGATCGCTTTTACCCACTGGTTAGCATGTCATGCCTCATTTGTTTATTCATTCCTGCACTGAAAAACATTTATTTCCACTTTTTCCTTGTGACATTGAAGTGCTAAATTGAGCGTGCCTAGGAAGATCTCCCGGAGAAGGCAATGGCACCCCACTCCAGTACTCTTGCCTGGAAAACCCCGTGGACGGAGGAGCCTGGTGGGCTGCAGTCCATGGGATCTAGAAGAGTCGGACACGACTGAGTGACTTCACTTTCATGCATTGGAGAAGGAAATGGCAACCCACTCCAGTGTTCTTGCCTGGAGAATCCCAGGGATTGGAGAGCCTGGTGGGCTGCTGTCTATGGGGTCGAACAGAGTCGGACATGACTGAAGCGACTTAGCAGCAGCAGCAGCAACAGGAAGATCTCCGTCCAGGAGCGAATATTTGTCTCTGGGAGACTTGCTGTACCCCAGGGCTATGCAGATCTCAGCCTTGCCAGGCGTCGTCAGCTTGCCTTCATCCCACCCACCCTGACAGGAGAGCTGGCCTTCCCAGGCTTGATAGAGTCAGACTGGCCCATGAGTGAGTGGTGGTCTCTCTCTGAGTTGCATTTCCCTGGTTCATAGAAAGGTTGCTGCTGCTGCTGCTAAGTCGCTTCAGTCTTGTCCAGCTCTGTGCGACCCCATAGACGGCAGCCCACCAGGCTCCGCCGTCCCTGGGATTCTCCAGGCAAGAACACTGGAGTGGGTTGCCATTGCCTTCTCTGCATAGAAAGGTTGAGCCACTGTTTATTAGCCACCTGGGTTTTCTTTTTCATAACTTCACTGTTCATAACTCCTAACCACTCTTCCACTGAATTTTTGTGTCCTTTCTTCTTGTCAATTTGTAAAAGACTGGATCTTAAAGCGGTGGTTCTGAGGCAGATTCCTAAGTGTGCAGTAACGTTCATCTTTGACAAAAACCCTCAATGAATAGCTGGGGAAGGTAACATCAGAGCAGTGTTGTTAAGAAAGCGTCAAGTAAAGGAGAGAGAAAAATGGAGCATTTTTACAAAGGTTTTCAGAACTTGGTGAACCGTTTCTTGATGCCAGATTTCAAGAGAATGTATTACTGTGCTGGGAAATCCTATCTGACAGCTTTTTTTAAAAAAAAACATACTCACTTATTGCTGTGTTCGGGAAGAACTCTTTATTCTTTGACCCTTAACTACTGTAGTTTCTTTTTTATCCTGTTTTCTGGCTGAGTGATTGAGCCTCTTGCTTTCAACAATTTGGCCAAGCACATCAAAACTTACTCTCCATAACATTTCACTTACAAATTTCTCACGTCTGTCTTGGGTCTCCCTTCTTCTCGAAGTAATTTTGGCACTTAAGTGGGCAGCACAGGGACTGATGGTAAATGTTTTGTTTTTTTTAATTGGGACCCTTGAGTTTTGCCTCTGATGTTGATTAGCATAAAGATATCTTTCCCGCATCAGAAAAAAACAGCATATTTTGACCTTCTACACCCCTTAGATTGTGTCCCCAGCAAAAACTCATGACTGTCTCTTCTGGCTTTGACCAGTGATTTGTGTGTGATGCCAGTCAGGGGCCAACTGGCTGTATTACCAAACTAGCATCAAAGACATAATTTCTATTTTGGTTGCTATTGCTTTCCCACGGCCTTATTTCTATGAGGTTTGGCCTATTTCCATTAAGTCCCTTTGCCGGTGGCCTTGCAACCTAAAAATAAGCACCCTCATATTTTAAATTGGAATTTTAGCATTAGGAAATATTGAAAAAATGAGAAAAGGCCAAGATGAAAGACCAAAGAACTAGCCAAGAAAGTGAAATAGTTTTGTCCTTTCTCTCCCCTGCTTCTCCTTTGGAATCCTTTGTACTTGGGCCTGTTTTCTGTCCAGATGCTCAAATGACATTTTTCTTTTTTAGATCTGAAGAAAAAACTGTTGTTGGAAAAGTCTAAATATAACTCTGTGGCAGGAGACCAAAGATCAGACATACTTTCTCAGAGAGATAGTAACTATGGAAAAAGCAAACGCCCCTCTGAAGTTTTTTAGAAGAAAAATCTGCTCAGTAGTACAGAGGAAAAGAATATGGTGTGCATCAAAGGACAGCAGAGTCTGGTGCTTTTCTTTGACTTTATTGTTGTTAAATATTTGATCACCATCTCTTAAAAAAAAAAAAAAAGATTTTACTGTGGAGTTTTAAACAGATGGCATATAAAAGAGTAATGCAATGAGCCCAGCCCCTATATACCCATCACTCAGAGTCAACAATTACCAATTGGTAGCCAGTCTTGTTCTCAACTCACTTTCCTTCTTCCTGTTCTGTTTTCAAGCACATCCCAGACATTGCCTCATCTCACATTTTCAGTTCCTGTCTCTAAAAGATAAGGAGTCTTCAAACAGTAACCAGTACAGTTGTCAGTTGCTTTAACTGGCATCCTCATAAGGTACACACATGGTTGGGATTAACTGATGTCTCTCCAGTTCATGGGTTCCTTCTCTTTTCCTTTGCTATTTGCTTGTTAGGAAACTGGAGAGATCGGTTGTCGGTCCTGCAGTGTCTGCCAGAGCCTGGGTTTTGCAGACTGCAGGCACTCAGTGCGTCACAGGTTCCTTCATGCTCTGTTTCCGTGACTTGCTGGTTGAGGTTAGGAGATGGCAGGTTCGTGAAGGAGGCACGTAATGTCAGGTCATCTTTCTCTCTGTGATGTTAGCAACTGTTGATGATCTTTCCCCTACCCGTTATTTTAGAAGTGGCTGCACCATGGTAAGACTCTCTAGCATTTCCTCTCTATTAATTGGAATGCATTTATAAAGGACACGCTTACCTTCACCTACTGTCTGGTTATCCTGGAATGCAGTTTGTAAAGGAAAAGATGGGACAGACGCTCGAGTCCTTTCCTTTTCTTTTGAAGTCTTCTCATGGCAGGAAAACAGAAAAAAAAAAAAGATGCAGCACTAAATTAGCAAGAGATGAGAACTTGCCTTTTACTGACCGTCTGCCTTCCTCACTTTTTAACAAGTATGTGCTTTTGCATTACATTTCTGGGAATGTATCATAGATCATTTTAACCAAAGCAAGAAGGTATGTGCCTTAATGTTCATGCCGATTTTATCTATTCTATTAATAATAAGTGATTGGAAACCAAACATACAACAAAAGGATGTTTTGGGAAATTATTGTGATGAGATCCGTGTTCTAACATAATGTATAACCACTGCTAATTTACTGAAAGCAGAAGAAAATGTTTGCCATGATATTAGTGTCATTTGAGGGAGGAACATGTGTAGATATGAGATGGAAGTAGAGCTTTTTTTACTTTCCTGTATGTCCCATTGTGATGTGTATCTTGTGATAATATGTGGGTTTGCTGTTGTAGTTAAAAATAAAAATTTAAATCTTAATAACAAAGGCTGCAAAGCTATCCTGTAATGAATGGTTTTAAATAAAAAATGCACATCACTGAGAATATACTCCCCCATCTTTGTCCCTTTAGTGGTATGAATAATTGAGCTGACTGCTCCGGTAGGTGAATGAATATAAACTCCTCACACTCCTAAAGTCACTGCGATTTATGACTAATGGAGACTTTGATTCCTATTTTTTTATATAAATGTTAAGAATGTTGATTATTTTTAAGGAAACACCTATAATAAAAATTTCTTAGTGGTATTTCTATAACTTTAATGTTAAATTATATTTATGGAAAATACTTCATCAGTAAGTATAAAATGACTGAGTCATAGCAGATTTTACTCTTGGTGTATAACAAACTGCCCTTGACTTTGGGATCCTTCAGAGAGGCTTCCCAGGTGGTGCTAGAGTTCCGTTAGTGGTAAAGAACTTGCCTGCCAATGCAGGAGACTTAAGAGAAGGGGGTTTGATCCCTGGGTCAGGAAGATCCCCTGGAGGAGAGCATGACAACCCACTCCAGTATTTTTGCCTGGAGAATCCCATGGAAAGGGAGCCTGGCGGGCTACAGTCCATGGGGTCGCAAAGAGTTGGACACAGCTGAGTGAGCACCGGCAGTACTGACTCTGTTTAGGTCTCTTCCTAGTTTAGATACAAAGATACTCAAAGACTCTCACAGAACCTGTATCATATAGGAAAGGCATTTTGTTTAGTTTAAATAGCAGCTACCTTCAGAAGAATCACAATTTATATTTTACCCTCTCTATACTGAAGGTCGTTCACCCTGTACATTGCTATATTAGACAACGGTCTTCAGATCAGAATTCTAAAGCCATGGGAGTGGGTGGTAAGAATGCCCCTGCTTGGTTTGGAAGCTCCACAGTTATAAAGCTCTGTTCTGCCTGGCCTTCAGAAGATCCTGAATTACAGAACTTTGCAGAGGAGCGTCCTTGCCTTGGTGATCAGGACCATCGGTGGTGAAGGACGGGCTGGGGAGGAAGGTCCCAGGCCCACCTCCAGCCCGGCCCACCTGCCAGTGCCCCGTCTGTTGCGGCTGGCCAGGCGGAGCTGATGCCCACCATGTCTCACTTGCAGGTATTGACTGGGCTCCCAAGAGTGACCGCATCGTCACTTGCGGGGCCGACCGCAACGCCTATGTCTGGAGTCAGAAGGATGGTGTCTGGAAGCCAACCCTGGTGATCCTGAGAATTAACCGGGCGGCCACTTTCGTCAAGTGGTCCCCGCTAGAGAACAAGTTTGCCGTGGGCAGCGGAGCACGACTCATCTCCGTCTGTTACTTTGAGTCTGAAAATGACTGGTGAGCGCCATCCGAGTATTTTTATTTCTGTCTGTGGAGTTGTGTTTGGACTGCTGTGTCCTCGGTGACTTCTTGAGGCGCTGGGTACAGGCTTAACTATAACTTGAGCTCTTCCACATCCAGAGATGTTTTTTCCTTTGAAATTCTCCAATCTCTCTGAGCATTTTTTCCTTCTTCTGAGTACAAGTCCAATCTCACATCTTCCTCACATTAATATCGAGCTGTAGTTTCCATGTTCTGATCTCCTAACTTGTTTGTTCTTTAAGATGCTACGACTCTTTTCACTCTGCACTGTCTACATTGCTGTTTTCTTACCCTGATGTATATAAATCATAAACTTGAAAGAGTCCCCATGCCCTAAGGAATAGTTTTTTTTCCCCTATCTCTATTGACTAAAATATCTAGAATTCCTACAGAGAGCAGTATTCTCCTGTCTTTAAAGTTTGCTAACGAAAACTGTGTCCTGGTATAACATTTTACTTATCTAAACTGCTGAAGTAAAAATTGACCAAAATCTCAGAAATAAATCAGCCTGTTGTACATGCTTTATACTGTAAACCACTCGTAGCTGAGCCTGTCAAAATACCCAGGTGTATTTTATGGCTAAGTAACTGATTTTAGCTACTCCTTCCTGCTCACTTTGATAAGGAAACCACTCTGCTCTACCCGGCACGTGTTCAGAAAGGGTGGTAAATGCCCTCCAACACGGAATTGTCATTTAGTGCGAAACTGGCAGTGTTTGTGTTTGTACTAAAAATAGCCGAGTACACAGTATTCTTCCTGTGTCCCTGTCTGAAGCAAGGAAAGGAAGGGATGGTCATGTTACATTATGTAGTTTAGTAAAACCTCAGAAATTTTGATCATCTGTGAATTTGCAACAAGACTGAATTATGAATTAAAGACTGGTGGCCTTTCTTTCAAGCCCCTGTTAAAATAAGGATAACAAAATACTGCCCGCAAGAAATTGTTCAGAAGGTCACTGTAACAGGAGAAGCAGCTTTTTTCCTGGGTAGCCTTCAACCTCAGTGATTTGGCATTTTTATTCATTGAAAAATAGTTTCAGTACAGGTAAATTGGGCTTAACTGTGGGACACAGTACTGTCCCTTGAACAAGACGTGTGTTCAGTGGGATGTCTCAGCTATGGCACGGTACTTCATTGGTGGGATGCAAGGACTCTTAAAAAACCTCTAAAGGCCTTTAATGTCAAATAACTGGCACAAAACACATCAGACTGCTGTCTGTTTTCCAGAAAGGCCCCTATGAGAAAGATTCTCTAGAAAAGTGACCTAGCATTCAGCTCAAGAGTGAGTCTCCCAGCTCCTGAGTAATAGAACGGGATTGGTTTTTAAGCAGCAGTTTAAGGACAGAAATTGAATTAGGCCAGAATGATGACTGATCTTAGATATAAATAAACTATTTTGGGGTTGTTGTTGTTGTTGTTTTTTTTTTTTTTGGAATCTTTTTTGGCATGTGGAATCTTTGTTCCCTGACCAGGGGTTGAACTCATGCCCCCAAATTGGCAGGAGGAGTCTCGATCACTGGAATACCAGGGAAGTCCATAGGCTTCCCAGGTGGCTCAGTGGTAAAGAATTTGCCTGCAATGCAGGAGTCTCAGGAGACCCAGGTTCAATCCCTGGAACGGGAGCAGCCCCTGAAGAAGGGCATGGCAACCCACTCCTATGTATTCTTGCCAGGAGAATCCCATGGACAGAGGAGCCTGGTGGGCTACAATCCATGGGGTCACAAGAGTCAGACACGACTGAAGCAGCTTAGCATACATGCACAGAGAATTAGCCAGAGGCTCATATTCAGCGAGAGGTTCTCATTTCTTGACTTTTCTGTGAAAAAATAAATTTGCAGCTTCATAGAGACTTAGAAAGGGAATTAAACTATTTTACAACCAACCCAAACTTAACCCAAAACGAAGGAACAAATCACTGAGTTATTTGTAATAAAAATTTAAGTGCTGTCAAACCTCTATTTTTATTCCTAAGGTTAGGAATCTGAAAGTCCATGGTGGGGGGCGGTGGTACCAGAATTAATCTACAAATACACTCCCTAACGAGGATCCCCTGGTAGCCAGGA
>NW_011494795.1:519654-526070 GCF_000754665.1 Bison bison bison | reverse complement strand
AGCCAGGAAAGTTCAGAACCGGCTGTTCTGGTGAAAATGTCAAAGGGTGAAAAGGAGCAGAAGGGCCTCTGCGGGTCCCCCTTGCTCTTTTCCTTTATAGACGCACCTCCTCTCCAGCAGGAGCCCCGTGGGGCTGGTTTCACCTGGCGCACATCTGTGGGTCACCTGGGGACGGTTGCTTGATGCGTGGGTAAACTGAAATGGGTTTTCTCCTTTTGTAGGTGGGTGAGCAAGCACATTAAAAAGCCCATCCGCTCCACGGTCCTCAGCTTGGATTGGCATCCCAACAATGTCTTGCTGGCCGCGGGATCCTGCGACTTCAAATGCAGGTGGGAGCAGGCGAGGGTTGGCAGCAGCCTTCAGCTCCTCGTTCTCCGTCCTTCAGCAAGTGTTTGTGCTGTTCCTTTCTTTTGTAAGGGACTGTGCCGGGCCCCACGAAGGACTCAAGAGATGAAAGGAGCTTGTGATCTAGAAAAGGAATGCCAGCATGTGCGGAAATCAGGAGGCAGAAAGAAGAGGGCGAGGAGGGGCAGGTGGAGGGGCTGCAGGGGCCAAACCAGGAAGTGTCCTCTGGCGGGGGGAGGGGGGCGCAGGTGCAGGGTCCCCCACCCCCACAGGTCGTTTCTCATCTCACAACCCTGGCAGGGGACTCTGTGCGTTCCAGAGTGAGGCTGAGATTAGCAAAACAGAGCTGAACAGGGCGCTGCTGGGTTCCTTCTCAGCTGAAGCTCTTTATTTGTCATGAGCATGGGCCTGGAAGAAACAGGGCCACTTTGCCGAGCGCTTTAAGGATCATACGATGTAATTGCTTTTTAAAGCTGTTCTTTATCAAGAAGGCTCCCTCCGCCCCCCCGCCCCAGCCTTTAGCCAAAAGAAAAGCAAATATATGTTGCTTCATTATTCGCTGGTTCGTGGGTTGGGAGATGGGGGTGCAAGCTTTCTTTAGTAAGCTGTGTGAAGACATTCCAGAAAACCTGTCTAATGATTTATATCCAAGAATACCCAAGTTCTTTTGGTTTGTTTTTTTAAGGATGTGTGTAAGAATTCGGCTGTGGGATGAGAGGACGGTAGCATCAGGTGCTTTGGGGAAAATGCTGACCCTTCTACTTGAGCAGCAGTGTAGCAGTTAGGGTTCAGAAGTTTTCAAAGCGAAGCCGTACAAAGAAATAGCACTGGAGGGCCAAGGGACTAGAAGGACCGACTCCCAGCTGTTCTCCAGCCCTTCTGCTTCCGTCTGGGTCAGAACAGCTTCCCACAGAATTAAGTCTTGGAATTAGAGAAGGAGACCGATGACCCGAGGCTGTAAAGGACCCGTCTTCATCCCAGGCGAGCCCTGCTACCCAGGCTGGACATTGACACTAGGGAGAGCCTGCCCCCTCAGCCTCCCTGGTGCCCTTGGCTTTCTCTTGGGATGTCCCTTTCATTCTTCAAATGAGTTAGTACCGGTGGTTTCCTGCAGGGCGGCAAATCGTTTCCCCTCTCCTGCTATTTGTCCCTGTGGGCTTCCTGGACCACTGTTGTTGAGAATAATGGCGGGTAGCCTCGTTTTGCAGAGACCGCCGTGGGCTGGGGAGGGGCAGGCAGGACAGCATGGTCCTCCTCCAGATGCCCTCCAGGAGGGAAGGGGAATGGCTTCTGTGTCCATCACCTGCAGATGCTGTGCCCGAAGAGCGATGCCTCATGGGCCATAGGCCACACTTGAACTGACGCGGAGGCAGCCCGCCGAACCTTCTCCTTGAGAGGTGCATGTGGGAACTTGCCTGTCGTCAGGTTTTGGTTTTGCTGAGTTGGTACCTTTGCGTCTTGGGGCGCCTGCCAGCAGCTGCCCATGGCCTGTTTCTAGTAGTACATACGGATGTTTTCATTCCTTTTTCCTTCTCTCTCTGCCCTTAAACCACAGAGTGTTTTCTGCCTACATTAAAGAAGTGGATGAGAAGCCAGCCAGCACGCCCTGGGGCAGCAAGATGCCTTTCGGTCAGCTGATGTCCGAGTTCGGGGGCAGCGGCACCGGCGGCTGGGTGCACGGGGTCAGCTTCTCAGCCAGTGGCAGCCGCCTGGCCTGGGTCAGCCATGATAGCACCGTGTCCGTTGCCGACGCCTCCAAAAGCGTGCAGTGAGTATTAGCCTTTGTCTGGGCTTACAGAGGAGCAGCGTGGGGTCTCTCCGCAGCTGGCCTGAGGCCTCCCAGCCCTGGTGGAAGTACAGGACACGAGCGTAAAAGTCCCAACCTGGCTGCACAGCAGCCTTTAAAGTCACCTTCACACGTTTAGATGGTCCATCTGGGGAGATTTTGAAGATTCAGGTTTCCCTTCCAGAAACACTTGTTAATGGAAATACCCATCATGAATCCTCCGAAGGAGCCTCCTGGTTTGCTCCTGGTCCCAGAGTTCCTTCAGGTGGCAGTTAATCCATCCCTGAGAATCCCTCACAGCACGTGCGCGTCATCCCACAGCTTTAGATGAAGTGGGGGATGTGTTCTTCCTCTCTGTGGTCGGTGAGCAGAGCTCCATTCACCCGGGGCCTTGGTGATGGCCGACCCCTGGCAGCCAGCCCACCCGGGGTGCACGCTGGAGGGGCCAGGGTTGCAAGGACTCGGGGTGAGGAGGCCCCAGCTCAGCCCTGAGGAGGGCGGAGGGCGTCCTTCAGAGCTCAGAGCTCGCATCTGCTGCTCGTGCCTGGAGGGCAGAGGGGGCGACCGCAGTCCTTGCCGCTTATGAATCTCCGTTCTTTCCTGGCGCATCCTTCCACTGGCAGCTAGAGGGAGCCCACCTGTAAGGGTCTCCTGACCTGGCACCCTGTTCCCGGAAGCCCTCACATCTGATTCCCCCTGCCCCATGGCGGGAACAAAATGACATTTCAAAGAGAATGTCTTTTTTACTACTTGGATTGAACTGGTTGGTTTTTGTTTTGTTTTTAAATTTTTTTAAACATTCCCCCCAATCCTAAATTACATCATCTTCAAGATGATTTTTCTGCACGTATATAGACACACACATCTTTTCATTTTCAACGCCAGTGGGATTATGCTGTGCATCCTGTACAGTAATTTGCTCCTTGTCCTTCAGTCATGTTCTGATGTCATGGCTGCTTGCTTTCTGTAGTTTACTATAACGCATAATGAGCTCTGAGCAGATGCTCACAAGCCCCTGTCTACCGTCCTACTGATGTATTATTTGCCTTTTCCGGTGCTGCAAGTCAGATTACATCCTCCACCCTTCTCCATCTCAGACATAAGTATTTCATGTAGTAAGAGCTAGGTAAGCCACAGGAAAGCCTCGGATGAGGTGTTAGGACTTTAATCCAACGCCAGTCATGCTGGTGGAGGAGGCAGTTGGAGGTTGCAGGGGTGACTTTCACATGGAGCCATGTGAGCCTTCCCTGGTGGCTCAGTGGTGAAGAATCCGCCTGCCAGTGCAGGAGATGAAGGTTTGATCCCTGGGTAGGGAAGAGCCCCTGGAGAAGGAAGTGGAAACCCACTCCAGTGTTCTTGCCTGGAAAATCCCATGGCCAGGGAGCCTGGCGGGCTTCAGTCCATAGGGTCACAAAGACTCAGACATGACTGAGCACAACCGTGACGCATTTCTGCGGCATATGATCCTCCTTCATCAATCAGCACATTTGCTGCTGCATCTATCATTTCTTGGCAGGTGACCATGAAGCATACATGTACCCACACACATGGCCCATTCATGTGTGAGGTCCTGGCTGGCTAACACTGTGTTTTGTTGGTCAGTGGCCATAGCTGCAGGCCCAGTGCCTGACGGGCACAGACTAGACTTCCGTGAGTGTCTGTGGTCCCGGCCCACTAGGAGCCCCTGTGAGCCCAGACGAGGATGGTGTCAGAAAAGGGCCTTCGGTCGTGACAGTGACAGTCAGCTCTAGGAGGCCAGAGAGAGGGGAAGCCCTGCAGGCTGCAGTGGTGCAGGAAAGCTGCTTGTGGGGGTGATGAGACCCAGGCCGAGTTTCAGAAATCAGGGTGGACTTCAGGTGGGCAGGAGGAGGGCATGTGGGTAACGGGGCAGGGGGCCAAGGCCAGGGCAACAGAACCAGGAGGGGTGGGCACAGCCAGAGGGGCAGAGGCCCCTGCTGCTGCAGGTCACCTCGGGGCGGGCCCGTGCTGGAGATTGCTGGAGGTCACAGGGCTTCTCTTAAAAAAAAAAAAAAAAAGATTTATTCACTTTAATTATTTGGCTGCGCAGGGGCTCAGCTGCCGCATGTGGGATCTTTCATTGCAGTGTGTGGGACCTAGTTCCCTGCAGGGGACCTCATCTGGGACCCCCTTCATTAGGAGCACAGTCTTAGCCACTGGACCACCAAGGAAGTCCTCACAGGGCTCCTCTTGCGAAGTGTCTGTCCTGTGCTGTCCAAGTGCTGTGACGCCCCTTGAGAACATGTCCTCTGTCACCCCCCGTGTCTGACGAGGCTGCATGGCCCCTTCCAGTGCGTGTTAACCGGGTTCTCGTGTTCAGGGTCTCAACTCTGAAGACAGAGTTCCTGCCTCTCCTGAGTGTGTCATTCGTCTCAGAGAACAGCGTCGTGGCTGCTGTAAGTATTTATCTTATCTTCCTGCACATGCCCTGCGTTTCATTCTTGAGACCAGAACAGGCCGTGCACTGAGGCTGTGTGCCCTGAGGCTGAGGCACAGGGAACAGCAGCCTCGTAGAAGGAACGGATCCAGAGGCCTCTGTGGTGGGACCGTCCGCTGGGGGAGCTGGTGGGCACCCCCGCAACCCGGCCTGACAGCTCCCCCATTTCAGGGCCATGATTGCTGCCCCATGCTTTTTAACTACGACGACCGCGGCTGCTTGACCTTCGTCTCCAAGCTGGACATCCCCAAACAGAGCATCCAGCGCAACATGTCGGCCATGGAGCGCTTCCGCAACATGGACAAGCGGGCCACGACCGAGGACCGCAACACGGCCCTGGAGACCCTGCACCAGAACAGCATTACGTAGGTGCCCCGCCCGGCCGCCAGGGGGCGCCGCTCCCCTCTGCTTCCTGCCAGTCCCGTGATGGTCTGTCTGTGCCCTCTGGGCCCGGGCGACCCTTCAGGAACGGGGTGACAGGAGGCTGTAGCTTCCCGACTTCGGGCCCTTGTTTCCAGCTTGTTACAGAGAGCCAGCTCCACCCGCACCCCGTAGTCAGCCTGTCCTCCACACGCAGAGCACGGGCCCTGCCCTCAGGCAGCCTCTTCTGAGTCTCGCTGTCTCAGAAACGTGACTGAGAACAAAAGGAGACCGTCCTGAACAGCGTGTTCCTCTCGTAGGGAGCATCCGGCAGGAAGGTCAGTCAGACCCTGTCTGAAAAGTGACCGTAGTTGTCACTTCAGTCCTAGATTTCAAGTTATATGTACAAGTAAGATCATTCAGTTAGATTTCTCAGCAGCATCACGGTGCACACGAGGAGCCAGGTGGGTTTCAGCCATGCTTCACGAGGCCTCTAGTTTGTTCAGAAAGCCTGTCCTGACTGTGGCTGTGCCCGCCCCCTACTCCCCCAGGGCCGCGCTGTGTGGCCCGGATCGCCCTGCTTCTCTTTACATCCCTAAGGTTAATGCCCATCCTTAACTTTTCCCTTTTGGCAGTCTCTTTTCTGGATACCTGGTAATAAAATTCATCTGAGCATTTTCTGAGTCAGGGTGCCCCAGACTACTATCCACAGACACCTTAAAGGAACTGGTGGACACTTGGTTTCCTGGAAACGCCGCTGAGCGTCTAGGAAGGCTGCGTTCGCTTCCGCCACGCCCCTCACTGTCTCTCGCTTGTGCTTCCTTTCAGTCAAGTGTCTATTTACGAGGTGGACAAGCAAGATTGTCGCAAATTTTGCACTACCGGCATTGACGGAGCCATGACCATTTGGGATTTCAAGGTATTGTCTGTACCTCTCAGAACACATCTCTTTGGTGCTTAAATTCTTCTTGTGAGAAGACTGTTCCCCATGCCCTTAACCCAACCGTCACCTGTAACGCTGGGCAGGAGTGTGGTGCGCTGGGCTGCCCCCAGGGGCTATTAGCAGGAGAGAACCGCTCTGTCTCACTGAGGTGTCCGCACAGTCCCCGACGGGGAGCCGAGCGCTGCTTTCGCGGCAGGCCCGGGGTTGGGTCCAGCCCGGTCGAACTCTGTAGCTGTGTTTTTATGAGCCACACCAACTCCTCTGACCAGCTCTGGCTGCCGGCCTTCGGGTGCCGGGCCCGGGGGCTGGCCCTGAGGATTGGCCATGAAAGGCCCTGGAAGGGCTCCTCTGGCGGGAGAGAGAGGAGGACAGGGTCGGGGAGCTGGGTGAGGAGGAGTCAGCACCTGTTTTCCCGTTGGGGAGTGTGGGGTTGGGGGGTGCTGCACAGACTGCCTGAGCGGCCTCTTCAGGCTGGGTGGGTTTCAGGTAGCAAGTGGTCTGGGCTGTGGTGGGCACCGGGGGGTGGG
>NW_011494795.1:513537-519554 GCF_000754665.1 Bison bison bison | reverse complement strand
CACCGTGGGCTGGGCAGAGACCCCTGGAGGAGCCTGGTGTGTCTCTGGGCAGTGGGGGCAACTCTGGAGCCCACTTGGAGAGGCGCCCGCCATGATGTGTGGGCGGCCTAGGCTCCGGGCCTAGTGAGCAAGTGACCAGGACGTGCCTCCAGCTATGGTGGGGGTGGCCAGGAGGTTCTGGACCAGCGAGACTTAGGGGGCCGGATGGAGGGGTGTTGTGAGTGAGGGACAAACCCCGGAGGCTTCTGCAGCCTCCAGCTTCGGGGTCGGGTGGGTGGCGGGGGAGGAGAGGCGGACCAAACCTCCAGAAGTGAAATGTTCACAGAACTCTGCCTCTGCCTATAGGGCTTCCACGACGATTGATGTTTCTGCCCCTACAAGTCTCTCCCCCTTGTTACTTCGCCGCTTTGGGGCGTCCGCACCTGTGTAATTAGCTCCACCTGGGTGGGTAGCGCCGTCCTCCTTTGATCCCTGCGGCCAACCTGCCTCTCCTTTTGTGCGCTCGTGAGCACGTCCTCCTCTGTGATCCGTCCCCCTGTGAGCCCACGCTCGGTGTTGTGGACCCGACTGGCTGCGTGGGGGTTACAGACGTGGGAGTGCCTGCCATCAGGGCACTAGAGTGCGGGGCCAGCGACACAGATGATATAAGCACATAGGAGCCTTCCCTCCCGGGGTGTAGCTCCCGGCCTGGGGACAAGGCAGCGCACAGCCTGGAAGGACCAGCAGGGGGCGCCCTGTCCTGGCGAGTCCGGGTCTCCGAGGCAGGTGGGGTAATGGGTGAAACGCTGGGCTGGCCAGTCCCTAGTGATGATCCGTGTTCTCCCCGCTGCTCCCCAGACCTTAGAGTCTTCCATCCAGGGTCTTCGGATAATGTGAAGCTGAGCGAGCCTCCAGACCCAGCATGAGGACGGACCGGCTGCGCTGGGGCAGCGCTGCCATTCGCACCGGGAGGGGAGCCCGCCGCCAGGAAACACTGAAGATGCACGTGGCGCAAACCTCGTTGTGTGTTTTGTTTGAATATAATTGGTGAAAATGTTGGTTTTTTTAAAGCAGCAGTGATTTGGGTTTTGTTTGGGGGGTTGTTTTTGTTTTGTTTTGCAATTTCATTCCATTCTTGACCAAAGCTTCTCTTTAAGTAGTTTATTATGGAACGTTGTCAACACTAACTTAAAGGAAGGGGTGGGGAGGTATGTAAATTGTCTGCTAAAAAAAAAATAAAAACACTGAATATGTTTTGGGTTTTGTTTTCCCTATACTGTTTGCATTTTTAATAGGGAAATGTGGGTGAATTCTTTGTCAGACTAGTGAATTTGGGGGGCAGAATCTTAGACTTAGTTTCCTGAATCGAGCCATCTGGTATACCCTTCAACCAAAAGAACCATTTCTCTAGTGCAGTCTTTAACCCGGCAGGACTTGGGCAGAGGAGGCACCCTGTTCCCAGCTTGTTTAGAGATGACAGACAGACCTCTGCCGAGCCGCCTCTTCCCTGTGGGTGTGGTGGGGGGCAAGGTGTGCAGTGGGAGAGAAAAAGCACATGTTGTCATTTTGGTTTAGAGATGATTATACCCAAACTCAGTTATCTTCATCATAAGGAGAAGCCAAGTTTGACATTTCAAGGCTAAGACTCCTGAGAGGCACAACAAAGAAAAAGTGACTGGCGGGGAAAATGAATACAGCACGGCCTTGAGCGTGGCCTGGCCGCGTGCCCAGAAATGAGCAGTGGTTCCCACATGACTCTAGTACTATTAACGCGGGTAACTGCGTTCTCAAAGGACATCGTGATGTTCTGAAAAGAGCATCTTTTGCCCTGCTGCTGACCCACGGGAAGCACCACTTCCCTCCTGGAGGGAATCCCGGCCCCTGGCACCTGCCTCTGTCCGTCTGCTGTAGCGTCCGCAAATGGTGCAGACGCTGAGAGCTGGAGGAGGAGCCTGGTTCTCCCCTGGGGCCTCCAGAAACCTCCAGCACCCATTCAGGTACTGAGGCGGGCTGTGGGCCTCTGACCTCCAGCGCTGAAAGAGAAGGCACCTGCGTGGTCTCAAGGACCGCCCCCCTGCCTCCCCATCAGTGTGAGTTCCAGCAGTAACAGAGAAGGAGTCCACAAGGTCCATTCAGGAAAGGGGAGGAAGGAGTTCCCTAGGAGTCTGGTGGTTAAGACTCGCACTTCCATTGCCGGGGGCATGGGTTCAGTCCCTGGTCGGGGAGCTAAGATCCAGCAAGCCGGGTGGCACAGCATAAAAAGAAAGGGAAGAAATAGGATCGGGAGCAGTTTTTCAAATAGGGTCAGAGCCCATCCAGAGGTTGTAGGAGAAAGCATTCTGCACCACGTGGAGTCACTTCTGTTTCAGACACATGGGGGAGTGTGGAAAAGGCCACAGCGTGTACCCATGGGGATCGTGACCACAGTACAGTTTGAAAGCCACTAAGGTAGAGTCACTCACCTGAGTGGGGGTTGACGAGGGACCAACACTGCTGGTGCTTGCTCGGTCCAACACGGCAAGGTGTGCCTCACACCAAGGTCCCCGTGCCAACACCAAGGGGAACGGTCGACAGGCATGCACTCCTCACAGCGGGCTTGAAACTGGGACTGCCACATTATAGAGATGAAAAAACTCAAGTCCAGAGAGCAAGTAAGGGCTGGTATCTCCAGACCCCAGGGGGGAACCGCCAAGCATGCTCCCTGCTGGGCTGGGGCAGGGAGGGGAGCTGCCTGGCCACCCAGCACCACATTTGGGATATGGGTGCTATCACTGAAACCAGGAAGGGATCTCCACCCCCCACGCCCCACCCCTGGCAATACCTGTGTGGTCTCCTGGTAGACCTAGGTTTCTCATTGAGCCATGTTGATTGATAGGAACAGAATAAAGAGACACAGTAGGTGATTATTTAAACAGTTAAGCGACCCCATGGACTGCAGCCTACCAGGCTCCTCCGTCCATGGGATTTTCCAGGCAAGAGTACTGGAGTGGGGTGCCACTGCCTTCTCCAATCCCATGAGGAGACTAAGTAGAAAAAAATATGGGACTGTAAGTAGGAAAAAAATACAGCTAGCTGCTGTAAGCTAACGAGCAGGTTTGCTTAACTACAGAACCAAGCAGGCTTGCTTGGCAACAAAACCATGCGACAGACGCTAGAGATATGCCCCCAAAACAATGAGACAATGGTGGCACGAGCCCCACATCCTGCCCAGTGAGCTCAGAAAGGTAATAATCCCTTGGACATGCTCTCTGCTCTCATGAAAAACAGTCATTGGTGGCTGTGTCAGGACAAGCAATTCCCCCGCCCAGCCTGGAGGGGGAGCTGATGATGGAAGCATGATGTCTACTCAAGAAACAGGTGTTCTCCCCCTCCCCACTTTTCCTTTGATTATAAACCTGTAGCCCACCAAGTTCTCGGGCTGCAGCAGCCCTTCGCCCACCTGCCTGTAAGCCTCACAAGCCCCCTAATAAATCACTTATTATCTATCACTTTGTGGAATTCTTTCTGTGCTGAGACATAAAGGGGTGGTATCAAACCTGTTCAGAGCCCCCAGATGACACCACATGGGTTCAGCGTGGCTTGGGCCGTGAGCAGGCCCAGGTTGAGGCGCACTCGGCGTGTGTACCTGGCCTCCATGAGGCATACCTCGGCCATCCCAGGCTTACCTTGGAAGGAGGCTTAGGGTCTCTCCTCTTTCTTCCTCCCCACAGGGTACTGGGTGGCATCCTTTGATCTCAGGGAGAGACCCAGTGTCCCTATCTGGGGGTGGGCACGGGCTGAGACTGAAGGAGACCGGGGTGGGCGCTGCTGGAAAGACTCGCTCCCTGGCCTCCTGCTGCCCGGGCCGGCCCACCACCGCCTGAGTCCAGAAGCCCAGAGCGAGGCTGCCCCCTTGTGACCAAGAGGCAGTAAGGCCAGTGCAGCGAGGAGGAAGGCGCAGAGAGCCGGGGAGGAAGGAGTTGGTGAGCCTGAGACCCTGCACCAGGCCTGGGCCCACAGCCCTCCCCAAGTGGGCCGGCCCTGAGAAGTCGGCAGTGGCGCGGGGCTGTCTTCCTGGGAACCCTGAGAAGGCAGAAAAGAAGGGAGTGTATCGCATTTTCATCCCAGGGAACCGGGGGAGGCAGATTCCAGGAAGACACACATCTTAGTTCTTGGAACTCCAGGTTCTCCCCACCCAAGGACTTGCTCCACTGGAGGCTTAGAGCACTGTCCCCCAATGGAGCCATTTCAGATAACAGCCCCCGTCGCTTCCCAGCTTGAGGTGTGTTCCCTGTCGCTTGGGTCTTCCCACAAGGACTGCAAGGCCTGTGAGGTAGGCGAGCAGGGCTTGTTAGGACTCAGCCTCACTTTACAGATGCGGAAACCCAGGCACTGCAAGAAGAGTGGTCTGAAGTTACACTCCAGGTTAAGCAGCTGAGTCAGAGCTGGGTTCAAGATTCTGACCCCACGAGTTCCTTCATTCATTGATTCATTAGGCAAATGCCTACCGAGTGCCTCCTGAGCGAATAACACAAACACGCTTTCTAGCATTGGCTAGCCAACTGGCTAGCCATTGGCTCATCAAATTAGCTCAGTTTCACAATGAGGGAAGAGGAGGCCTTGGATGTGCATATTTGTTAGAAAGCTGCTGGGGATGAGTAACAGAGAAACAACTCAGAAGTGGATTTCCCGGCTCAGGGCTCACGTATGTGAAACCCCTGGAGGCAGGCTGAGCTCAGGCTGCCGTTGGAGGTTGACCAGGGAGGGCTGTGGTCATTTCCTGGGACTTTCTGCATCTCAATCCCCACTACCCTCACTCCCCCACTCCCCGTGTCATCTGCTGCTGCTGCTAAGTCGCTTCAGTTGTGTCCGACTCTGTGCGACCCCATAGACGGCAGACCAGGCTCCCCCATCCCTGGGATTCTCCAGGCAAGAACACTGGAGTGGGTTTACCATTTCCTCCTCTAATGCATGAAAGTGGAAAGTGAAAGTGAAGTCGCTCATTCGTGTCCAACTCTTAGCGACCCCATGGACTGCAGCCTACCAGGCTCCTCCGTCCATGGGATTTTCCAGACAAGAGTACTGGAGTGGGGTGCCATTGCCTTCTCCGCCCTGTGTCATCAGGCTTCCCAAATTCCAGAAGGTATTGCTTTCCTCTCTGTCTTCATCCGAAGTCCTGGGCTTTGCTTTGACCAACTCTTAGGTCACAAGTCCAGGACTAGGGGATCGGGTGAGAGCGTTGCAGAGGGAGGAGGCCACCATCAGAGGTGGGGCTCAGTCCCACCTGGGGGAGTTCCCTGGGCATCTGCAAAGCTGGGGAGAGGTAAGTGGAACCCAAGGATTCAAGTGTCACCTCGGCATTGAAGTGCACTTGTCCTTATGGGAGGGGCGGGTAGCTGGTACAGTTCACTTGAAACTTTTTTCTGACTAAAGCCATCACTTATATTTGCCACGGCTGGATGTGGTGGTGTGGAGTTGGGGGTGGGGGTCCTGCTAATAGCCCCTCAGTGTCTGCCCAGAGCCAGGAAGGAGCTAAAGTTTACCAAATACCCTGTGTGCTCATCTCAAAGTGCTCCTCACCTTTGACGCATTTCCTCCTCCCGGCCACCCGCAGGTT
Source organism: Bison bison bison (assembly GCF_000754665.1). NCBI lineage: Eukaryota > Metazoa > Chordata > Mammalia > Artiodactyla > Bovidae > Bison > Bison bison. The sequence goes on along the minus strand of NW_011494795.1, from coordinate 513,979 downwards.
GGAATTGTGTAATGGGAGCCCGGACTGGTGAGCCCAGGACTCTGTTGAGGGGGTCAGGGACAAAGTGACCTAAGAGACACTGACTCCTGTCCTGCAAGATAAAGGTAAGTGGGCCAGGTGTGGACATGACATGACATGACAATGTTCCAGGCAGAAAGAACAGCAAGGGTCAAAGCCGGGAGACATGTGGGTGCCTAGAACCTCCTGAGACCCCACACCATCCGCCCATGCCACTTGGTGTCTGGCTGAGCGAACGCTGGGGGAAGGGCCACCTGCCGGTCATCCCTCTTGATGAGGCAGGGGGCAGGAATGGAGAGACCCTCCTGGACCACCTGGCCCAAGACCCACCACATTCAGGCGGCTGCGAGTCCGCTGTAACTTAAGGACGGGAAGCGGTCTGCGGTGGAAAGAGGGTCAGGAAGTGGGCCCTGGGAAGGGGCTA
>NW_011494795.1:512482-512773 GCF_000754665.1 Bison bison bison | reverse complement strand
TCTCGGCCTCCCCTCTCTCCCGTCCCCCCACCCCTGACTCTGCCCGGCCGTCGGTGGTCCCCGTTATTTCGAGCCGGAGGGCCCCCACGCCCAGTCACTTCCCCTCCATCCTTCAGCCTTCCGGGTTCCTCCAGCGGGGAAATGAGCTGGCGCCCCCGCCCGCCTCGCCCCTCCCCTCTCCCTCCTTCTCTCCCGGCCCCCAGCCCGCCCCCGACCCCGGGGCCAGGTCGAAGGGGTCCGATGCGGTGGGGGGTTGCCCGGGTCCGGAAGGCGGACCTCCTGAGCTCGCGG
>NW_011494795.1:505142-512382 GCF_000754665.1 Bison bison bison | reverse complement strand
GCCCCTCTCTCTCCGGCGGCCCAGGGGCCGCGGCCAGGACTGGGGCAGGGCCGGGACCTCGGGGCGGCGACGGTGACACAGAGGTTTACTGGCATGAAGCAGCCTTAGCGGGCCCGGTGCAGTCGCGGAGCTGGAGGGCTCTCCGTTTCATCTGGGCTGTCCCGGGAACCCCTCCCGCCTGGCGGCCACTGCTACCCGGTGATTAAGAGCACCCTGGCTGGCAAGGTCTTCCAGACCAGAAGCTGCTAAGAGCGCCAGGGTCTTCCTTCACTGGCTACTGACCTTAGCAAGCCGCCTAACCGCCCTGGGCCACAACTTTACTTACCTGGAAAATGAGGAACTTTCAAGCTGGGAGGCTTACATGTGATCATGTGTGTAAGACACTTGGCAGCGTGCCAGACACACACACGGGCTAAATGTGCGCTGTTATTGTCCTTGCTTTTATTATAAGGCCTGCCTATATGCTTATCACCTCTGAGATTTAGGGTCAGAATCCCACACGGTGCCATTTTAGGTGCTGGGTGACTTGGCGCAGTTTGCTTTTTGTCTGCATCCATTTCCTACTCTACAACATGAAGGTTAAAACAAACACTAGAAGAGTTCTTGGGCTTCTCTTAGGGCATACAAAAGAATGTATGTCAAAGTCCTGGGTAAATTCTGGGCATTTAAAGAAGCCAAGTAAATTAGTTACGTATGTGTATGTAATCCACATACATCTTATCCCAACGTGTTTGCTGTTTCTCTTTCCATGTTTGTAGTCATCTGCATTTTTCTGTCTTGTCACCATTATAAAGAGAGTTACTATGAACATGTTGGCTTTAAAAAAAAAAAAAGGCAGTGGCTGTGTTTTTTAGCATTGAAATGAATTTATGCCACAAAAAAATGTTAACAATTTTTAAGTTCCTGTTAATGTTATTTTGTTCCATTTGTTTCCACCTGGTTGGTTTGGAATCGGATGTTACCAAACTGCCCTTCAGAGAGACTTACAAATCAGCAACAAATGAGAATTTCTCCATAGTCTTGCCAGCATTGAGTTTCATGTGTTTGGGGGTTTTGTTTGGTCTGTATTCTTCTAGCTAAAGTTTCATGGTGCCTTAGGATGATTTTCACTTGTCTTGCTTGACTTGACTTTGCCTGGCTTGTAAGACCTCAGCGGTGGAGTTGGGGAGGAGGGATCGGTTGGTCTGTTGGGGTGACTAGGGTTGTTCCACACACAACAGGAAGTTGAGTAACAGCTCAGCACCAGTGCAAAATGGCTTGCTGGCAGCTCCCTCGGGTGGCTGAGCTGGGTGGGGACTTCCCTGAGTGTCTGTAGAGCAGAGTTCTTCGCTCCAGGCAGCTCCTGCCTAGTTCAGCCTCAAATGCAGCCAAACCTCTGGATGCAGAAAAGGCCGGGCTGGCAAAGCTTCTCTGGAAGCAAGACAGGACGTACACCCAGTGCCTCGTCCAGCCCCAGCCTTTTCTGGACAGAGATGTGGGGAAGCATTGGCAGGGAGCACCCCGTCAGTATCGAGAGAATCGGGATGTGAACCCAGCGTGTAGGGAAGAGACGTGAGGCTTGAGACCCTTGGCTGAGCAGCTGGGAGCTTCACCTGGTTTGCTTTGCTTTGGAAGGGAGCTGTATTCTCCCCAGATCCTCACAGAGGACCTTTTAAATGAAAGATCCCCAAGCTTTTCTGATCATGGACCCTATCAGGAAAAAGCCTTGAGCACATACTCCCCAGTAAATATTTACAAGTTGCATATATGTACCAGTGAAATAATAGGGCTGGTCTGTAAGGAATAAACTAAGATAGATGTGATTCATTCATGCAATCACAGTCAAGGAATATTTACTGAGCACCTACTATGTGCTGGGCACTCTGATTGGTACTGGGGAAGCACTTACAAACAAAACAAATACCCCTGTGCCCATGGAGTGTATGTCCCCACCCTGGTATGTGGTCCTTGGCACCCCCTGCCTGGACACCCAAAGCTCCTCCAGCCTTCAGGCTGCTGTCCCTTCCCTGCACCCTCAAACCCCAGCCCTGGGTGATTCCCCCATCCATTCATCCTGAGCACCACCATATGCCAGACACGGGGGAAGTGCTACCTGGAGCACAGAAAGATCCTGGCTCCAGTTGGTAGCGGGCAGCTCGGAGCCAGTGGGGTAGCGGTGGAGTAGGGGGAGTCTGTTGGGGTTTGGCCGTGCTCCCCCAGACTCACTGTTTCCAGGGTGATGGGGGCACGGAGCACTAGTCATGGGGTCTCAGTTGCAATGCCATCCCCAGGGTCCTCTCCTCTCTCTTTGTCCTCGACAAGCAAGTGGGTCCACAGAGCTGGCTCAGAGGCAGGGTCACAGGGATAAGTGGGTGAGTGTCCCCGGGGCCATGGCCTCATCCCGCCTTAGTCTCCACCAGAAGGCAGCACTGCAGCATTGCCTTGTCCACATCCTTGGGCAGAGCAGCCCCCAGGGCACTTTCCTCTGGGGTGACTGGCGAGCAGTGGCACCCACCCCCAGCCCCTTGGCAGGGCGGAGATTTCCCTGGGAATGATGAAGGCACAGTTCCTATGGCTGGTGGCCTGGTGTGAAGGCTGCTTTCCTGGGTCTGATCACACAGAATGATCCCCTGACCCAGGAGCCAGGAGGCTGAGCCCCAAGGCTACAGTGGCTGGAGAAGCCACACCCCTCCCTGGGCTCCCACTTCCTCAGTTGTAACATGTGGGGGTTGGGAGGCCCTGCTGGCTTCAACAGCTTTGCAGAAGTTATGAAAAAGGGGAAACACGTCTGTCTTCCTCTTTCCCACTCCTTTCAGCTGCACCCCCTCGCTGCTTTAAGGTGTGGGTTAGTAGACGAGGGAGTATCCCATCTGAATTTATACTGAGGTGTGACTCGCTGACAGGTGTGCTCTGAGCCTGCCTGTCCCACTGCGCTACCGTACCTCCCTCTCACACTGAGAAATTTTGGGTCCCAGGAAACAAATGGCCAGGGCTCCCCGAGTCCTCTCAGCTGTGTTATCTGTCCTCTGCAGACCCAACCTCTCCATCTTCATAGCCTGAAACCCTGAAATGTCACTAGACTGTTAGGAGTCCGGCCCACAGGTCTGGACACTGTCACCAAGAGCCCACAAGGGCAGAGGTACCCGGCCACACAGCAGGACTGGGACAGAACCAGGAAGTCAGGTTCTGCTCTGAGTCCCCAGGACGCCTGGGGCTGCAGCCATGAGGCTTCTTTCCTTCTGGGCCACCTAGGGTGAAGGGCTCCAGGATGGTCAGCCTCCCCTGGAGTCAGGGGCCAAGAAGAACCCGGCTGGCGTTTGAAAGTGGGCATCTAACCTTATACCTCCACCCCCCACCACCACCACTGGTGACCTAGGGGAAAGTAGGGCAGATAAGCACAGCTTAGCGGACAGGCCTGGTGCACCCACCCTGCATCTTGGCATCTGCGGTGTAGACATGGATGACCCCCTGCCTGCCCAGCCCGGATGCAGCAGAAGCACTGGGGAAACCCCGTCTGGCCCGCTGACCTAGGCCTGTGGCTCCCAGGCACCACTTCCGGGGTCTTTACTGTACACAAAAGAGGCCTTATAAGGAGACAGAGGCTGGGGAGGCAGCTGCCCTGGGAGCTGTGTGTTCGTGTTTGTGTGTGCAAGGCTGAGCACACGTGTGTGTGTGGGAGCAGTCATGCGTGTGCAAGGCTAACCATGCACGAACGTGTGTGGCCTCAAGCCTGGCTGTGAGTGTCCACTTTCTTTCTTAGCAAAGGCTGCCCGAGGACCCACTGGGTCTGGGGCTGAGGGACCAGGCGGGCCCTGCCCCGTCCTGTCTGTGCACCTGTGCGCGCCTGGCCGCTGCTGCCTTGGGAAATTTGCAGGACTTCCTGCTATAAATTAAAGTGGGATTTGTGGTCGCTGAGCACCAGAGTCCCCAGCAGCACAGTGGGTGACACCGCAGCTCGATAGGCCCCAACTCAGCGCTGTTCCTCCCTCAGGGGTCTTGGCTGAGACCCCTGCTGGGGGCAGAGAGAGACCCCAGGGTTCCAGCAGCAGCCAGGGCCATCAGGGCTCAGGCCTGGGCTGAGAAGTGGCCTTCCCAGGGCCCAGCCTTGGGCCACAAACCTCCCGGTCAGATGGGGGAGGTGGCTGAAGGCCTGGGGACACCCAGACATGGGGGGGTGGGGGTGCTGCAGGTCTGGGCAGGTGGCCTCCCCCCCTAAACCACCGCCTCCACAGCCGTCATCTGGGGTTCAAGTCGAGAATACAGGAGGGCTTAAAGCTGGTGAATACAGAGCGCTCAGGAAATGTTGCTTGGCCTTTTTTTTTTTTAACATTTAAAAAAATAACTTACTCAGGCTGGATGCTAATGGCAGTAAACAACTGTGTTCATCAAATATTTATCGAGCACTTATATGTGCCAAGCATTTAGGCGCCGGGGATTGCAGTGCGAACAAGATGGCCAGAAGTATATGTCTCCATCAAGCGAGTTACATTCCAGCAGGGGAAAAAGACACCGCAGAATAAAGGAGGACAATGCAACCTGTGCTCAGTAGGGTTATCTGAGGGGAAAACAAGGGACTTGAGAGTCCCTGGGACTGCAAGGAGATCCAACCAGTCCATCCTCAAGGAAATCAGTCCTGAATATTTATTGGAAGGACTGATGCTGAAGCTGAAACTCCAATACTTTGGCCACCTGATGTGAAGAGCTGACTCATTGGGAAAGACTGACCACGGGAGGATAAGGGGACAGCAGAGGATGAGATGGTTGGATGGCATCTCTGACACGATGGACATGAGTTTGAGTAGGCTCCGGGAGTTGGTGAAGGACAGGAAGGCCTGGTGTGCTGCAGTCCATGGGGTCGCAAAGAGTTGGACACAACTGAGCAACTGAACTGAACTGGGAGAGTCTGGGGCTGGGGCGGGCGGCAGCCTGGCTTAGAAAGTGGCCTTGGACCCAGACTTGAATGGCAGTGGGGAGGGCGGGAGCCATGTGGGCATCTGGGATAAGAGCTTTGAAGGCTGAGGGAACAGCCTATGCAAAGGCCTGAGGTGCGTGTGTCCAGGATCAGCCCCCGCTGGGAGGCCCACCCTACACAGGTGAAGCATGCCGAGGGCCAGCACATCCATTCTAGACCAAGAGTTGCTGTTTCATGAACACCTACTATGTGCCAGGCGTGATGTGTTGTCTTATTTCACCCTCTCAAATCTCCGGGAAAGCGGGGGAGGGCAGGATTCCTATTTCCATTTTGCAGATGTGGAAACCGAGGTTCAGAGAGGGCGAGTGACGTGCCGGGGTCACACAGCTGGCAAGCAGCGTGGCTGGGCTCCACCCAGGGCTCCCTGTGACTCTGGGAGGCTGAGGCGGGGAGGGAAGGGGTTCAAGTTCACTTTGGGTCTTTCCAGATGAGTAGGAGTTTGCTGGACAGAACGGGGGGAGCATTTGGCGGCATGGAGAGGGTTAGCACGTGGAACTGGCCTCCCAGGACCATCAGGCTTGACCTTCCCTGCAGAGGGAAAAGAGCACACGCGAAGGCCAGCAGGCCTGGCGTGCTCCTGGAGGGGGACGGCGCTCCACCTGCAGGGAAACTGAGGCACAGGTGATGACACCCTCCCCCGAGGCCAGAAGGGATGCTGACCTGCATTCCCTCCCTGTCTTGGGCACAGAAGCCAAGCAGCCATGGCCTATCACAGCTTCCTGGTGGAGCCCATCAGCTGCCACGCCTGGAACAAGGACCGCACCCGTGAGTCCCCGAGGCTCCCTGTGCCAGCTGCACCCCTGCTTCACCCCTGACCCTGAGATCCTGAGTGTCAGGAGAGAAGGGACCCCAAGCAGGGCAGCCAGGCGAGCGGGCCTTGAGGGTCAGAGACCAGAGGGCAGCCCCGCCTGTGCTGGGCACTACTGTGGGCACAGGGCAGGTAGCCTGTCCTCTGCTCGTGAGGGTTTGGGGGTGGGAAATGTGGCCTGCAATGAAATGAGCTCCAAGGGAACAAGCAGAGTAAGGGGAAAGCGAAAGGGTGGCCCGTGAGGCCTTTCGGGGGAGGTGGCGTTTGCACGGAGACCCGAAGGAAGTAAGGAAAGTCAGCATGCAAAGGAGGTGAAGGAAGTCAGCGTGCAAAGGCCAGGGTGGGTGCAGCGACCCCAAGGGTCATCAGGAACAGCCCAGAAACCGTGGCTGGAGCCTAGTATCCCCAGGGGGCAGAGCTGGGTGGGGGCGGGGGGAGGCAGGGAGAGCTGCAAGACTGCCTTAGGGATGTTGGGGGTAGTGGGCACAGGTAAGGAGTGGCCAAGTCCTGGGGAGGTGTTCCAAGGAGGAGGCCGTCCAGCGGGACCTGAGGCAGAGGAGAGGCCAGTAACGAAGGACAAGGTACTGCCCAGATGGCCCGTGAAGAGGGGGACTCATGGCAGGGAAGAGGAGTCTGAGCATGTCCGCCCGTCTCTCCTGCAGAGATCGCCATCTGCCCCAACAACCACGAGGTGCACATCTATGAGAAGAGTGGGAACAAGTGGGTCCAGGTGCACGAACTCAAGGAGCACAACGGGCAGGTGACAGGTGGGTTGGGCTGCTGGGATCACCCTCCTGAACGAGGGCAGGGCAGGGCAGAGCCAGGCCGTCCACCTATTCTTAGGTAGGAGAGTTTGGGTTGCAAGCATTGATACAGAACCCTGATTCAGACTGGCTTAAGTTATAAAGCAGTTACATGGATGAGTTCATGTTACTGAAAAACACAGAAGTTTGAGGGCTTCAGGAAAGGCTTGATCCAGCACATCAGCATTACCAGGGACCCATTTCTATTTTTGTCTCTTGGCTTGGCCTTCCGGTGTGTTTACTGATAGCTGAGAGAGCTGTAACACCCCCAGTGAACTCTAGCAGCACCCCCTGATTCAATCCTGATTGTGACCTCGAAGCCCCTCTGTGGATACTGTCGAGCCACCTCTGCTTGGATGGCCCCAGCCTAGTCCTTCCTCCCACCCCACAGGCATTGACTGGGCCCCAGATACTAACCGCATCGTGACCTGTGGCACAGACCGCAACGCCTACGTGTGGACGCTGAAGGGCCGCACGTGGAAGCCCACGCTTGTCATCCTGCGCATCAACCGCGCCGCTCGCTGTGTGCGCTGGGCCCCCAATGAGCAAAAGTTCGCTGTGGGCAGTGGCTCCCGTGTCATCTCCATCTGCTATTTCGAGCAGGAAAATGACTGGTGGGTGCCTGGGCGGGGTCAGAGTGGGTTTGGAGGGACCTGGGGCTTCAGACCAACAGGTGGT
>NW_011494795.1:502921-505042 GCF_000754665.1 Bison bison bison | reverse complement strand
CGGGAGGCTCCCACAAAGCCACTGGGCGGGGAGTCAGGACCCTGTTCACAGGACCCAAGAAGGGTGTCCTCTCCAGCCCTTGGCAGTGAGGCGAAGGGCTCTCTGCACAGCGCCTGGCCCTCCCCCAGCCCCCCTCTAGTAATAAGGGTACAAGCCACACCAGGGCCACCTCTGCGGGCATCACACTAAGCCCTGTACGCAGTGACCCTGCAGCTCCCCGGACTGGGCATCTGCTACCATCCCTGGTGGTGGTGGTGGTTTAGTCGCTCAGTCGTGTCCAACTCTTGCGACCCCATGGACTGTAGCCCGCCAGGATCCTCTATCCAGGGGATTCTCCAGGCAAGAATACTGGAGTGGGTTGCCATTTCCTTCTCCAGGGGCTCTTCCCAACACAGGAATATGAACCCGGGTCTCCCGCACCGCAGGCAGATTCTTTACCGACTGAGCTATGAGGGAAGCCCCGCTGCCATCCCCACTTTCCAGCAAAGCCCTGAGGCAAATCATCTGCCCACGGCACTAGCCGTCACGCTCCCGGGCCCACTCACGAGTTCCAGCCACGTCACGACCTTCTCCCCTGGGTCGCTGAGGCAGAGGCCGGGCGGGAGCTCGGACTGGGGTCCGAGAGACTCGAGTTCAGGTCCCACCCTGACCAGTGAGCAGACTTCTCCTTAACCTGGCGGCCCCAGGGTAGTTGCGAGGTTGAAAGGTGACCAGCATGGTGCTCCTATCCAGGGAGGGACCCAGCTGGCCTGGGCCCTTCCCTCCTGGGACCTCTGTGGTCTGCAGGGCCCAGTGGGAGCCTGGAGCCCGAGGCGCTGAGGTCCGAGGGCGCTCACCTGTCTGTCCCTCTCTCCCCTGACACCTGTGTGACCCCCGCCGTGTCCAGGTGGGTGTGCAAGCACATCAAGAAGCCCATCCGCTCCACCGTCCTCAGCCTGGACTGGCACCCCAACAGCGTGCTCCTGGCCGCCGGCTCCTGCGACTTCAAATGCCGGTGAGAGTGGGGGCCCCGCTGTCAACACAGGATTCATCGGGGGTCGGAGGGTGGTGGGGAGCCCTGTCGCAAGAGCCCCGCCTTCCAGACCAGCTCTGCTGCCAGCGGGTGACCTGGGCCTCAGTCCAGCTTCTGTGAGGTTTTGCTCTTTGAGGGATTGTTCCTGGGTCCTCTGTCTGGCCTATGGGGAGTCTTAGAAGGACATACACCTTTGCCACTTTTTAATGTCAGCAGGATCCCTTTTCTAGGCCCTCCTGTCCTCATTAGAACCTCCCACTCCTTCAGCTTCCTGATTTCCATCTGAGGGAAAAAGAGTGGGTGTTTTTATTCACACTGAGATATAAATGACTGAGGCTGGGACGATCTCTGCCTTGTCATCTTAAGACCTGGAACACAGAGACTCCAACTACCACTGGCTGTTTCTCATTTTGGGCCCAGCACCCCTGAGTCTCCCAAGGCCTCTGGCTCCCAGCTCCAGGCAAGATGGCCTGCGTTTCTGAATCGCCCCTGGGCCGTGAGGCTACAGCAGGCACCAGAGGCTCCGGGCACGGAGCGGATATGGTCCTGAGAGCTCCCAGGACTTGGAGCTGGGAGACATCCTGGCCCCACTCCATTGCACAAGTGGGCTCTGAGGCCCAGACTTCTCCAAGCGTGAAGGCGCAGGTCATGAAAAGCCAGCTCGGGTACCCACAAACTCAGCTAGGTGCTCTGGCCTCAACAGGCCAGTTTGGGAGAGCGGGGCAGTGGGGGGTCCTTCTTGGGTCCCTCTCAGATCCCATCCATCCCCTTTTCTGCCTCTCCCGGCAGGATCTTCTCAGCCTACATCAAGGAGGTGGAGGAGCGGCCAGCACCCACCCCGTGGGGCTCCAAGATGCCGTTCGGGGAGCTGATGTTCGAGTCCAGCAGTAGCTGCGGCTGGGTGCATGGCGTCTGCTTCTCGGCCAACGGCAGTCGTGTAGCCTGGGTCAGCCACGACAGCACCGTGTGCCTGGCTGATGCTGACAAGAAGATGGCGTGAGTACGGGTCACCCGAGTTGGGGTGCGCCCCGGCACCGAGAACCAGGAGCCAGCGTGGCTGACATTGCGCTCTCTCTCTCAGCGTCGCGCCTCTGGCCTCTGAAACGCTG
>NW_011494795.1:501669-502821 GCF_000754665.1 Bison bison bison | reverse complement strand
TGGCCGTCGCGACTCTGGCCTCTGAAACGCTGCCGCTGCTGGCCGTCACCTTCATCACGGAGAGCAGTCTGGTGGCAGCAGTAAGGAGGGGGCCTGGGAGAGGGGCTGGTGACAGCAGGTCTCCCAGGGGCCCCAAGATGCCCAGGCAGCCCTCAATTTGTCCCCGCTCGTGCCTCTCCTGCCTCCCTCCCTCCCTCCCATCCATCCATCCGTCCATCTATATCTCTATGCAGAATAGGTGGGGTTACACTGGGGTGACAACAAAAATTTCCAATGGCACCAACTGCAGTGGCCTAACACGGGAAATGTTTGCTTCTTGCTCACTTTGTTCGGTCTGGGTGCTGGGAGCGGGGCTCTGTCTCCCATCTGGAGACAGGGGAAGTGGGGAGATATGCCCTGGGCCAGACCTTCCTGCTTTTACATTTTATTGGCCAATGGAAATGACAGGGCCACACCGCACTCAAAGAATGGGTGTTTGTGGTGGGCAGGGGCGGGTGGGGGTCCTACCGTGTGTCCAGAAAGGTGCCACTCTTCCTCCGTCCCTCCTGCCCAGCTCTGTCAAGTCTCTCCTCAGGCCTCAGCAAACTTACTGGGGTCCCGGAGGGATCAGGCCCACTTTGCCTAGGGAAGGGTCCCGTGTCTCCCCCAGAGCACATGTGACTGGATGGAGCGGGGCTTCTGGCCTCCCAGGGGAGTCCCAGACCAGCTTTCTCAACCGGATGCTGGCCTTGCGGGCAGAGGGGGCCGCTCCTAGGTGCTCAGCCCCAACATCTGGCCCCTGTTACTATACCCGGGGTCCCTGAGCGGGCATCGGCTGCCTGGCGCTACACCCACGCCCTGCCTCCGGCTCCCCCTGGATTGGTGGCCAGGGGTGCCTTAGCCTTGCACCTCCCCCAGGGCCTGGGGTTCCCCTAGAGGAAAATGGGGGCGCTGCGCCTGCCCTGGCCAGCGCTCCAGTGGCACCCCGCCCTGCCCTTCGCCGCAGGGCCACGACTGCTTCCCGGTGCTCTTCACCTACGACAGCGCCGCGGGGAAGCTGAGCTTCGGTGGGCGGCTGGACGTGCCCAAGCAGAGCTCGCAGCGCGGCCTCACGGCCCGCGAGCGCTTCCAGAACCTCGACAAGAAGGCGAGCTCTGAGGGCAGCGCGGCGGC
>NW_011494795.1:499615-501531 GCF_000754665.1 Bison bison bison | reverse complement strand
GGTCTCTTCGAAGAGCTAGGTGGGATCGGAGCGAGAGACCCTGAATCCTGCCAGCCGTGGGTGTCCGACCCGTGGCAGATGAGAGAGCACGGCCAGGCCTTGACCCTTGTCTGTTAAGCCCTCCTGTGGCCGCCGGGTCCCATGTCTTCAGACCAGACCGCTTTGCCTGCCTTCCAAGGCTCTCTGGAACTAGCCCCGCCTCCTCCCAGCCCCACCTTTGGCTGCTTCTCATCAACAACACCGTGTTGTCACTGACTCCCTGGGCGCACGTCCCCTGCCCACGCCGCCCTGTGTCCCTTGCACACAGGCTGCTGCTTGCCCCTAGAGCAGACTCGGGAGCCCTGTCCTCTGTGATCCTTCCCAGCTGGGCGCACACACCTCACAGAAGCGGGCTCCCCCAGCAGTCGGGGGGCTCCTGGAGGGCAGGGTGGGATCTGTAAAGCCCTCCTTCTCTTTGCAGCCAGATCTCGGTGCTGAGTGGGGGAAAGGCCAAGTGCTCGCAGTTTTGCACCACCGGCATGGACGGCGGCATGAGCATCTGGGACGTGAAGGTGAGGCCTGCCCTCCACCCCTGCCTCCCCCCAGGTCCCCGGGGCGGGCCCCCTACCCCCCACCTTCTCCCTGGCAGCCACCTGGACACTCCAGCCCTTCGTCCCTGCAGAAGGGCCCCTCAGTGGAGTGAGGACCCCTTGGCACCCTCTGCAGCACCTTCCTTCAGGGCTGGGATTCAAACCCAGATCGCCTGACCCCAAAGGCCAGGTTCTGTGTCTGGCACCAGGTCCCTGCGGGTGGTGGTGGGGTGTCTACAGGACAGCTGAGAACCAACCTGTCTGTCCTGCTTGTCTCCTCCCAGAGCCTGGAGTCTGCCCTGAAGGACCTCAAGATTGTATGACCTGCGAGCAGTGTGCTGTCCTTGGCCCAGGCTGAAGAAGCGGGTCGGGAAGGCTGAGGCCGCTTTGCTGAGTTTCTAGGGTACCGGGTGGGGTCCCCACCGGGGCTGTTCCCGCAGGAGGGGAGGGACGGGAGGCTGCTTCTTGGCTCTGGAAGGAACGATTGTCTTTTTCTTGAAGAAATGCTTTAATTGTAAAAACTGTTCTCAAAGCACTCGTGGTCATGAACTGCTTCAGAACATGAAGGTAATAAAAACGCAACTGTAGACACAAGACACGCTGGCCTGTGTGTCTGGAGGAGGGGTCAGTCTGGGCAGGGCACTGGTAGCTTCCTGCCGTTTGCCAGCACAGCTGATCTTCACACAGAGGCGGCTCCCCTGTGGTTGCTTCCCGCCGCAGTCCAGCTTGGGAGCTGCCAGGGTCACTCACTCAGCAGTCAGATGCCAAGAGTGGTGACTGTACACTCTGGGCTGGTTCTGGGCTTTAAAGGAAATTACTGTTTCTCTATTTGATGTTTGAGGTTGGTTTCTAATAACTGCTCATTTTTTTAGGACCAATTTTACTGGGTTTTTTAAATCACATGGTTTTTAGTCTAGGTAATGCGTTACATCAATAGATCTTCTAATGATGAACTAGGCCCACATTTACAGGAAAAATGGTACCTAAAGGTGGCTTCTCTCCCACTGTCCTGGGGCCTCTCTGTTCTCAGAATAACCTCTGGAGTTGGAGGACACCCACGGATTTTTTAAATCAGGAAATAAAAATCAGGCGATATGGTTCCCCATGTGCCTGTGTGATCAGCCGCATCTGACTCTGTGACCCCATGGATGGTAACCCTGTCCATGGACGGCTCCTCTGTCCATGGGATGTTTCAGGCAAGAGGACTGAATGCGGCTGCTATTTCCTTCTCCAGAGGCCCTTCCCACCCAGCAATCAGACCTGCATCTCTGGCATCTCCCACCTTGGCAACCAGGTTCTTTACCACTGCACCACCTGGGAAGCCCCCCAGCTCCCCATTATTCTTGA
>NW_011494795.1:499010-499515 GCF_000754665.1 Bison bison bison | reverse complement strand
CACACAGGCTGCTGCTTGCCCCTAGAGCAGACTCGGGAGCCCTGTCCTCTGTGATCCTTCCCAGCTGGGCGCACACACCTCACAGAAGCGGGCTCCCCCAGCAGTCGGGGGGCTCCTGGAGGGCAGGGTGGGATCTGTAAAGCCCTCCTTCTCTTTGCAGCCAGATCTCGGTGCTGAGTGGGGGAAAGGCCAAGTGCTCGCAGTTTTGCACCACCGGCATGGACGGCGGCATGAGCATCTGGGACGTGAAGAGCCTGGAGTCTGCCCTGAAGGACCTCAAAATCGTATGACCTGCGAGCAGTGTGCTGCCCTTGGCCCAGGCTGAAGAAGCGGGTCGGGGAGGCTGAGGCCGCTTTGCTGAGTTTCTAGGGTACCGGGTGGGGTCCCCACGGGGGCTGTTCCCGCAGGAGGGGAGGGATGGGAGGCTGCTTCTTGGCTCTGGAAGGAACGATTGTTTTTTTCTCGAAGAAATGCTTTAATTGTAAAAACTGTTCTCAAAGCACTC
>NW_011494795.1:498136-498910 GCF_000754665.1 Bison bison bison | reverse complement strand
GGTCCCAGGCCATGGGGGGCTCCTCGCCACGAGGGGCTGCTGCAGCGGCGCCAGGGCACAGGGCGGGTGAGACGCAGCAGAGGTCCTGGCAGCACGGCCCAGTTCCCTGGTCTCTCCTCGCACAGGTTCTACTTGTTCAGGGAGAGAGACTGCATTCGTTTTCCTGACAAGGTCGCATCATCTTTTGCTGAGAAATAGGAAGAGAGAGAGTCACAAAAAGACGAAACCACCCTTCCACACACACAGCCCTGCACACCCCAGAATCAGCGAAATGTAGGTTCAGGAGGCCTCAGAGAACAGTCTGTGCAACTGGCTCAGCTGGCAGATGAGGAAGAGACCAAGAAGGGCCCTGCCTGACGCCCTCCCATGGAAGCCACTGGACCCACGTGTCCAGACATTCTTGCTGAGTTTGGGTGGTTACCCCCCTCCACAAAGGCCCACCAACATGCATCTACCGGGCAGATAGAAACTCTTCTTAGCCTGCTCCCAGAACTCTGTAATTCCAACCTCTCCCTGTGGCTTCTGAAGTCTGAAATCAGCAACATTCAAGCAGTCACACACACAGCCCTTTCCTGCTTGGGGTTTGTGAAACAAGCGACTGATGGGCAGCTGAGATCACCTGGTATCTCCAACGTGGTGATAATGCCCTGGGGCATCTCTGCTGCTGCTGCTGCTAAGTCACTTCAGTTGTGTCCGACTCTGTGCGATCCCATAGACGGCAGCCCACCAGGCTCCCCCGTCCCTGGGATTCTCCTGGCAAGAACACTGGAGTGG
>NW_011494795.1:496996-498036 GCF_000754665.1 Bison bison bison | reverse complement strand
ACCACTGCACCACCTGGGAAGCCCCCCAGCTCCCCATTATTCTTGAGCAAACCTGTGCCTGGCACCTGTTCACCACTCAGGAGGCTGCTGTTTGGGAAGTGGCGCCCCTTCCAGAGGGCTGGCCGCATAGTAAGATAGGCACTGTGGCGGAACCCACGTGACTCAGCCAAGCCTGGGTTTCCCGACCGCCACCCACCGCGAACGAGGTAGTAACAAGTAAGGCCAAGCAGTAGTGCTGGGTGTTGGGTCGCTTCCTCCCAGCACTGAAATCCTGGGGCTGGCACCACCAGGGGACACCAGGAGGACAGGACTCAAACCTGCGCGCAGGCCCCGGCCCCTCTGGCTTAAGGTCCCTGGGTGGTTAAAGAAGAGACGGGTGGTTCCTGTATCCTGTGGTCCTTCCTGGCTCGGATGCCCGGGGTCCAGTCCCTGTACCCAGGACTGGTGGCACCGGAACCCCGTGGGGTGGGTCTGAGAGGGACACTGGGTCCTGCTGGGTGAAAACAGCTCAGGCATGGGGGCCCCCAAGAGCGACCACAGAACCAGGATTACGATAATGTCAAGTTTAATTTGCCAAATATACAAGTTGGATTTGTAGAGCGTGTTGTGCCTGGGTGCCGCACAGTAAACAGGTTTCTCGAAGTGATCTGTGGGCAAGGTTACGAACAGGCGAGGGCCTGGCCAGAGTAGGGGGCAGGGAGTGGGGTGGGAGGGGCAGGGGAAGCATCTGTCAGAGGGGACTGGCCGGGATGAGCCGTGACCCTCAGGGACCCATGGGCACGGGCTGCCAGCTGCCAGCCTCTCTGAGTGAGCACCCAGGGAACACAGACCGGGGAGGGGTGGGCAGACAGGCCATCACAAACTTGTCAGCCCCTACTGCAGCCCCAGCTGCCCCCTGCCCCGCAATCTACCAGACAAACGGAAGCTCCTCTTAACCTACCTCCCAGGTACCCCCCAACAAGGGTTCTGAATTCTAAAAACAGCCAAAACATTTGAATGGTTACATATGAAATGCTGTCCTGCATCTTTCTGTCTCAAAG
>NW_011494795.1:496494-496896 GCF_000754665.1 Bison bison bison | reverse complement strand
GTCCGACTCTTCGCGACCCCATGGACTACAGCCTACCAGGCTCCTCCGTCCATGGGATTTTCCAGGCAAGAGTACTGGAGTGGGGTGCCATTGCCTTCTCCGGGGCATCTCTTCGCCTCTAGAATGCAGGACAGCAAGATTCCCAACACTCATGGCTCCCCCACAGATGGAGAAAGGAGTGCACAAGGCCAGAAGGTCCTGAGACAAACACTCCTTTAAACCAGACCAATTCCTCACAGCCAACCTGGCCTGGAAGAACCCTACCACCTTCGGCCCCACTGGAAGGAAGGCATGGGGAACAGGGACACCTGGGCCAGATTTCATCTGGGAAGCCCAGCCCACCACACCCTCCCAAGCCCCTGAGACATACAATGGTGATGCCAAGCAGGTCTCCTGGCTATA
>NW_011494795.1:493155-496394 GCF_000754665.1 Bison bison bison | reverse complement strand
CTGACGAAACACACACACACACACAGCCTCCTGAGCAATCTGGCCCAAACCCACCTCACAGCAAGACATCGAAGTACAGGGCTTCACTCCATCCAAAGCCAGGGTCAGGCTGCCACGCCAGTGGCTCAGACTTACCTTTCCTCTCTTCTTCCTTCTTCCTGGCAGCCTCTTCCCGCTGTTTTCGGATGATCGCCAGCCGGGCAAGGTCAGCCTTGGCTTGCTCTGTCTTCCCCGCTAAATGCATCTTCATGTAACGCTCTTTCGCTTTCTGCTTCTCAATTTCTTCTCTGTTTGGGTAAAGGGGTGTCACAGGGGACATCTTCCCCACCAGTCAGCTGAGCCGGAGGCGGGAGCCAGAATCAAGGCCAAACACTGGGGCCGAGGCCCAAGTGGAGGAGGGGCTGTGGCCAAGTGGCCCCTCCCTGACAGACACTCACAAGCAAGTTAGTAAAGGCCGTCTGTCACTCTGCTACCTTGGGGGGTGGGCGGTCCTCAGTGGTGAGAAGGCAGTTGGAGGGGGAGGGTCTCAGGCAGCCTTCAGTCACACCCCAAGCTGGTGGGCCTTCCCCGTGGGGTTTACAGAGACCCTATTCAGCTCTCATGGGGTCAGCACAGCAAGGTGGATTTAAATCAAAGAGCACAATCAGGAGAGAAATCACGGTGGCTTTTCCTAGTGGCCCACAACCTCCTGTGAGGCCCCAGACACCACTAGGTAAGCATGAAAACAGAGACGAGCCATGTGCAGGGCACTTTAGCCCTCAGGTGCGAGCCTCACACCGCCCACAGGGAGCTCTCTGAAGCCTCGTTTTCATCTGAGACGAGAGAGGACTGGGCAACTGGTGGGTCTCCCCACACTGCCCATCAGTACAGGCCCCCAACCCCACAACCATGACGTCAAGGACGGACGCAGGTCAGGAGGGTCTGATCAGGCTGGATAAGGGAGGTGACCCTGGAGCAGAGTGTCCTGAGGGAGGGGCTGTAGCATGTCCGCATCCCCAGGGATTACCTCAAGTGTAACGCTCAGGTCTGAATCTGCTGTTGCATTTTCCCTATGTTTCCACTGGTGAAAAAAACTCTTTTTTTTTTGTTCCCGAGAAACTTCTAAAGGGCCTTTGGGGAATGAGATCATATAGAAATAAACACCATAACTGGAGCCCCCATCCGGCCACTGGAGACCTCAGGGCCCAGAAGTGAGGGCAGAGGAGCTGGGGCCTCAGCCCCCAGCCGAAGCCACGAGGCTCAGAAGCAGCAGTTACCTCTCTCTCCGTGACAGTTCCTTGGGCCCGTCCAGGTCCAGCTGTGTGACTTTTTTGGTTGTCTGTGCCACCCGGTTGGGGTTTTCAATGTCGATGAGCCCTTCCACGCCTTTGCGCTTTTGCTAAGATAGGACAAGAAGCCGGACATTGGAGAAACTTGGTCCTGCAGTGCCCGAGGGCCACCCCCATCTCCACAGCCTGCCTGGACTAGAACAAACTGCTCCTCCCCAGGCCGTGTGACGCTCAGATCACACGGTCACGGTGGGAACAGAGCTCAGGCGTGTCTGAACCAGCCCAGGAGATGCAGCGGGAGTGCGGGTGACCAAGTCCAGCCTGTGCCGTGTCCAGGCCACCAGGGACTGTCACCCTAGTTTCACAGGCAGCAGAGCAGAGACACAATAAAATGCCTGACATCAACCAAGAAGTAGACAGGAGATGTGAACCCGAGCCCAATTCACAAGCTCTCAGCACAGAGGTACTCCCTCACTTAGAGCTCAGCCTCTGAAAGCCGTTTCCATGGAACCTCACGCCTGGCTGCTAGCCATGCTGGGTCCCCAGAGCAGTTGCTTGCGGGGAAGTGGGACCTGGGAACGAGCTCAATGTCTGCAGGTTTGGGAGGCGGACCTGCAGCTTGCACCTCCCAGCTGCCCAGGGAAAGTGTAGAAAGTAATGAGAGCACAAGTGCTTGATGCAACAGGTTTGATCAAAGTTTCAGGCCCTGTCAACCCAGCTGTTCTCTTTAAGAGACCAGGGAGAGTCTCCGGCCTTATCAGCCTGAAGGCGCCCGATCTCAGCAGAGACCAGGGAGAGAGCTTCCAAACACCTGTTCATCAGAGCACTGCACAGAGCTCCAGGTACCTCTACCCAACCAGTACGTGGACATACCTTACCTAGATACCTGACATCCCAAGTTTAACTCATCTAAGACAGAACTGCAGACTCAGCCCGTTCTTCCCCACAAGCCCGAGCAAGGCCTTGTTTCTCTTTCCCCTTAGTCCCACCACCCCAACCCCGGACAAATCCCAACGAGTTCATCTTTAAAACACAGCTTGAATCTGCCCACTTTTCTCCACTGCTAGGCTTCAGCAATATGTGAACCGTGAACTTCCTGATGTTCAAGCTGGTTTTAGAAAAGGCAGAGGAACCAGAGATCAAATTGCCAACATCCGCTGGATCATGGAAAAAGCAAGAGAGTTCCAGAAAAACATCTATTTCTGCTTTATTGACTATGCCAAAGCCTTTGACTGTGTGGATCACAATAAACTGTGGAAAATTCTGAAAGAGATGGGAATACCAGACCACCTGACTGCCTCTTGAGAAATTTGTATGCAGGTCAGGAAGCAACAGTTAGAACTGGACATGGAACAACAGACGGTTCCAAATAGGAAAAGGAGTACGTCAAGGCTGTATATTGTCACCCTGCTTATTTAACTTCTATGCAGAGTACATCATGAGAAACGCTGGACTGGAAGAAACACAGCTGGAATCAAGATTGCCGGGAGAAATATCAGTCACCTCAGATGTGCAGATGACACCACCCTTATGGCAGAAAGTGAAGAGGAACTCAAAAGCCTCTTGATGAAAGTGAAAGTGGAGAGTGAAAAAATTGGCTTAAAGCTCAACATTCAGAAAACGAAGATCATGGCATCCGGTCCCACCACTTCATGGGAAATAGATGGGGAAACAGTGGAAACAGTATCAGACTTTATTTTTCTGGGCTCCAAAATCACTACAGATGGTGACTGCAGCCATGAAATTAAAAGACGCTTCCTCCTTGGAAGGAAAGTTATGACCAACCAAATAGCATATTCAGAAGCAGAGACATTACTTTGTCAACAAAGGTTCATCTAGTCATGGCTATGGTTTTCCCTGTGGTCATGTATGGATGTGAGAGTTGGACTGTGAAGAAGGCTGAACGCCGAAGAATTGATGCTTTTGAACTGTGGTGTTGGAGAAGACTCTTGAGTCCCTTGGACTGCAAGG
>NW_011494795.1:491745-493055 GCF_000754665.1 Bison bison bison | reverse complement strand
AGAGAGCCCTTGGACTGCAAGGAGATCCAACCAGTCCATTCTGAAGGAGATCAGCCCTGGGATTTCTTTGGAAGGAATGATGCTAAAGCTGAAACTCTAGTACTTTGGCCACCTGATGTGAAGAGTTCACTCATTGGAAAAGACTCTGATGCTGGGAGGGATTGGGGGCAGGAGGAGAAGGGGACGACAGAGAATGAGATGGCTGGATGGCATCACTGACTCGATGGAGGTGAGTCTGGGTGAACTCCGGGAGTTGGTGATGGACAGGGAGGCCTGGCATGCTGCGATTCTTGGGGTCGCAAAGAGTCGGACACGACTGAGCGACTGATCTGATCTGATCTGACTGCCACCCCCTTAAGTCAAGTTACAATTTCTTGTCTGGATACCTGCTACCAGCTCTTGGCTTCTACACTCAACACTGTACAACTCACTGTGCAGATATAAGCAAATCTGGCCCGTATTCTTGCCTGGAGAATCCCATGGACTGAGGAGCCTGGCAGGCTGCAGTCCACAGGGTCACAAGAGGCAAACATGACTAAAGTGACTAAGCACGCACGCACGCACTGGTGCTCTCTCGCCCACATCCCACTGTACCAGCTGCCCACTACCTGCTACGATTAAACCAAAACCCCTTCACAACCGCACACGTGCTGCCTTGCCAACTGCTCCTCCTCCATTCCTAACTCCACTTCTTACCCACCAAGTCACAGCCCCACTAGCCTCTCTGTTCCCTGGACCTGCCTAGGTTATTCCGACCCCCGGACTGCACTTGCTAACCTGGCTGCCTCAACGACTCAGCCAAACAATTTTCATGTGACTGGCTCCGCCTTGTTTTTCAGATCTCAGTTTAAAAGTCACCTTCTCACCACGCACCACTCCTCAATCATGTATCCTCAATCATGGATCATCTTATTCATGATATTTCTGGCTACCTGAAATTATACTGTTCACGGACTTCCTTATTGTCTCTATCTTATTTCAATGCAAACCCTTAAGTGTAAAGACTCTGTCTGCATGTACCACGGGGGCTGCGAAACCACTGATGAACATTTGCTGAATGGATGAGTCTAGAACCCAGGTCCCCATCAGACTCAGTACCTGGTAATCATCTTCTTCATCCTCGCTCTCATCTGAATCTAGGGATTTCTTCTCTTTTTTTGGGTCACCTGCAGCCCCATCTCCACCTTCTTCTCCTTGTTCCTCTTCTTCCTGTTTCAGAAATGGGCAATCTGAGGAATCAAAAGATGCAAACCAAACTCCCAAGACCATGATCCTCCCATCCCTCCTGCCCCAGATTGTGAACCTTGAGA
>NW_011494795.1:486768-491383 GCF_000754665.1 Bison bison bison | reverse complement strand
GAACCTTGAGAAATTAAGCCCCCAGAAGGCTGGGACCAAGTATGGTAAGAGTCCTACTCTGCTGCGCTGGCCCCACGGGGGACCTGGGTCACAGGCAGCCTGTTCACTTGGCTCCACAGCCTAGAAGCCTTTCCCAAGCCTTTGCCAGGGATTGTGAACCAACCCCTCTCACAGCCATACAAGGCCCTGCTCCTCTTTTCAGCCCAGGTGCCTGGGACCGCCTTGGTACACAGCTTGTCTCCCAGAGTCCACAGGACTTGGTTGTGGGGCTGGAAACCACTGTCCCGCTCGGTGTCCCTCCCACTGTCCCTGCTGCCACACACAGCTGCCAGTTTGTACTTGTTTTCCCAGGCAAGCCTCCTCCCTCCCCCACTTTCCACTCCCACAGTCAGGGGCGGGTCAGTCACTCCAAACTGCCCACAAACATGCCCTGCTGCGCCGCCTCCCTCTACCTTTCTTGCCTCCCTACTAGAAACATCCCTGACAAAAACCGTAAGCATTTCCACCCCCTTAGCTCCTGCCCACACATCCTCCAAGGTCCTGCTCAGCCGCAGGCTGCTCCATCAGACCCTCCCCGACCGCGGCTTCTTCCTCACACGTCACACTTCAGTCATCCGCACTGACAGCTCCCTGTGGCCCTCATCCAGGTGAGGATCTAATGGTGTGGGAGGGTCACGGACACCAACGACGGAAACATGCTCTGTTTCCTGACAGTGGGCTGGAAAAAGCACGGAGGGACAAAGGGACCTCCTAAGCTGAGACTGGAGGGGGAAGGGTGGGGAGCACCAGTGAGGGGAGCAGGCAGGAGGGGGTGCTAAGCACGGATGGCACTCTTGCCAGTGGCGGGAGGGGGAAGGCAGGGTGTCAAGTCCCAGCAGGGCTGGCGGAGGCCGGATCACACAAGGTGGGTGTGGAGCGCCCGCGCTGCAGATGTGCAGGGCCGTGGTAAGGGAGAGCCCCCACAACACAGGAGCAGGGACCCACTGCTGAGAAAACAAAGCTCTAAGTGGTCAACCAAAGGCCTGCCGCCCGCCCCCTCCAACCACACCCCAGGTGTTGGCTTCCTCCAGAGGATGGGTGGTCCTTGCCCGGCCTCTCTGGGTGCCACCCTGGGCCACTGGAGTGGCCCGAAGAGTCGCGTACTCACCCGGGCCTTCTGCTTTTCAGCCTGGAGCTGCGCATCAATCTCCTCGGGGCTCGTGTATTGCCGGGCCCGGCCTTTGTGGCCTCCCTTTCTCCCTGCACAAGGACCGGAAGTTTAGGAAGGCAACAGGAAGGCAGCTAGCTCCCTTGATTGCCCTGAACTTCAGACTGTGTCCCGCTTGAGCTGCTCTCAGCAGAGGCTGCCGACCTCCCTTGCCCCTCACCAAGACCGCCCACCCACCTGTACCTCCCCCTCACCTGTTCAAAGGGACAAAAGAGGGGACATGTGATCACCTGATGCAGCCCCAAACCGCCTGCTGGATGCGGCTCCCACCACCGAGGCCTGAGGGGGGATCCGGGTGGGGGGCACCACAGGGAGGGACCCGCTAAGTCCCCTGGTCCCTTCATCCACACGCAGAGGACTCAGATGCAATCACGAGAAGGGGTAACCCTCACCCCTGCTGTCACTACAGTGCTCTTTATTTGCAATGCTCTGTCACAGCCAGGGGCTCATTTGAGTCCCAGATTAAACCTAAGGTGCACATCACGGCTGGTCACATTTTATAGACAAGGAGACTTAAAGCTAAAGCAGAGTGGTGAAGAGCACAAATGTTGGGGTCCAATCCCTGGGTTCAAATCTCAGCTCTACCACTTAATAGTTTTGTGACTTTGGGTAGGTACTTAATCTTTGAGTCTCAGTTTCCCTACCACATAGGATTGTTGTGAAGATGGATTTGTTAACGTATGTGAAGATGTTGGATCAGTGCTCGGCACTAGACGAGCACTACAAAGTAAGTCTGCTATAACTGTTACTCTTCTAGTGTGTATATATATTGGGTTGACCAAAAAGTTCAATCAGGTTTTTTGGTAAGATATTACATACCCACCCACCTCCCAATAATACCTGGTGTGGGGGGAAAAGAAAAAACAAAGCTACTGGTCACAATGACAATTTACTACAGATGCAGGGAATATAAGCTACTTAATAATTATTTAAGTGGTATTTATGGTAGAAAGGGAAAACTTAAAACCTATATGAGAAAACTTTCTGTGCTCGGAGTAGAAACACAATTGCCAAACAAAGGTAAAGTTGAAAATAAAACTGACTACCTTCTAAGAGTTAAAAATGTAACTAGCAATTTAAGTTCATCACAGAGAATCAGTCAATTTTATAGCCTGACTCTCTCAAACCAAGACACTAGACTGACCCCTGCCACAGGCTTCCCAGGTGGCTCAGTGGTAAAGAATCCACCTGCCAATGCAGGAGACACAAGAGACACAGGTTCGATCTCTGGATTATAAAAATCCCCTGGAGGAGGAAATGACAACATGCTCCAGTATTCTTGCCTGGAAAATTCCATGGAGAGGAGCCTGGCAGGCTACAGTACATGGGGTCGCAAAGAGTTGGACTCGACTGAGCACACACACACAAAGCCAACAGCCAGTTTCATAGCAGGGCGGCACCTTCTCAGCTATTCTGGAGGATGCTGGTGGCTGTGGCCTGGATCCATTTCACCTCTCCTGGAAGCTGCAGCCCACCTGGTTTCTCATGACCCTCTCACTGAGAGCAGAGAATCTATAATGAGGCAGCCAGAGCTGCTCTGAACTCCAGAGACAGCAGCAGAGATACTAGCCTCCTCTAATTTCCTAGACAGCAGCTGCAGAGCCATAATTGGGCTGCTACAGACCACACCACCCATTTTTAATGACTACCTGGGATTCCCAAGGGTGTCTCAGTCAAGGATCATCAAAGTCCTATTGTGAGAGATCAAGTTTGCCATCCAAAACCCCAACATTTCTTGCCCTCTTAATGGTCTAAGGAATAGAAACAGCTCAAAATTGACTACTACAGGCTCTGACCCTGCATGTCTGGCTATGGGACACTGATCTTAACTTGGTCTACAGTAACTTTTATTAGAAGCTCTCCACACCTTTGAAAATGTTTCACAGGTTTCATGACAAAGACAAGAGTTGGTCCTTGGCTCTTAGAGAATTTTACACTTTTACATCTTCATGTTCTCTCTTACTTTTCAAGCAAATTAACACCAGCAAAAATGTAAATGTTATCTGCCCATAAAGCTTTCACAAGCCAAAAGGCCAAGTCATTTAAACAAGTATCCCTATTTAGGATTTTCTAATTGTAACCGCCAACCTTGGCTCAAAGCACCTATTAAGTAGGGCTCTTAGAATTCTGGCACCAGAAGTGAAAGTTGCTCAGTCGTGTCTGACTCTTTGCGACCCTATGTACTACACAGTCCATGGAATTCTCCAGGCCAGAACACTGGAGTGGGTAGCTTTTCCCTTCTCCAGGAACTCTTCTCAACCCAGGGATCGAACCCAGGTTGGTACCCCTAATACCCCTCCTTTTGCAGAACATAAGACTGAGAGACAGAGGAGACAAAGCTCTTCCTACCACAGAATAAACCACTAGAAAACTACGTTTAAAGAGATTCAGCTCTGAAAACCCCAGCATCTCTGGGAGCAGAGTCAGGAAGTCATTTAGGTTTGAAAAAGCTCCAAGCAGATCTTCCTGTGGGCTGAGACATCTTAACCAACATGTCACAGGAGAGACCAATATTAACTGAACACCTCTTCTGCGCCAGGAGTAGTCAGGCACGGCGAGGGCTCTATGTAAGACCCCGATCCCAACTCTCCAGGCTAAGGGTTATTAGCTAGGTGTTCCAGATGGGGAAAACAGGCTGGGAGAAGTTAAACAACTTGTTCAAGGCCATAAGGCTAGACAGTGTAGGGGAAGAGGATGGAGAACGGTGTACAAACGTACCGGGGACGCCATGGATTCTTTACTTTCTTGGCCAAGGAACTGGCAAAGTCTGAGGAGTAACAATAGATATTGCTTACTGGACACTTAGCGACTATTAGCAGCATACAGCGCCCTCCACGTGGATCGCCTACTTCAAGACTCGCATCAGTATTATGAGGTAGATACAATCATACCCCTATACTTGCAAACACACAGGGAGGTTATGCGGCTGGCTCAAAGGCCCACGTCTAGCCGCTCGAAAAGGGCAGTCAAAGCTAGGTCGGGCAGGCTCAAGAGCATCCAGCTAGGTCGCAACAGGCAAGCCTAGCTCGCCCAGAGCCCGAGAAGGCCCACGTTTTACGCGCGAGGCAGGCGGGCCCGCCTCTGGCGCGGGACGCGGTGACTCAGTCCCCGGCGAGCCTGAAAGGGGTAGGAAACTCCAGACCCCCCCAGGCCGAGAGAACGCGCCCTAGATGGGCCATCCGGGTGGGCGAGGACCCAGAGCCTCCAAATCTCCTCAGCCCCCCGCCGGAGCGGCTCGAGGCCACTACTACGGTCCTCAGTTTCTCCAAGCGGGACAATTGGGCGTCGAGGCCCAGCCCAGGCCCTCAGGCGGAGCGGACGCTCTCCCTCCGAGTCGCTCTCTGAGGCGCCCGCGGGCTGACTGGACGGCGGGAGCCGGACTCGGGCCGCTCCTCGAGGCCCGCGGGC
>NW_011494795.1:483779-486300 GCF_000754665.1 Bison bison bison | reverse complement strand
GGAGGGCCTAGTGAGTGTTTCCCTTCTCTTCTCTAGGACCTTGGTAACGGCTGGGGGCCAGGGATCGGACGTCTGCGTTGGCCCAGAAGGCGATCTGAACAGCCGAACTGGGACAGGTTCGGGCCTCTGGACCCGAAGGTCGAAGTGAGTTCCCGAGACTAGGCGGCGTCTTGCTGGGTCCGCGGAGGGCATGGGAAATTTGGGGGTTCCCTTGCTTCTAGGCTTCCCCGCCCTTACTTTTCGCGCATTTCCCTCCTCGTCTAGAACGTTTGTTGTCTAAATATTGCTTTTCCTTGTAATCCCGGTTCAGATGCCGTAGTCTCCCTGAGCCTTTTTACAACCGGGGTTGTAGCGTCTTCACTCAGCTTCTTCCGAACGCCTTTCTGCTCGCCGCCCCTCCCGAGCGCTACCACTTTTCTAACACCGCCCCACATCTCGTTCTTCCTGACCAGGTTGCTTCTTAGCTGTTACCTCCCATGGGAGGCCTCCACTGACTCCCAAGCTGGGCCAGGCCCTCCACTCTCCGTGGGTCTTAGTTAGCAGAGTGGTCATTCCCTTGTCTTTGTCCACCCAGCCCGTGCTCCTTGGGACAGGGACCAGATTCCATTCGTCTCTAGCTTCAGAGCAGGGGAGACAAGTGTAGAGACCTCAGATTTGGGAGTCAGGAGCCCCTGGTGAGTCAAACTCTGCCGGTTCCCAGCTCTGTGCAACCCTGAGTTTGATCTTCTGTAAGGTTGTTGCTGAGAATTCACGATGGGGCGAAGAGGGCGGGGCTTCAGAAACATATCAGGAGGGAGGAACTGAATGAGCGTGGGAAAGGAGGAGTCTGCTCTGCTTAAAGATAATTAACATGAGTTCTCTTTTAGTGTATTTTAAAAAATATTTTGAAAATATTTATTTGACTGCACCGGGTCTTTGTTGAGGCATGTAAACTCTTAATTGCGGCATGTGGGAACTAGTTCCCTGACCAGGGATGGGACCCAGGCCCCCTGCATTGGGAGCTCAGAGTCTTAGCAACTGGACTACCAGGGAAGTCCCACCCTGAGTTCTCTTTGCTAGCTATGAAATGCCTTGCGGTTTGAAAAATGACTTGCTATGTAGATCTGGGCTGGTCTTTTCTTTGGGCTTTACATGACTTCCTTTATATAGTATGTTTGTTGGGTTTAAAAGAGACCTTGGCAATCCAGTTAATACACTGTCCTCACCTTATAGACAAGATTGAGGACCATAAAGGGAATGTGACCTCTACAAAGTCATAGCTGGACAAGAATCCTAACTGAAGAGACCTGAGATCTTTCTATTATACTCTTGGGAAGCAGACCCTAAGGTACTTTGGTTTCACTCTTTTTCCTTTTTAAACACTCATCTTTGCTCTCCCAGTCAGTCTCCCTCACACTGTGTTAGAATTCCCTTTCCACTTTGCATTTCCTTGCTAGAATATCACCTTCTCAGGGACAGTGTGTGTCTTATTCTTTGTATGATAATAGCAAAACCCTACTAAGCAAACATTAAATACCAGGCACATTACATATAATCAAGGCCTCACATGGCCCCATAAGTAGATTCTCTCCGTCACACAGATGAGGAAACAGACTTACGGATATTAACGTGCACCAGAGTTGTGGCTTGTGAAGTCCTCTGGGGATCTTGAGGCTCAGAAACCAATTCATTTTAATTTTTTTCCCCCACAGATTTCTGCAGACTATCTTCTGGGAAAAAATGCCTAAAGTCAAAAGAAGCCGGAAAGCTCCCCCAGATGGGTGGGAGTTGATTGAGCCAACACTGGATGAATTAGATCAAAAAATGAGAGAAGGTGAGTTGGAGAGTTTCTGTCTGGGTGGGCTGTGTCCCACAGATAAATGGGAAGAGACAAGCTGCACCACCAAGGCTGCCTGACACTGACATGTTTTGTTTGCTTTTTAACTGATAGGAATACCATAAATGCCAGAAAGTAAGATAATACAAATGAGAAGGTCCTCAAAAATGTTTTTGAGTATATAAGACCTTTAGGGAGTATAAATCAAATAGTCTACTTAGAATTATTTACAGTCAGTCAGTTCAGTCGCTCAGTCATGTCTGCGTCCCCTTCTCCTCCTGCCCCCAATCCCTCCCAGCATCAGTCTTTTCCAATGAGTCAACTCTTCACATGAGGTGGCCAAAGTACTGGAGTTTCAGCTTTAGCATCATTCCTTCCAAAGAAATCCCAGGGCTGATCTTCAGAATGGATTGGTTGGATCTCCTTGCAGTCCAAGGGACTCTCAAGAGTCTTCTCCAACACCACAGTTCAAAAGCATCAATTCTTCGGCGTTCAGCCTTCTTCACAGTCCAACTCTCACATCCATACATGACCACAGGAAAAACCATAGCCTTGACTAGACGAACCTTTGTTGGCAAAGTAATGTCTCTGCTTTGGAATATGCTATCTAGGTTGGTCATAACTTTTCTTCCAAGGAGTAAGCGTCTTTTAATTTCATGGCTGCAGTCACCATCTGTAGTGATTTTGGAGCCCAGAAAAATAAAG
>NW_011494795.1:473419-483679 GCF_000754665.1 Bison bison bison | reverse complement strand
TCTTTTAATTTCATGGCTGCAGTCACCATCTGTAGTGATTTTGGAGCCCAGAAAAATAAAGTCTGACACTGTTTCCCCATCTATTTCCCATGAAGTGATGGGACCAGATGCCATGATCGTAGTTTTCTGAATCAACAGTTGAGCTTTAAGCCAACTTTTTCACTCTCCTCTGTCACTTTCATCAAAAAGTATATTTAAAATCATACAAAATATATTTACTTGGAAAATCCTGTTCTTTTCACTCCAAATTTTCTGAAATGTTTTTATTTGTATTTTTCTTGTGGGTTTGCATCATCATCACTTTATCTTTGCATCATCCACCAGTTGTCCAGAATGCACAGTCTTCACCTCCCGCTAAGTGTTATGTGATCTTGCACTTGGTGTATCAGTGTAGTGTGCAGTTTTGGGAAATTTAACCTGAAGCCACAAGCGTTGTTGGCCCTGTTGTTGTTCAGTCCCTAAGTCGTGTCCTACTTTGTGACCCCATGGACTGCAGCACACTGGGCTTCACTATCTCCTGGAGTTTGCTCAAATTCATGTCCGTTGAGTCGGTGATGCCATCCGACCGTCTCATCCTCCGCCATCCTCTTCTGTTGGCCCTGTCACAGTGTTAACTACTTACTGAATTGCTTTTTAAAGCAATCTTTTTTTCTTAAAGGTTTTTGGTAATTAATGCTTGTTATTCTGAAGTTATCCCTTCAGCAATAATTAGCAAGTGGATGTTAACTTTGCTTCCTTTTTTTGAAGCTGAGTATATCAGGTAACTTCTATTAACTACCCAGAACTTGCAATAATCAAGGTCATTTGGGGCTGATTTTTTCCTCCAAACAGATCTTTATTCAACATAAAGGAATTTAAAGAGATTGCTGTGATAGAAGAGGTAATTTGTGAGTCCTTGGAAATAAACCTCTTCTTTTTTTTTTTAATTTTTAAATTTTACTTTATTTTTAAACTTTACAATAGTGTATTAGTTTTGCCAAATATCGAAATGAATCCGCCACAGGTATACCTGTGTTCCCCATCCTGAACCCTCCTCCCTCCTCCCTCCCCATACCCTCCCTCTGGGTCGTCCCAGTGCACCAGCCCCAAGCATCCAGTATCGTGCATCGAACCTGGACTGGCGACTCGTTTCATACATGATATTATACATGTTTCAATGCCATTCTCCCAAATCTCCCCACCCTCTCCCTCTCCCACAGAATCCCTAAGACTGATCTATACATCAGTGTCTCTTTTGCTGTCTCGTACACAGGGTTATTGTTACCGTCTTTCTAAAGAAAATAAACCTCTTTTTAAGGGATGACTTCTTGAAGGGAGAGCATTTAGATAGATAAGATGTTCTTTACTGTCAAAAGTGTTCTTTTTCTTTAACCATCTAGTTCTTCTTGGCTTTCCCATTTTTAATATGCAGGTTTTAAGCCCCAGTTTCCTGTTGCTTTCACTTCCACTATAAAGAAAAAGAGTGGCTGGCAGGTGGTGGCAGAGCTGATGCAGTGTTGGGGACAGCAGCAAGCTCTGGGGTGGGCAGAAGCTGCTGCCCACCCAGGCCCTTTCTGCCACGTCAGATGCAGCCTCAGCTTTTCCAGATTTGCTGCTTTTTTTCCCCCCCAAGATGAGCAAGAAATCAGGTTTTCTATGTGAACTCTTCCAATTTAACATTCAAACCTAAAAAAAAGCATCTGTGGGGGAACCAAAGCCTGCCTCCAGGCCGGCAGGGCTGCCAGCCTCCAGTTTGTTGCCTTCAACTCACGTTTGCCTTTGGGATTTGCAGCCACGCTCTGGGCCGCCGAGGACCAGAGCTAGTGGCACCGCTGGCCTTTCCCTCTGACTGAGCTGTTCTATAGAAGAGCTCACACTTGTTGAAGCAGTTGGCACTGTTCCCTTAGAAAGCAAAGTTGCTGTTTTCTCTTTTAGTTTGTCCCTGTATTTCCTAAGCTCAGCACAACTGCCCAGCTCTTTGTATATCTCCTAGCTTACTACTCAAGTTTTTGTACAGCCACTATTACCCTAGAAGTTCCTAGACAAACAGAGCCTGATTATAGGGACTGAGGAACAGAGAGGGGTGTGGTGGGGGGTTTATGTGTGACTGAGAAGTATAGGCACTATTTCTGTGGACTGTAACCAGGACTTGTAAATAATTTTGCTTTTACAAGTACTTTGAACTAGTTGAAAGTCTAATAATGAACATGTATTTAGACTTTTTAAGAGTGGCACTTTAAAAGAATTGTTGCTCAGGTTCTGGAGTTAATAGGCCATTTGGGGCATTAACTAAGAGGCAGAAACCTGAGTCTACCCTGAGCCACGAGGGCCCTACCCCTGGCCTCTTCATACCTTCCCAGGGGCAGGACTCCACATTGCCCACTGCAGGCTGCCTTCCACTGTGTGTGTGGACCTGTCCAAAATGATATCCAAGAATGTTCACACGACCTTGTGAAAACAGGTCCAAAGAGAAATGCTGTGATTAAAACCTTAAGAAATGATTCTAAGCACAGGAGCTTCTCTGGTGGCTTAGTGGTAAAGAATCTGCCTGCAGTGCAGATGTGGGTTCCACCCCTGAGTCAGGAAGATCCTCTTGGAGGAGGCCATGGCAACCCACTCCAGTATTCTTGCCTGGAGAATCCCATGGACAGAGGACCTTGGTGGGCTACAGTCTATGCGGTCTCAGAGTTTGACATGACTGAGCAATTAAACACCACCACCAAAGCGTGGGAAGGTTCCAATTCCAGGAGGTGCTCCTGAGGTGCTCCGTGGTCCCCACCGCCACCTCCCTATCATCCCATCCGGCTACATGGCTTTCCACACTAGACTCACCACCCCCTTCCATGTTTCTTTCTTCTCTGTGGCCGTTACCCTGCACCACCAGGGGCTGGTCTGCCTCCTCCTCCCCAGACCTTGGCTCTGTGGTCTGTCTTGTTCACTGCTGTACACTGGGTACCCAGAGCATGCTCTCACCCACAGCAGACACGTGGTGTTGCCGAATCCTCGTACCTGCCTTTGGCTTAGATCACAGAATCCTGTTTGTTGAGCTGAGTTATAAATCCCCGGTGATATGACAATACTATATCCTGTGCAGACTAACCCTAGTTTCCAAAACAAAGCAAACACCCGTGTTTTCTCCACAGCTGAGACAGAACCTCACGAAGGAAAGAGGAAAGTGGAATCTCTGTGGCCCATCTTCAGGATCCATCACCAGAAAACCCGCTACATCTTTGACCTCTTCTACAAGCGGAAAGCCATAAGCAGAGGTAACTGGCCGAATGTTCTCTTGGCCTTTCCAGCTTGAGTGGCATCCGATTTAAATAATTCTTGAAACCTCGGCAAGTATCATGATGTTTGCTGTTTCCAAAAAATGAAAAGGGGCCAGTGTTGACTCAACACTTTTTCTCAGGGTGGGCAGTGATGGGCTGCGGGCCGGAGAGCTTTGTTACACTGTGGTCTGATGGCCTTTCCCCGTCTTTTTGCAGAACTGTATGAGTACTGTATTAAAGAAGGCTATGCAGATAAAAACTTGATTGCAAAATGGAAAAAGCAGGGGTATGAGAACCTGTGCTGCCTGCGGTGCATTCAGACTCGGGACACCAATTTTGGGACAAACTGCATCTGCCGGGTCCCCAAAAGCAAGCTGGAAGTGGTAAGGCCACCGCCCCCCTCCTGTCTGACAACTGAGTGTGATGCTAGCATAAGCAGTTCAGCTGACCACAACAGGTTTTATGTTCTGTCCTATGGCTGGGTGTTCTGCTGGCCCTCCCTGTGAGAGGGAGCCCCTCTGGTCAGGGATCCATGCCAGGCAAGTTACTGGTTCCTACCCTCACACAGGAAATGCGGGTGATGACCCCCACCCCAGCGTGGCTGGGAGGCTAAGCCAGGGGAGGGTGGGCCAGGCAGTAGGGGTCTTTTTTCCCGGCCTCCTGTTGCTCCCAGTGACACTTTAACTTGAGCCTCACTGCATTTTGCGCCAGAACTCTTGGAGCGGCTAGGGAACGGTGCTGGGGTGCAGTGGTGAGCTCCGTGCGCAGGCGCCCCTGAAGGGGAGTGGCAGCAGGCGCAGAGGAGGGTCACTGGGCCGTTAGCGGCCTGTGAGTACAGCCCCTCAGCTGCCCATGAGTGAGGTCAGGCCAGATGCCCTCTTTCTCACAGTCCCTTCAGGCTGCAGCACTGGTTAGCTTCTGTGGAGAGCCTCGGCTCTGGCCCACGGGCTTCAGCTCAGCAGGCAGGTCTGTCCCCGAGTCCTCTGGAAGCTCAGGATGGGCGTGCGGAGCAGCGGAGGGCAAGCACAGTCTGCCCTCCGAGGAGGCTCTGTGCAGGTCTGGGGGGGCGGGCGCGGGGCAGAGCTGCAGGAGCCCCACGGTCCACTGCCCAGAACAGGTTTAGTTGAGTTTCACCACTGGATCCTGTTTCCTTAGACCAGTTTTGCTTCTCCAGAAAAGAGGGAAACGGAGAATAAACCCCTTTTCTGTACTGGGCAGGCCCTCGGCCGGACACTAGAGCACACACCTGGGCCGGGGTACAACTGTCCTGCCGCCATACAGATTCAAGGACACCCTGTTCTCCCCACACCCCTATTAGAAAGTTCCCAGCCCAGAGGAGACCGTGAGGCCCCTGGCACTGAGCCCCGAGAGCAGCAGCACAGTTGCCTCCAGCTCATTGAAGGGTGTGTCATGCTTGCTTCACAGAATAACAGGAATCACTCAGAGATTTTTTTTTCCTTTTTGGGGGCAAGTATGTACACTGAGTTTGTATAAGTTAAATCCTCATAGAAATTTAACTGTCAACAGCAGCTGTTCTCATTGTCACAAGGGAGCTGAATTTTCCCCATCCCACACCATCATGGAGGGTTTCTGAGGAGGGTCCAAGGGGAGTGGGTGTCCCATGGTCACGCCTCCCTCTGGGGGGCTCGTGCATGTGGGCGCAGGGTCTCAGGTCCTCTGTCCGCAGGGTCCGTGGGGAGTGGGTGTCCCGCGGCCACACTTCCCTTGGGGGGCCCCCGTATGTTGGCACAGGGTCGCAGGGGTCCTCTGTCCACAGGGCCGGATCATCGAGTGCACACACTGTGGCTGCCGGGGCTGCTCTGGCTGAGCATCAGGCCCCAACCTCCACCCACCCCGGACTCTGGGCTGCGCAGGACTCTGCCCGTCACGCCACCCTTCCTGGGAGCAGCTCTTCCTCAGAGTGGTCCCCAGGCCCAACTAGGAGCATGGTCTCTCCGTGGGAAGGTTTTGGTGTTCATCAGCTGTGATTTGTAGAAATAAAAAAAACTAAAGCTTTTGGGCTTTGCGTCCCTTCTTAGAGCCAGTGGTCTGGCACCCAGGGGACATCACCAGGCCCCGGAGACTAGTCGCCCTTAGGACTCGATCCCGACTCCTCATCTGTGTTATGTGACCTGGAGCAAACTCACCCTCCTCGTTGTCACCCGCAGATGGGGATGGCCTGAGATGACAGACCAAGGCGGCCCACGCTGCTCTGGCGCTTGCCATGACCTTGTTGGGCACCTGGGCCAGCAGTTGTCCTCAGGCTGATGCCTGAGCTGGAGCCCTGACCCTGGACTTGCCCTCGTGCTTGCAGCTGCCCCGGCACGCTCAGTGTCTTTCACGTGAAGGGGACTCGGGGTTCCCACAGAGCCCCATGAAGGCTGTGCACGTTGTTCCGGCTCTGCTGGGGGTCCCCTAGGACCTCCTCCTCACCTGCCCCCAGGGCCTTTGTCCATATCAGCCTCAGTGCTGGTGTCCTGGTCTCCTTTTGGTTTCGTCTGGAACTTCTGCCACGGATGGGGGGTTTCCTCCGCTGGCATCCCTTTCAGCCACTGCTTGTAATAAGCCCGGAAGCCATCAATCTTCTCCAAGTAGGTGTTTTTCCCTTTGTACTGTAATTGGAAAAGCATGGAGTTCAGAGGGGCCACAATGAGACTCACTGCCTGCTACCTACAGCAGACCCCAAACCGCGGCAGGTGGCTCAGGCCTCAGGGAAGCTGTTCTTGCTTCCAGTTAGTCAAAAGGAAAAGGGCAGAGAAGCTGATCAACACAGAGTAGAGACTTCCTTTAAGTCTGTGCTGCTGAGCCCCTCTAGCCAGCGATGGCACCCCAGCCCCCCAAAGCTAGACTCGCCGGGTGCCACTGCTCTGCCCCCACTGCTGAGCACCTCCTGCTTGGCGCAGGCACTGCCACCCTCCCGACTGTCACCTCTGCACTGCTGCAAGGGTCTCAGGAAAGGTGGGACAGAGAAAAGGAAACAAGACATGCCAGGTAGATACCAAGAGAAAGTTGACACAGGAGCACATAGATAAAAAGACAAAGATGCATGAAATAGACACTGCTACCACATGATGATAAATGAGTTGATTCAAAAGGTTGAGCAATTGTGAGCTGTATCTGATAGAGCCTGAAAGTTCCTGCAGCAAAAATTTGACGACACAAGCTTCACATCATGAGTGAATACAATAAGGTTTAGGCCTGTGGTAATTGGTGACTCTTGGTTGAACCTGAGAAGACCCCTAGTGGGTCTTCCACGGAGGACTTTGCAATATGGAAGGACTAGAAGACACTTGCAATATGGAACCAACAAAAGCCTAGTCTATGGAGTATGTAAAGCACTCTAAGCAATCAATAAAACAAACCATCGGACGGTCAAAGATGCCCAGCCCCGCCCTCTGCCTGGTACACTCTCCATGGCCGTCGCACTAATTCTTACTAAGCCTTCTTTTCAGTGGCACTCAGTGTCCTTCCTGCACAGCCGTCCCTGACCCCAGCCCCATGGCTTGGTGTGTCCTGGCTGACTTGCTCCCTACCCATCAGGCCACAGAGCCTGACGAGGTAGACCTCAAAACCAGAACCCCAGAGCCTGACACCTTCGGAACAGCAAGGAGACAAGTGGCCGCTACAGAACATTCTGTCACCACCCTCCTGCCATCCCCATTCATTCAACAACAGTCTGTGCCAGGCACCCGACGACGGGCAGGGACCCGGGACCCCGGTGAGCAAGACAGACAGTCCCGTCCTCTAGGGGTGTTCACTCTCCTTACAGTGAGGGTCACACATGAGTCCGTGTGAGTCCGTGTGAGTACGGGCCGTGAAACAGGATGAAGAGGAGCCGTGATGTAAGGAGAGGGCAGCGGGGCCCTGCTGAGGAAGAGCCACCTCAGCTGGGACCAACGGGATGAGAGGGAAGCAGGAACGTGAAAAGCAGGGGAGCCTGCTGGGAAGACGAGAACCCTGAGGCATGGAAGAGGCTGGTGTTATCTAGAAGTGACCACAGGCCAGGGGTTGACAGGGTACCAAGGGGAGAGCGGCCTGACGGAAGATGAGTCACGTGGACAAGGAGCGGCCAGCTATGGTCTGAGGAGTGTAGGATCCTCCCCAAGGGAAGCCGTGGACAGTTTAAAGCAAGAGGATGCCAACCCCAGGAGGTCAGCATGAGGGTCGGGTGGACGTGAGGGTGACGCTGGCCAGGGAGACGATGGGCACGTCAGAGCCAGGTGCACTCACCCGGTCAAAGCTGGGTGGGTACTGGGCCGCGAACTCCAGCTGGCGGATGACCACTTCATTCACGGGGACTCTGTTCCGCCTCATGTCCTTCAGGATGTCAATGAGATAGGCGTAGTCCAGCTTCTTGACAGCCGCGTTGATGAGGGTGCTGTAGATGTAGGTGTTGGGGCTCATCTGGGACTCCTGCAACATTCAGCGAGAGGATGGCGGTGGTTGGGAGAGTGCGGCCCTGTGGGGCGTCATACTTGGGGAGCCACCCTGCTGCCCAGGCCTGCTCTGCAGACCAGCCCCCAGGGGAGAGAAGGGCAGGCAGGACCTCGCAGCAGCAACAGGCTGTACTCCCCACTCCACACGCTCCATCCCAAGCAGCTGGAGGCCCTGCCCTCTCAGCCCGGAAGAACTTGGAGACAGAGCAGAGGGTTGTTCTGAGATCAACACACTCAGGCAGTAAACCATGGGCAGGAGATGCCTCCTGGGGGTTCACTGCACACCTGTCCCCCGAAAATTCTGGCCCTCCCTGCTTCCATCACGGCCTCCATGCCCCTAGAGGGTTGGCTCCCCTCAATCACCCCACGGCCACACTTCAGTGAGAACACCCCTGGCTCAGTGTTCGTGTCTGCGGCCCCTCACCAGGGTCTTCTTTCTCCCAAACTGGACTAATGACCCTTCTCACTGGAAGCTCGAGACCCCACTCTCCCTACCCTGCTCCCCCGCAGCTTACCCTGAGGACAGAGGCCTGGGGGGTTCGGGAGGCCCCCACACCCCCAACCCTCACTCCCGGGGCCTTCGTGGGCGGGGCCCACTCACCCTCATGTCTGAGAGCAGCCGCAGGCCATCATCTGGCCTGCGACACCCGATGGCCAGGCTGCAAAACGTCTGCAGGTTGGGGACAATGCCCCTCTTTGCCAGGACGGGCAGCAGGGCCTGTGGGGACAGAGGCAGCGTCACTGTGAACTGTAACCCACCAGCCCAGTAAGAGCCTTCTCTGGTGAAGCCCGCGGCTGGATGCTGGAGATGCCAGGGCATGGCTCTGCTCCAAGGCCTCGCGGCTCCCCCTGCTGACCACCCTGGGCACCGGCCTCGGCCCAGCACTCAAGGCTGGGGGTCCTGCCCAGCACCTCACTGCTCGGCTCCCCGGATTCAACTGCTCTGCGAGGACACCCTGCCTGCCAGCCTGCCGGTCCCCAACAGGCCATCTCTCCTCCGGATCCTCCATGTTCCTGCCCCTCCTGCTCCTTGACCAGCCACCATCCACACTGCGCTCAGGACTTGGACGTGGCTCGAGCACCAGGGGCCTCGGGATGGCGGTCCTGTGGTCCAGGGCTGGAGACAAAGCCGACAACAGTGTGTGCAGTGCAGGCCGAGGGAGCCCCGGGCAGGAGGAGAGGAAGAGGATGCCTGCTCAGGCCGGCGGGGTCAGGGCGGGTCCGGGGAGGGGCTCGAGAGAAAGCTGTGATGGGCACAGAGGGCCTGAAGGCAGAGGCTGCTCTGTCATCTTTGATGCTCGTAAGAGCCCAGGTCAGAGCTTCTGGCAAAAAGGGCAGCACACAGAAACACGTATGAACAGACAAAATACCGTGAGGACCCTGGTGTCCCCGTGTGTGAAATGGGTAAAGCCCCGGGCGGCAGAGCTTCCTGGTGTGGTCAGTAAAGACACAGATGATGCAAAACTCTCAGGACAGCATCAAGCAAAGTGAGTGTGACAATGGATGATGTCATTGAGGCTGGCGCGGGGAGGATGCGGGGGCTGAAGGGTGGGGACACTCAGGAACCACCAGCCTCTCAGGCCACACGTCCCCGAATGCTGCGTCAGTGCGAGGACTTGTTTGGGGTCTGCCCCCATCACTGGGGGCCCCCCTGGGAGGGCTGGCGGTATGGCTGGTCCACCACTCGATTCCCAGTTGTCACCCAAGCCCAGGCCTGGAACAGGGGCTCTGGGCACTCTGCCCACCTCGGGTGAGAATGACTGACACGCCTGCAGGAGAGAGTCCAGGGAAGGAGAGGAAGGAGCCCTGTGCCTCCTTATCCCCGAGCCCCTCACCTTTGCCCCCTCCAGGTCGCCCAGCTTGCTCTTCTTCTTCATCAGCGTGTTGAAGAAGGTCAGGTCGGGCTCCACCCCGTGCGCATCCAAGACGCTCAGCAGCGAGGACTCTGCGGAGCTCCCTGGCTCCACCACCTCTGCCAGCAGCGTGAGGGTTTTGATGTCAGGGCGAAGCCCATGCTCCGCCATCTTGCCGAGGAAGCCCTCCAGGCCCCCCATCAAGGCCAGTCTGTCGGCAGGGGTGCTCACGGTCCCAAAGGAGACCACAGCCAAGGGGGCCGCCCCCGGGGTCAGGAGGTTGGCCTCCAGCCCCCAGGGAGGCGGCTCCGGGGCCACAGAGGTGAGAGCCACCGGGTGGTCAGGCTCTGCCTTGGTCTCCATCCCAGACTGGGCCTGCTTGGGGGCTCTGGCCTCCTCAGGCTCCTGAGGCCCCTCAAGTGCCTGAGAAGGTTCCAGAAACAGCTGCCTCTCCAGGGCCTCCACGTGCAGCTTGGCTGACAGGCTGCAGTCTGCCCCGACCTGGGCTCTCCTCCTGGTCCGCCGCCCCCCGGCCGGGGGCTGGAGCAGGGCTGTCTCCTCCCTGGGCCTCAGGAGCACCGCTGAGGCCACCACTGGGTCCCCCAGCCCGCAGTCCCGAGCTGCCGCCAACAGCAAGTTGTAGCCATGCCGGCTCGGCTGGAGCCCCAGACTCAGCATCTGCCCCCATACCTGCCCAGGAGAGGCAGACCCCAGCCCCCCGCC
>NW_011494795.1:467214-473319 GCF_000754665.1 Bison bison bison | reverse complement strand
CCCCTCCCCCAGCCCCTCCTCCGACGAGCCTTCAGCAGAGCAGGCATCGGGGCAGCAACCAGTGGGCAAATGGGGCATGGGAAAGACTCCAGGCTCTGGGCAAATGAGGACCCAGGAAACTGAGAGCCCCAGGACCCTACACAGGCACCCTCCTCCCCTCCTTCATATGTGTTAGTCGCTCAGTCATGTCTCACTCTTTGGAACCCCATGGGCTGTAGCCCGCCAGGTTCCTCTGAATCTCCAGGCAAGAATACTGGAGTGAATAGTCATTCCCTCCTCTAGGGGATCTTCCCAGCCCAGGGATCACACCCGTGTCTCTTGTGTCTCCTGCAGTGGCAGGTAGATCACTAGCCCACTTCGCTTCCCCAAACTGTGTCCCACTTCTACCCCTCTGCTTCTCCCAGCCCTTCTCCCTACTCCCCGAGGAGGAACGGCCAGAGAGGCCAGGTTCTGGAGGAGTCCAGGCCAACTTAAGGGTTGGCTTCAGTTGCACTTTCTGAGTGCCTGCTGTGCACCCATCTGTAAAACTCCGGGAACAGTGTGCTCTGGGAAGGCCAAAAGATCACAAATATAAAAACACCCAGCACAGGGCAGGAGTGGGTGCTCAAGAAGTGCACCCAGCATCATCATTCGCGCCCAGCACAGGCACAGGGTGGCGGGGCGAGCAGCGCAGCAGGTGACAGGAAGCAGAGCCGGGGGACGGACCTGCAGGGCATATCGGAAGCCAGTCTTCTTGTCTTGGATGCAGCCCATGAGCAGGTAACTGAAGGTCTCCTCTGTGACCACGTGCCCTTTCTGGATGATTTCCTGGGGGAAGGAACGAAGCGGGCCTGCTGAGACTCTGCAGGTGAATCGAGGCCCAGACTCAGGCCCACTGGGTCTGGCTCAGGACCAACAGACACCCCACGGCAGGGCCAGGGCTGCATATCCTCAGCAGTGGGGCCCGAATCCGGCATGGGCCAGCTCAGCACCGGCCTCGGAGCAGAGCTCCCCGGGGCCTGCACTCCCACTTTCCCAGGCCTGTCTTCCGGGCTCTGCTCCTATCACTCCTGTGCAGCCCCTCCGCGAAGATCTGCCCAGTAGCCACTCAACCCGTGCACATGAGGCTTTGGAACTGACCAGAGCTGGCTTCATGTCCCGGCTTCACCGCTAGCCTGCTGTACAAATGTGGGAAGCATTAAGCACCCATCTCAGTTTCCTCATCGGTTAAACGCCCATCTCAGTTTCCTCATCGGTGAAGCAGGGGCCACAGGACTTGCCTCGTAAGATCTTTGGAACGATGCCCCGGCGGGCACCGATTCCTCTTCAGCGCTATGCATCTCACCAGCGAGTGCCCTCAGCAGGACACAGCACACGGCAGCACACACGACCCCCCCCCGCCACCCTCACAGGGCGGGGGCCTTCCTGTCCCACCCAGGACTCTGACCACAGGGACTCCTCGGTGAGTCCCAGAGGCCGACAGGGGGCCTGTCTCATCAGCATCTGAACCTTCCCACACGAGGAACACAGAGGGCAAAGCCTTAGCCCGGCCTCGCAGGACTCACTCTGAGTGGGGAGCAGGAAGGAAGGGATGGCCCCACCTTAAACACATCCAGGCACATCCTGAGGTCCGCGCACAGGGCGGCCATCTTCAGCAGGGCATGGTACGTTTTCAAGTTGAGTTGGAAGTTTCTGGCCTGAAGCTGCTGCCGTAGCTTCAGGGCACTCTGCAGTGCGGAGTCCTTCCAGGGGGACTCGGCGCACACGTTGAACAGGGCTGTGTAGGTGGCGTCTGAGGGCTCCAGGTCCCGCTTCTTCATCTGAGGAGACAGGGAGAAACTTGGAGGTGGCTCTGGGGTCAGCTGGATGCATGGGACATGGGGATAGGAGGCTAGAGAGGACTCTGCTAAGAGGCAGAGCCGACTGACACACAGAGCTGGGCTCTCCAAACCCGACTCAACCTGAGGGGCCCTGAGAGCTGGCCTTGCTCCCCAGAGGCACCAAACAAGAAAGCATCCTCCCCAAGGCACTCAGCAGCCCACCCTGGGCCTGAAGTGCTCTTACGGCAGGCCGCTGTAACTGTTCCTGCCCTCTGGCCGCCCAGGTTGCCCTAACTGTTAAGATCTGTGGGATAGATCTGATCTGGTAAAGGGCAGGAGGGGTAATCAAACCCCAGCTCCAATGTTTAGTAACTGAGGGGTTGTGGGCAATCAGCTTGTCATTGGAAAAACGGGGGTGATACGGTCACACTGGAAGGCCGTTACCAAGGAGACCGTCTTGGGAGAGTGGCCCCTGGAGCGGCAGGCGGGAGCACAGCCCTGCAGCACATCTCAGGCCTCCCCAGCCCTCCTCCTGCCCGGCTGACACTGCTTCGCAAGCCCTCCCGGTGATGAAGCTTGAGAAGCTCCTGGTAAAGCCAAGTGCTCTCTATTTCCCAGAGAAGGGCCACCTGACCGAGGGCAGCAAGCAGCTGCCGCAGAGCGCACAGAGCCCTGCTCTCAGGCCGTGGCTGGGCTCAACTCCAAATCAGCACTCGAGACAGGTAACCTTAGACACAGCACTTCATCTCTCCAGGCCTCAGCGTCCTCACTGGAGAAACAAAGACAGTGATCCCAGCTTCGAGGATGGGGGTACGCTCTGTATGTGTTCACATATTCCACAGACGCATACTAAGGACTTAATACAGGCCAGGTACTGGCCACTGGGGTTACCAGGACAGGCAAGGCCTGTCTTCACTGAGCTTACTCCCTGGAGGGGAGACACACGACAGGCAAATAGGTAATCAACAACAATGATAAAGATGTGAAGGACACTCAGTGAAGAGCAGCTGGAAAGGGCACCTTCGTGATGGATAAAGCACTCTGGCCTAGGTAATGTCACCTGTGCTAAGACCACAAAACTGAGGCTGGAGAGGCGAAACTGGCCACCCAGGGTAATGCACTAGCAGGGAACACATTCAGGACCGGCACCCAACTCTTCTGGGGCCCAAAGCCCGTGTTCTAGGCCGCCTGGCCTGCCGCCCCCCTGCCCCATGCTCACGTCGTTGTAGAGCCTGAAGGCCTTCTTCAGGTAGCCAGCCCGCCCGCAGCCCCCGATCAGCACTGTGTAGTTGCACTCGAGGGGCTGGAGGCGCTCCTCCTTCAGCATCTGCCTCTCAAACAGGTCCAGGGCCTCGGCCAGCTGGGGAAGGGGTTGGGGAAGGGAGGACACAGGGAAGGGGGTTCAGCAGAGGGAGGGAGACCGAGGCTAAGGGACCCTCCCTGAGCTCAAGCCCAGGCCAGCCCAGGAGCCAAACACGCCCCCTGGGCCTCTGCCACCAGCCTCCCAGTCCCTGTGCTCCACTGCAAGGGGACTGCGTGGTGGCCAGGAAGGAAAGCCCACCAGACTCCCACCACCTATGAGCGCTCTTGGCCCCACGACTGTGGGGGAACTCTCTGAGCACAAGGGCAATGCCCAGGTAAATGAAGATCTGAAGGAGGTGAGGGAAGGAGCCAGGTGGCTCACTGAGGGAACAGTCGGCGCAAAGGCCCTGAAGCAGGAGTGTGCTTGGGAGCTAGGGGGGTGGCTGCGGGGGAGAGAGTAAAGGAGGGGAGGTGCAGGCAGACAGAGAGGGGAGGGTCGAGCGGGAGAAGAGGCAGTTTTTGCAGGCTTCATATGCTATCATGAGGACTCTGGCTTCTCTTTATTTCTCAACTTTTCATTACGGAAAATCTCAAATACACACAAAAGTAGAAAGCTGTAATTACAACGACTATTAATGTTTGGCCAATCTTGATTCATCAATATCCTGCGCTCCTCCTTCCAACTCAATTTTTTTTAAAGCAAATTCCAGACATTGTATCACTTCATTCACAAAAGCTTCAACATATACCGCCAAGACATTTTTAAGCCTAAATGGAATGTCATTATCAACACCTAAGAAAATGAACACCCCCACTGTCACTGAATACGTGGGGAGTGCTAGAGGAAGGAGAAAGCCCACCTGCTCTCTGCTCACGGTTCCGTGTCTAAGGCCACATCGGGGTAAGAGGTGGAGAGAGCCTCGGGGAGACTAGTGACAAGTGTCATAACAGCTGATGGGGGTGGGGGGTGGGGAGGAGAAGGCTAGGCCTGGGCATTCAGGGGGAGGGTTGTGAGAAGTTAGGATGGGAGACACTTTGAAGGCAGAGTTGGTGGGAGAAAGAAGACTAGGGGTAAAGGGATTTGGCCTAGACGGATGGAAAAACCGGGTTACCAATTAGGGAGATGAAGAAAGTGTAGAGAAATTGAGGTTGGGAACAAGAATTCCAGGCCACTAAGGGTAAGTGTAACGGAGATGGTGAGGAGGCAGCTGGACACAAAGATGGGGAGCCCGTGGGATGGCTGGGTTGGTAACAGGAAGATGAGAATGGCATCGAGGAGGGGGCACGGGAAGCCAGGGGGCTAGAGGGTCGCCTGAGGCAGCACTGGGGGGAATGAAGACAAAGAGGGGAGAGAAGCCCTGAGCACCCACCAGGACAGCAGGATAGCCCCTCACAAAAGACTGGCACCGCGGAAGCAGGAGTTGGGAGCAGCAGAGTCCAGAGGTTCCCTACCTTTCCTTCCCTGATCAGGCGTTTGCACTGAAAGAAGTACCAGTAAGGGGTGTTTCTGGGGCCCCGCCATGGTTTTGGTTCCAGCTCCCCTTCCTCATCTTCTTCAGTACTCTGTTCCTTGAGCCGCAGGTTATACAGCTGGGCCGTCGATTTGTGGAACATTCTCCGAGAGGAGTATTTGTCGGAGAGAGTCCCAAAGCTCTCTTCCTCCCCTTCCTCCTGGGTGGCCGTGGGGCTGAGCTGGCCGGGGTCAGAGCTGAGGCTGCCTGTGTTCTTCTGGCTCTGCGAGCCGAGGGGCAGCTGAGAGAGAGAACTGGAGAAGGCTGCTGGCGCGGGCGAAACCCACCCTGCGGCCCTACCTCCAGCCCACCTGGCTCTGAGAGGGTCAAGGTGGCACACAATGGACAGTCCCACGGGGCAGGGGCTGGAGAAGAGCCGGGCAAGCCTCAGGAAGTCCATTTCCGGCGTTCTCCTCGGGGCCTGGCATAGGTCAGCAAAATAATGAAAGTCAACTTCGTTGTCCCAAAAGGCAGAAAGACCGATAAGTGGTACGAGCACGAGTCCTGAGGTCAGAAAGCCTAGGTTCAGATCGCAGCTCCACCAAAGCATCCTCGCGTCCCTGAGCACTGGCTGCTCTGGCCTCAGTCTCCATGCTTGTAAACCAGAGTTACCCATAACATCACCCACACAGCACCATGGCAACGATCCAATCTCAAGATACCAGGGTTCAGGCACAGGACGGTGAGCACCGAAAAAACTACCGATCTGGACCATTCTGCACCTGGTGAGGCTCCAACAGAAACACAGTGCGAGCCTGTATGTAATTTTAAATTTTCAAGTAGCCACATTAAATAATGGGTTTACACACATTAATCAAAAGACAGAGAATTGTAATTACTGATACTGAAATCGCTACCAGAATGCTTTTAAAATAAACTCATGCTATATTACTATAGAGTCTTCTTTTCCAAGTATTAAATAACAAGGTTCTGTCGATCTGATGAAGCAGCGATGACTGTAAATGAGTTTGTAGCAGTTGTGGATACTGTTATCTCCATCATTTACACTCATCCCTATTTGCAATCAAGACTTCGTTTTGGGCACAGACAACGTCAGGTGAGGAAATACTTGCTAAGTTTCACTTATGACAATAAAGGTGTAATTTCTTCCTCCCCGAGTTCTTCCACCCGCCCGGGGTTAATAATCCCTGAATCAGAGACCCGCTGCCGCCGTCCTCCCCCGGGGTACCCACCCCTCCCCAGACCCTCCCGGGAAACCTCAGGCCGACCAGAGCCCTCTCTCCACCGGCCTACACCGGTCTCCTCAGCAGAGGCCTACACCTCCGACCCTTGCAGCGATCCTCGCAGCCCCTCTGGCCCGCCTTCGCTTGGCGCCCGGGCTCCTGAGAGGGTCAAACGAGAAAGTCACTCCAGGAGTCCGGCCCAGTGAACACGCACCTCGGCCCCCGAGCCCGCGCCACGCCCGCCCCGCCTCGCGTCACGGCCAGTCCCGACCCCGCCACGCCGCACCGCGTCCCCAGCTCCGCGTCCCC
>NW_011494795.1:459671-466896 GCF_000754665.1 Bison bison bison | reverse complement strand
CGGGAGCCGGGCCGGTGTGGCCGTCGCCGCCACCATGCAGGAAATCATCGCCAGCGTGGACCACATCAAGTTTGACTTGGAGATCGCCGTGGAGCAGCAGCTCGGGGCGCAGCCGCTGCCCTTCCCCGGCATGGACAGTGAGCGCGGGGTCGGGGCGGGCGGGCGAGGGCGCGACCCACTCAGCCCCGGGACCTCCCCCACTGGTTCCCGGACGCCTTCTACCTCCGCCGGGGAGCTCCTCCCCCTCTGTCCTGGGACTCCTTTTCCCCCCGATCTTGGGACAACCCTCCCGTCGTTATTTTGACAAGGGAGCCCCCGTTCCCGGGGGCTTTTCTAACGCAGGCTTCAGAAAGGCAGGGCGACGTCGGGCAGTTAGAATAACTCTTGAAAGAAGGCGGGTATCCTGGGTTGGAAATCCTGCCCCCACTGGCACACACTCCCCAGCTACAGAGACGTACTAAGATAGCCCCTTTCCCCACCTCCAGCTCCACTTTGAGCGCCGTCTTCTTGCTTTCGTCAAAACTGGGCCGTTGGAGGAGTCTTGCTGCGGGAAGGACCCACCTCCCCCTCTCTGTAGGAGACCCCCTACAGAGACTCTTTCCTTCTGCAGTTCCCGGGCTGTCTCCCGTAACTACCTTGAGAAGACTCAGGTCCATTTTTCTCTTAGGACTCGCGCTCCTGGGAACCCATCCCTCA
Source organism: Bison bison bison (assembly GCF_000754665.1). NCBI lineage: Eukaryota > Metazoa > Chordata > Mammalia > Artiodactyla > Bovidae > Bison > Bison bison. The sequence goes on along the minus strand of NW_011494795.1, from coordinate 466,200 downwards.
GTGGTTTTCTGGACCCCACCTTTGGATCTTTCATCCACCCAGGCAGCTACTTAAGTTCCCTTCACTTCGGTCTCCCCCATCACATGGTGACTCCTGGCTTTCCCTGCCCCACCCCCCAACTCAGGTGGGATGTCTAGCACTTGACTTTTATTTATTTACTTTGGTCACTCCACCGGGCTTGCTAGGATCTTGGTCCCCCACCAGGGATTGAGCCCTGGCCGTGGCAGTGAAAGCAGGGAGTCCTAATCACTGGACCACCAGGGAATTCCTTGAGAGGTCTAGCACTTTAAGAGAAAGGAGCAGTTTCCAGTCTCCTTTCCAGATGTACTTGAAATCTAATGCTATAACATTACATCTCAGAGGGCTCTTAAAGATCATTGAATTCAAGCCACAGATGGGCCAGCTGAGGCCTGGGGTTGGGGAAAGGACTTGCCAAAGATCACTGAGCTCCAGATGGAGCAGGTGAGCTCACCAGGGCTCTTGATCTTTCCATCTGCAGTTCCCGGGCTGTCTCCCGTAACTGCCAGAGGACATGGGCTTCAGGGCCCCTTTCTTCCGCCTGTCCCTGGGCTGCTCGAGTCTGCTTGCAGCCTCATTCCCCTCAAGAGGCCACGCTTCCATGTGAGATAATGCTCACACCCCAGAGACATAATCCAAACAGCCTTACTTTACACTGTCTCCACTGTACATGGCTTATAAACTGCTGCTCACATTCAGATACTCTTAAACATACTTGTCCACGCACGTGATCGCTTCCTACTTGTACATTCACTCACACATGTGGCCTTTTCCTGGGCCGATGGCACTAGCTGGAGGCCATCCTCCTCCATGCAGGGCAGCTCTCTCCCTCCCGCCCCACTCCAGCTTGGAAGCAGATACTTGACTCTGTGTGAGGGCAGGTGCAGAGGTGAGAACAAACCTGTTCTTAGAGAGGGTCCAGGACACACCTGGCCATAGGTACTGCCTCCGACTGGGGAAGCGCCCTCGGCACTCGCACCGCCTGCCCAGCTTCACGGTCAGTGTGTTAGAGTCCAGGGAGGCCACGGCCCTTCCTCTCTCATCCCTACACCTCATTCTGTCTTTTTTTTTTTTTAATATTATGTAGCTGTGTCAGGTCTAGTTGTGGCAAGCAGAATCCTCATTGCAGCTCTCACGCTCCAGAGCACGGGCCTAGTTGCTCTGGGGCATGTGGGATCTTAGTTTCCTGATCAGGGATCGAACCTTTGTCCCCGTATTGCAAGGTGGTGGATTCTTAACCACTGGACCACCAGGGAAGTCCCCATTCCCATCTGATGTGGAGTAGACATATCAGTTCTGTCCTGAAGGCAAACTCCTTTGTGCTGTCTGCCTAAAACCTGACCCCCAGGACAGTGGACTTTAAGGAATGAAACAAACTTAACCTCTGTAAAGGATGAAGGCCCAGCAATACTCTTAAATGGTACTTTTCTAATGTATTGATAAGACTTCTCAGACTTTCTTGAAATGCAAACAAATGACACCCCTGTGACTCCTACTACTGTAACCTTAAATCTGTCCTAGCAAAATCTGCCTGCTTCCAAGAAGCCAACGAGTCTCTTGCAAGTTAGCAAGCAGAGGCGTGCAAGTGGTCTTTAGAGATAGTGTCGGTGGGTTTCCTGAAATGCCCGCTGATAGAGAAAACTGAGACGCCACAGACGGTTTGTTCTGGTGGCCGTGGCAGGTGAAATCTCGGGCTCCTTGGGACAGCCCTGGACCCCACTGGCTTCTCAGTGCTCAGCTTTTATTCTCCTGCTCCCCTCACCTGAACCCACTGCATCTGTGGGAGCGGAAGTCCGTGCTCCTTTAATTATTCCATGTTGACGTTGCACACCAAAAGCAGTCCTGCTCTGGTATCTTCAGTGACGCTCTTCCCTCCAGAATAGTGTCTCCGAGGCACCCACCTCTTCTCTGGGGCAAGTTCTTCCTGAGAGTCCCCATTGGCTTGTTCTTCCTAGGAGATCATTCCATCCCTCTGCCCTCAGGTTAAAGAGCCCCTGAATCAGCCCTCTGGAAGGTCTGGGCAGGGAGTAATTAATCTCTGTGACCTTGTGCTCCGTCCTTCCTTCTCCCATCCACTTCTGACTCCTGGAAAGCATCTTGCTTATAGGAGGTCCTGGATGTTACAGTGGGGAGCTTTTCTCCTTGCTCGACCGGGTTTCTGTTTCCTGTACTTTGACTCCTCTGTGGGTTAAAGACCAGAAGGGTCCCCACCCCCGTGTTCAGATGTCACACCTCGCCCTGTTTGACACTTCTCATTCTTTGTCCAGAGTCAGGGGCTGCTGTCTGCGAATTCTTTTTGAAAGCTGCCTGTGGCAAAGGTAAGAGACCCAGACTCCCCATATCCCACTGAGGTGTCCTCCACCACCCTGTCCCTGGGCAGACCACAGGCTCTCGGATCCCTGGTTTGCCCTGCTTTCGGCAGACTCACAGTGTCCCTAGGTGTGTTTCCCCATCCCCAGTCTTTACTGCTCCTACAAATGTTGACATGTCTTCATATCACCAGAACTCTTCTTTAAATTAAGAAAAATGCCCCCCCTTCTCCCCACCTCCCTTAGGCTTCTTAAGTTTCTGTCTTACAGAAATATCTGTGATACCTCGATTGGATATTTTAGATTTTCCCAGTTACAATAAAATCCACAACTATTAAAACCTGAAGCGTGTGCTCACGTGCAGCCTGAAATCACACTGCCTTCTGCCAGGGCAGCTGCCACGTTCCAGGACACGCGGCCCGCGGGCGCACCGGGTCTTCACGCCCGTCTTCCCCGGCAGGGGGCATGTGCCCGTTCCGCCACATCAGTGGTGAGAAGACGGTGGTGTGCAAACACTGGCTGCGGGGGCTGTGCAAGAAGGGGGACCAGTGCGAGTTCCTGCACGAGTACGACATGACCAAGATGCCCGAGTGCTACTTCTACTCCAAGTTCGGTGAGGCGCGGGGCCGGCCCGCCAGCCCGGCTCCCCCGGGGTGGGGGTGGGCTGGGGAGCCCCCCTGAGGCTCCACAAGCACAAGAGTCGGGGTGTGAGCCGTTGCTCCGGCGCCCGTGGTGCCTGCCGACCTCAGTGGGCCCTTTAGTTGTGGGAACTTAGGGTGATTCTCTCATGACCCCCGCGTCTCTGTAGTGCTTCCGTTTTCTGAGCACTCGCGGGTACTTTGGGAGGTTAAGGCAGATCCGGGTCTCATGGTGGGCACAGGACCAGGGCAGCTGGCTGGGGGCCTTGTTTCTGCGCCAGTGAACCTTCTCCCTTAGTCAGCCGTTGCTGCCGGAGTGGTGACTAGAGGCCTTCTCTGTAGAAGTGTGATCCCAGGTAGGAGCTGGTCTGTCCTCAGTTCAGCTCAGTCATGTCTGACTCTTTGTGACCCCGTGGACTGCAGCACGCCAGGCCTCCCTGTCCATCACCAACTCCCAGAGTTTACCCAAACTCATGTCCATTGAGCCAGTGATGCCATCCAATCATCTCAACCTCTGTCGTCCCCTTTCTCCTCCCACCTTCAATGTTTCCCAGCATCAGGGTCTTTTCCAATGAGTCAGCTCTTAGCATCAGGTGGCCAAAGTGTTAGAGTTTCGGTTTCAACATCAGTCCTTCCAATGAACACTCAGGACTGATCTCCTGAAAATACTCTTTAAGAATAGCCAGTGGGGGGCGCTGTCTTCTGGTGGCAGGAAGCCCTCCTCTTTTCATGAGAAACAGAGATTGCCTCCGTCTCTGCTCAAGGGACAGTGGCCTCCGCTGAGCTGAGTGAGCTGTGTGGAGAAGCCAGGGTGGTAGGGCCGGCTTAGGGCCTGGTGGAGCTGGCATGCTCCCTGACGGAACTAGACTCCCGGTTCTACCCTGGGCAAGGTTGCCCAGGAAGAAGCCCTGTTGGTCAGGACGAGGCTGGGCTCTGGCCCCAGAACTGCTGGCCTCAGGCAGGGGGCTGGAAGCCTGCTGTGCACTGTTGTCTGAAGAGACTTAATTCTTTTAGCAGCCCGACAGGTATGCCTGCTGGCTTGTTAATGATAGTTGTAGCTTTTTTTGTAGAGGCAATATAAGCTGGTTTGATTCCTGGCGGGGGGAAGATCCCTTGGAGAAGGAAATGGCAACCCACTCCAGAATTCTTGCCTGGGAAATCCCATGGACAGAGGAGCCTGGCAGGCTACAGTCCACGGGGTCACGGAGAGTCGGACATGACTGAGAGACTAAACGGCAACCAGAGGGCCCCAGCTGTGAGTTCCCAAACCTTCCCTATTGTTGTCCTGAGAGGCAGTCCTCAGACCTTCTTCCTGTCCCAACATGAAGAGCGCATCAAAGCAGACCGGTAATTTCCTGCTGGTCTCAGCTGGTGCGTTTGCACATCTGGACCCCCCCACAATGCCCAGGACACCTCCTCTGGGTGAGGGGTGGAGCCAGGAGCTGTTTGACGAGTTTGATGAGGTGTGTTCTGTGCCCGTCTCTGTCAGTGTCTGTGACCCTCGAGGCAGCACAGACTGTGGGGGAAGGACCATCCCAGCCCAGGTACAGGCCAGGAGACTGAGGCTCCAAGACCCACTGCCCTGGGTCTCAGGGCTTGCTGGGCCGGGACAGGGCACCGGAACCCCCGGCCCTCCCTGCTGTCCTGCGGCCCGGGCCTCCGGAGAATCAGGGGTGGGTCTGGGTCCAGCTCCCCCAGGTGGATGCCTGTCTGGTCCCCGCAGGGGAGTGCAGCAACAAGGAGTGCCCCTTCCTGCACATCGACCCCGAGTCCAAGATCAAGGACTGCCCATGGTACGACCGCGGCTTCTGCAAGCACGGTAGGTGTGGGGTGGCGGGGCCCCCGGCCAGAGGCCTGTCCTCCCCGCCTCTGCCCACATCCTGCCCCTCCTACAAACATCGTGTTAGGCATTTGGGAGCTGGTGAGGCTTTGTCACACCCTCAAGTCCCTCCCCAGGCCAGGCGCCCCTGGAACGCATCCTCACCTGGATTTCTGACCAGGAGACTAGTGTTTGAGAGGCTGTGTGTCCTGCACGCCAGCCCTGCTGAACATGAGGCAGAGCCAGCATCTGAAGCCCTGTTTTTGCACTCTGACCCCCGGGCGGTGGTGTGGGCAGGGCTCTGACCTGCCAGTCAGAGGATGGTCTGAGTGGCCCTGTGCTCGGCTCTGCAGGCCCCCTGTGCAGGCACCGGCACACGCGGAGGGTCATCTGTGTCAATTACCTCGTGGGATTCTGCCCGGAGGGGCCCTCGTGTAAATTCATGCAGTGAGTACCAGGCCCTGTGCTCCCGTGTCTCTCCTGGGCCCACTTGGGCTTTGATCACTGGGCAGTGTCATCAATGGGTCTGGGGAGGGGTGGAAGGCGGGGAGGGGCCACTGCTGCTTCTGAGCCCAGAGGTGGCTCTGCCTAAACCAAGGTTTGACCTTTACTGGGTCACAGTCCATCTTGGCCTCAGATAAAAACTCCGGTCCCTGTACTCCAGAAAAACTCAGACACACATGACCTCAAGCCAAGAACCTGTGCCCTCAAGGAAGGGAACTTCAGTTTCCAGCAGGGCCTCCTGCATGAAGACACTGAGCTCAGGCTTCCCTGGACAGGGGTTCATAAACCCTCGTGTGAAAGAATGTCCCCATTTCACACATGGGAACATGGAGGTTCCGAGCCCCGCCACTGGCCAGGGGCAGGTGGGGACGGGTAGGGGCGCTTGGTCTGAGGCAGGTCTGTGGCCTCTAGAGCCCAGTCCTCCTGCCAGCAGGGCCCAGTGCCCCTCCCCTGGGCCTCAGTGCCCATCTGTCACTTTGGGTGGTTGTGGGTGGCGGCACTGGGACCCAGAGTAGTGTCAGCCCACCCCCACCCCTTGCTGCCTCCATCCACACTGCTGACACCCACATGGCAGCCGTGTCCTGCTCGCTGCCACGTGGTGGGCAGGTGACTGGTGCTGCTGACTTGGTCCCCCTCCTGAGATGCAAGCCCGGCAGCCTACAGGTGACCCAGGGGTTCCTCTATATGGGCAGGGGAGTGGGGGGGCATGTCCACCAGGACTCCGTGGGCAGAGGTCTAACGCTGTCCCTGCAGCACAGGGTATGTGCCGGGAGGGCCTCTGTGCCCGCCAGCCCTGTTTCCTTCCTCTCTCTTAGCACCGCTCACCGGGGCTCAAGGCTAGGTGTAGGCAGAGCTGGGTCTGAGTCCAGACACCTCAGATCCGTCCCGAGGCCCGGCGGAGCTGAGTGCCAGCCCCCGCCCTTCGTCCAGGTAGCTCGTTGGCCCTGGGCTTGGCGAGAGGCCAGCTGGGATTTTTCTGGGGCCAGAACTTGGGAGCCCCGCCCGCCTGGCTCCTCTCTCACCTCCTCTTCTCCTCTCGTGACCAGCCCTCGATTTGAACTGCCGATGGGAACCACCGAGCAGCCCCCACTGCCGCAGCAGACGCAGCCACCCACGAAGGTACCGTGCCCTGGGCCCGCGGTGCTGCAGGGCCTGGCAGCGCACTCACTGCCTGCCCCAGTGCGGGGTCTGTCTGAGAGCTGGCGGGAGACCGCGAGAGGAGGGTGGGGGCGGGGGCCGGA
>NW_011494795.1:458143-459571 GCF_000754665.1 Bison bison bison | reverse complement strand
CCTGCGTTCCAGCAGAAGCTCCAAGGGGGACAGAGCGGCCGGCACCTTCTCGTGGTGGAGGGCGGCCTGCTGCAGCCAGACGCCTGCTGGGCTCCTCTGCCCGTCTCGCCTGCGGGCCTGGGAGCGTCCTGGGCGCCCCATGTCTGCTGCGCTGGCTGCAGGCCCTTCCCTCCACAACGGGACTCGCCTGAGGGGCCCGGCAGGGCGGGAGCAGACCTGGGAGCAGAAGCGAGGCCGCCTGGTTCTCTGGCCGGGCCCGACCGTGGGAAGGGATGCTGGGCACAGAGGCTGAGGGACCAGATGGCTCCAGTCTCCTAGGTGAGGGGGCCCCACTCCCACCCCGCAGCGGGCCATTCCCCTCAAGCAAAGGAGAGGGAACTGCCCTGAACGCATGGGACTCTGTGGCAGTGCCCCCCAAACCAAGGGCGCTTTGGGTTTGGTTACGGACGGTGGGCGGGTCCCAGAGGAAGGCCGGGCGGGTGTCCCCGGCAGGGTCTCAGCAGGCTGATGAGCTGCCCGCTGGTTGTGAAGCCTCACCTCTCACCTGGTTGGACTCTCAGCCCGCTGTCCAGGCCCAGCCTGGTCCTCCATCTGTGCTGGAGGTCGAGCAGCTGGGAGGGGATGCGGCCACCCTCACCACCCTGACCCCCACCCTCCCGCGGGTGTGGGATAAACTAGCAGAGCTGGGCGTTCCCAGTTCCCAGCTCAGGGCTCCTGCGATGATGGGCCCAGAGGCAGGGTCCCACCGGGTTGGGCAGTGGCCATGCTGTCCAGGCCCTGCCGAGGCGCCCCGTCCCCCTTGCTCCCTAGCGGAGGGCCCTCTCAGCCCCTAGACCGCAGGTCAGCGTGTCAGCCTCCGACTCTTTTCTGTGACTGTTGCCCGCCGTGTAGGCTCTAAACAGCTGGCTGAACCAAGCGTTCATCCTGACCTGAAGCTAGAACCTCACAAACAAAAGTAAGGCCTGCTCATGCCCTCGCCCCGCCGCCCCGGAGGCCACCTGTCTCTCTGGTGTTTTGTTTCCACTTTTATTTTTCGTTTCTGTGTGTCTGCATGGTGTTTTCGGGCAGCGGCTCCTGCCATCGTCGCCAGGCGTTTCTCTCCCGCCTGCTCTCCTGAGCGGGGCCGCCGCGAAAGCCCTTCTTCGCTGGCCACGGCCACGGTCGTGCGGGAGAAGGCCCGCCCTCTTTTTTCCTCTCCCCATCGGTAGTCTGCCTGCACGTGTTTTCCGCAGTAAAACCGTGTTGTGTAACTCTTTCCAGCAAAGTAACAATCCGCCATTACAAAGGTCGTCCTCCTTGATCCAGTTAACGAGTCAGAACTCTTCTCCCAACCAGCAGAGAACTCCGCAGGTCATCGGGGTCATGCAGAGTCAAAACAGCAGCGCAGGCAGCCGAGGACCCCGGCCGCTGGAGCAGGTCACATGCTAC
>NW_011494795.1:441458-458043 GCF_000754665.1 Bison bison bison | reverse complement strand
TCACATGCTACAGGGTGAGCCCCGGGGCCGGCGGGGGCGTCTTCCACAGGCCACGGCCATCCCCTCCTTCCCCAGAGAGTTAGCTCATGTTGAAGAACGAAGACATCTTTGTTTTTGCTAATTGGAAGAGAAAAACGGGGCCACTCCGGTGAGCTAGACCATGCCACTTCCACGACACACTAAGGCCAGGTTAACAACTAAACATCTGCTGTTGAATGAACGGATTGCGCACGCAAGAAAGGGATGGCAGCCTTCCAGAGCCCAGGAACGGAGTGAGCCCTGAACTCTGGGGGAGGCGGGGTCCTCACACCCCACACGGCACCCCCGAGGGAAAGGGACAGAGCTTTAGATCTGCCTGGTGAGGAATCAGATTAGGACACACACACGCAAAATGGGATGTTCAGGGAAAGGGCGTGCTTTTAAAAAACACTTACTAGAAAACTGGTCTCACTCTTGGCTCTGGGTGGAAAGTGGGGGAGGAAAGTCCTTTCAGAGTTGGTCGTCACTGGTGGGCAAGCCCTTCCTCCTTGAGTTTGAGCCTTGGTGAGGGCCAAAAAGCCACAGGCTGAGTTTTCTAATCTAAAACAGCCCCCTGGTAACGTAGCTTCGAGATATTTATTCTCAACCCAGCCCACACAGAATTCCCACAATGAGGTTTCCCTAGAAGAGAGCTGGTGACTAAGAAGTATAGAAGGAAACCAGCACCTGCGAGTGAGCGAGCAGGGACGACCAGCAGAACTAGGTTCACAGAGGCTTCAGATCATCTGGGGGGTCAGATGGAGTACGGAATTAGTGCAGGTTTCTTGTGAAGACTTCTAGAGGACGCAGAAGTGTGGGGGCGCAGTGGGTGCTGTCCTTCATCCCCGCCCTTCCTGAGGGCAGCCACTGTGCTTGGCCATTTGCCCGCCACGCTTCGTCTGCTGTGCCCTCTGCACTCGCAGTGCCTACAGGGGCTCCACTCGGAGACGTGCTCTTCTGAACTTACTCACACAAGGACAAGACGGATTTTAATGTAAATAGGGCCCTTGGGTGGACAGTGTCCTCTGATCCCTTTTACCTTACATTCTGAGTCTGTGTCAGGATAAGTTACTCCAGTGTATTTCACTGGCTGCATAATTTTATCAGTTCTCTGTTGGTAGTTATAGTTTTTGCTACTAAAAACAGCGCTGAGCCTGACAGACATTGGTGAGCTCTTGTCTGGTGTCTGGAGCACCCACAAGTAGAAGGGTCGAGTCAAAAACTATATGCTTATATTGTCCCTAGAACTTGCCTTCAGGAAGGGCTGAGCCACTATGGCCGTCACTCACTGAGCACCTCCTCTGCTGTCGCTCCTTCCCAGGAGGGGTCTCTGTTCTGAGGGAGGGCAAGGCAGGTGCCCAGACACCAAAGTTAGGAGCCCTGACCAGTGAGGAGAATGTGGAAAGGGGGCTGTGGAAGCAGGTGAGGAGGGGGGGTGGAGTTGTCAGATGGCTTCCAACCAGGCAGTTCTCAAGTACAGCGAGGAGCCTTGGGCGTCCTGGGTCAGCTGTGCTGTCACCTTGCCCCTCTAGGACTCATCAGCAGGGCCTCTGAAGAGCCAGCTTCCGTAGAAAGACGGGGCTAGGGGACGAACCTAACCACCCCTTCCTGCCGCGGGCACAGTTGATATTAAAGCCACCTCGGGAACCTGGAGGCCAGTAGACATGCCAGGTGCTATAAGTGGAGGTACTCAGTCCCTCCCTCTGGTTACGATGTCTACCAAAGGCCCAGCTGGCAGCTATATGGGCCACTTGTGCACACAATGTACACCTGCAGGTCAGACAGGCGTGAGAACCTGGGGACTGTGGGGTCAGGGGATAGAATAGGCCAAAGCCCCGAGTTCGACTGAGGAAGTAAGGACTGAGAGAGCTGGTGTAGGGTGGGTGCCCCTACCTGTCTCCCAACCCCTTGTTCAGTGGTTGAGGCTGCCTTTTTCTTATAATTTCCTTCTGCCCTCTGAGGAGTAACGAGAATGAAGAGAAACTAGGGAAGGGTCTGGATCATCAGCAGGGACAGGAAGCCAGGGTCAGTGCTAGGTTTTTGAGGACATTCTACCAGATCTGGTGATCCAAGTCTAACAGTTTTCCCGTCTCTCTGATCCCATGAGCAAACTTGGCCCAGGGGTAGCTTAGGCAAGTACGCAGGAGACAGGAGGGAGAGCCCTTTGGGTGCAGCCCACCCTCTGTCCTCGCAGTGAGTCCCTGAGTTGGGGGAGGAGCCTGGGGGCTTCTCCCACGTTGCCGCCTCCCTGTCCCTGGGGAGTCCCAGAACTGTGCCTCAGAGGTAAGTGACTGGCCAGTGCAGAGGGGCTCGGTCCCTGCTCAGGCAGGGTGCTCTGGTGCCGTGGGCTTTTCTTCTGAACCCGAACACCAGAGGCTGCCATGGCCATGTACTTTCTTATACCTGTGGTTCCTGGGCCACTTGACCTTCTGAAACTCCCTTTCCACCTGAATGAGTCAGTATACCCCAGAATTTCGGCGTCCCTGTCCCCAGCCTGGGGCTTGGTGGGTGCTGCCTCAGTTGAGAACTGCATCTGAAACGATGTTTCTGTTTGTTCCCTCCCTCCCTGCTGTTCCCAGTGTGGTGAAAAAGGACACTATGCCAACAGATGTACCAAAGGGCACTTGGCCTTTCTCAGCGGACAGTGACAGCAGCTGGACCCAGCTCAGAGCAGCCTGGGGGGCCCCGTGCTGGGGGCCACCCTGGGCCATTCCTGGGAGTGTGTGTTTAACTGTTTCACACCAGCGCTGGTGCGGCTCTGGCTGGAGCTGGTAGGCAGGCACGCTGGGGTTTATTCTTAGGGGCTACGTCTTGTCAGTATCCCTATTTTGCTGTAATCTCTTTTTTAAAAGGGGGACACGTGTTCCAGTCTGGCCCCTTGGGTTGGCATCATGTTTGTCGAGCTATCAAAGCTGCACACCACCCTCAGGAGGGAGGAAGCTGTGGGAAGGGGCTTGTGCTTACAGCAGTTGTGTATGGAGGGCAGCCCTTCCCCTTGGGCCTCCTTAAACACTGGGGGCTGGTGGACCGTTTGAAGCTGCAGCTGGGTCACGCCTGCTTCCTCCCTGTCCTGCTGCATCAGAGGCTGTATCTGTTGGTGGGATTTGAACAACGTGGCCCTTCAGGGCAAGCTCAAGTGTGCTTGCCACCTCAGCCAGGTCCTGCTCCCTGGTGGCCGTGGCTGAGGAAAGGTGCAGGGCCAAGGCTGTCACGTGTGATGGCCTTTTTCTTCTGGCCGTATCTGCCTGACGGTGTCTAAGGTATACCTTAAGCTGGAGCTGCCGCCGGCCTTTCCACAGACACGCAGTCCACCTGTGCACCTACCTCCCATGCCATCAAGCATCTGTACTGTCACACACCTTGGGCCCAGAGGAGAGGCCTGTCTCTGAGCCTGGAAATGTGAAGCTGGCACCTGCAACCTGCAGGGCAAATGGGCCTATTTGAGTTTAATTACAGGAACCATTTTTATGAAGTTGATTAAAGCTTGTTTTGTAAGCTGTGTTTCATTACGTCAGGACTCCATGACAAGAAGGTTCTTGCTGCCGGCTGCATAAGCTTTGACGGTGCTCCCTTTTCCCCTTTTAGTGAAAGTAATCTCACGACAGGAAGTGACGCTGGGGCGTCGGGGTGGCATCCTGGAAGCCTAGTCATGGACACAGTTGCCTGGCAGGTGTCCGTCATCTCAGATGTCGGGAGACTGGTTCTTTCCACTTCAGATCTTGCAGGAGGTAATCAGCCACAGCATCTCCACCCTTCACACTCCACGCGTGTGTATGCTCACTACACACCCCTTAGGAAGAAAGGTTCTGACCTTGATGCCACTTTACCTCTGGTGGAGTGTAAGGAAGAGGCTGCTGCACACAGCAGCCTGAGCTCCTGTCGGGACTTCTGCTTTCCCTTCCCACCTGTGTCATCCCACTGACCTTCCTGCAAGTGAGGCTTACTCAGCAAGACCAGACGAGCCCACGCACCTGGTCCCCTGAGACCCCAATGGCCCAGGATGGTGCAGGAAGATGGGGGAGGGGAGAACATTCTTAGGAACGAGGGCATCTGCCTTATACTGTGAGTCTGTCAGCTGACAAAAGACCAAAAGTGAGGCAGAGAGAAGGAAAACACCTTAGCACTGTTGATGGGGCACTAGGTGACCTCCGGGACACTGGGGCAAGATCCTGAAGCTCAAGGTTCGCAGTCCCCTCTGGAAGCTGTAGAAGCACCCCACCCCAGCTCGTGCAGCAGGAGCTACAGGGCAGGCAGTTGGCTGAGCCAGCGAGGCAGTCCAAGTACCAGTCATTTTTTATTGGATGTTAATTCTCCATTAGGATGTGAAAGGATTCAGGGGTGCCGGCAAAGGTGATGGTCAGGAATGCAGAGTGCGCCCTCTTCAGTGGTACTTGCGGAGCCGCTCGTGTTCTGGAGTCAGAAAGGCAAAATGGTAGAGAGTTCTTCACAGGTGTGGAGAAAGCACAGGGCGACAGGGAGGGCAGCGGGCCAAAACCGTGAAGCCCTCCTGAAAACTTTCAGGAGATGCCCCACAGCCTGCTTGTGGAATCAGGAGCTCATCTGGCCCCTGAAGGCATTCCCGCTCAGAAAAACCACCCACGCGCCCACCCTCAGGGCCAGCACTGCTCAGGATGCCCCAGGCTGGCAGGGAGCTGGACAATGGCGCACATTGTCCATGGAGCCCGGTCAGTGGCCACTGCTGACACTTCCTGGCCTCTCCAACAGATAAGACTCCTCTCAGATCTCAGAATGGGAGACGCCATGCTTTGCAGAGCCCACAGATAGCGGACTGCAGCCTGCAACCCACTGCCCTCTTCACACTGGCTGCTAGGAAGATGAAGCCAAACTTCCCACCAACCTGTGGCAGAGCCTGCAGTATCTGACAGAATGCTGCCTAAATGCTTTCACCTCACGTTCATCTTTTCCTTTCTCTTTGCCACAGTTTTCTACCTTAAAACATGCCATATTCTGGTAGGTCCCTCCAATTCTTCAGCTGTCTGTGGGGTGACTTCTAAATGAGACGGTGAACAATCCCACCCTGTCAGGGGAGACCCCACCAGAGGCAAAGCAATCCAGAAGACACTCACTGAGCTCCTTATAAGAGCGGCAGTAGTTTAAAAACACGTAGGCCGCCAGCACCATCGAGAGCCCCGCGATGCTCCCTTTCTTCACATTCACGTACTTGTTGTAATACCGATAGTAACCTGTGAACGGGGGAGGCCACGCCTCTGAGGACACATTCTAACGGGAGAGGGCAAAGCTGAGGACAGGCCTCAGTGCAGGAGCAAAGAGCATGCAAAAGACAGCAGAGGGTGGTCAGCATTAGAAAGGAAAACAGAATGAGCCCCCCACCCTGCCCCCCGGGGGGCTGGCGACCACACAGGTCCCATGACGTGACGACACAGGACTGATCTGCCTGGTCACGCACTGTGACCTGAAAGGCAGACCACTTCAAATGTCCATCCTGGAAGGCCGGGCTCGCAGGGAGGCGAGCATCGCAGACTAGCGTCCCCTGTGCTTCTAGCTCATTTTCCTCTTAAGGCGTAATGACATTTCTTTAACACAGAGGCAGTGGTACACATTCCAGACAAGAGAAAACATATCCTTATCTGAAATATTTACAAGCCAGCCTTTCACAGGACCCATCAAATGCGGAAATTCGAGGCCTAACAATCTGACTCTGTCCTCTACATAACTTATAGGTCTAAAACTGGCCAAGTTAACTCAGGGCAAAAAAAAAGACCTGAAGACCCAGAGGCCTGCTCTTATTTACACATGCCCATAAGGCTCTGACCTCTTTGAAATGCTCCAGCGATGCCTGAAGGGGTGAAATCCCGCATCAGTATCCAGCTTGGCAACTCCCCTAGTTTGACTTCCAGGAGCTTCTTCTCCTTCAGTGGTACTGAAAAGGACAACACAAAAACACACCCAGTGAAAGGGTCTCCCGGGAACACAAACAGCATCTGTCTGTGTCACGTCAACCACTCAATAATGATGCATTCAGTAACATCACTAAACAGAGGCTGCACATAAGTAATACTACAGGTAAACATATCACACCAAATACATTATCTTAAGCCAGAGTCTATATATCGCAGAACAAGATCCTGAATAACAGCCTGCTAGGAATAACTATAAAGAGAGAACTAAGGGCCATGAAGAAGAGATAAAAGTGGAGGATGGATGCCTTTATTTTATGAGGAAGAGTGGGGAAAACTGACTCAGAGAAGCTGGCTAATCCTGAACAAAGGCAGAGAGCCTGCAGGCCGTGGGGGCACAACTCGACCTCAGGTCTGGTTCCCATGCTCCTGAAGCCAATCTGACTCCTACCTCAAGCATCCCACCTCAGACCACAGACGTCAAATGACTTAGTAAAAGCCATTCCCGAGGCCCCATGGGCCCCAGATCATTTCCCAATGAGAATCTGGACACAGGAAGGGCTCTTGTTTTAGGCCATACTGTATTCATCTCTGGGCTTAAGAGTAAAACAGGAAAGTGGCCAGGGAGAGGCTGGCCCTGTGAATGCTCATAAAAGGAGGGAATGGCCTCTCCGCTGTCCTCTTCCCAGACGTCAACTTTAAAACATTGTTTGACAGGCGCACTCTTCAGAGCAAGGAGTCAAGGGCGCTGCTGCTTCTTAAAGATGACCAAGAGGAGCCGGATTTCACCATTCCAAGGTTTCTTCTCCATTTTCAGGATCTAAGGAAAGGCTTGGGCTCCTTAAGGACTAACCTTGAGAGTTCACTGGGGGGGAATCCCACCGTGAACTCTTATCAAGGGCAAGGGCCATCATCAGGCTTAATGGCACATTCACACAAACTATGAAAACATTCACATTATCTTGCATTCTCGTTCAGGGGCTGACAAGTGCCTTGGCACATCACGGGAGAAAAAAGCCAACCATTAATTTTTCTTCATATTCATGTCTCTGTGGTAATGGTTTAGTCACTCAGTTGTGTCTCTTTGCAACCCCATGGAGAGTAGCTCCAAGAGTTATGTATCTGTACTATGAAGAAAAGAGCATTTCTGTAACCAAAACCAAGAAATGTATAAACACAGAAACACACACACACACACACACACACACATTAGCCTTAAGGAGAGCCAAGTACAGCACCATCACAAAACTCCAAGAGACCATCAGATTCATCAGAGATGCATGTACACTCCCTCACTCCAAGAGTTTCTCTCTCTGCAGAACACAAAGGCCTTAGTCCTTGGCTGCATACTGGCTCTCCCCCAACACTCCTCTGCAGTGGCTGGTTCATACCAGTAGAGCGTGGTGATGAACAGAGCAGACTCTACCATCAAGTATCCTGGGTTTAGTGCCACTTTGAAGCTGTGTGCCCTCAGGCAAGTTACTGCCCTCTTTGTGCCTCATTTTCCTCTTCTGTAAAATAAAGTAGAAATAGTACCTACCTTGCTACTAAGCTCCAGGTACTATGTAAATAGGAATTATTATTATCTGTCTCCCTGACTGACTGTGAGCTATCTGAAGGTGGGAGTTCCCCACACATAGTTCCTGGTCATGACAGAATTTCACTGAAGGTTAAGAAAGGACCACAGGTTCTTGGGAGGGCAGGTGACTACCTGACTTGATTTTATGACTTCAAAAAGCATACTGTCCATCTATACGGAGGGACACGGAGAGACACAAGTGTCTTCTGTGTGCTAAATCCAACCAGAGAGTGAAAGGTTTTGTTTTGCAGGTCACACAAGGTCTCTGTAACATAGTCTTAAAAAAAAGAAAAAACAAAAAATAACTATTCATGCACACATGCCACGCTGCAAGTCAGGCAAGATCTTAGTTCCCTGACCAGGAATGGAACACAAACCCCACCCCTTCCCCACAGTGGCAGCACACAGCCTTAACCACTGGACCACCAGGGAAGTCCCTGAACAAATATTTTTTTAAAAACATAAAAACTATTCTTCGTTCACAGATCATACAAAAAATAGGCCACAGGAAATCCAGCCAATTGGCCACTCTATCAACCCAGATCTCATCTATCACTGTTGGTACTCCCATCACTTTATCTGATACTGAATTCGTGGCTTTATGCTCTGGTGACAGATATCACCTAAAAGCTCATCAGTACATGAACTCCAATTCCTTCACCTGGGTAACACCGACGGGTCAGACGTGACATGACCTTACCCAAAGGTCACGCAGGGAAAGCTGGATGACAGCTCTCAACAGTGGCCCAGGCAGTGTTCCGAGCACCTTACAAACTTCAGGTGTTTAACCCTTAGTTCACAGTGCTCTCCACAACTCTGCTACAATAAGAAACCAAGACTCAAGGTTTCCTTTTCACACGCTGTCCTGTTTACACAACACAACCACCCTGGATATATATTCTCATGCCCGTTCTTACAGATGAAAAAAAGCATCGTTATCATCTTTTTTGACCCCCCTTTACACGTCTCCAGGCTGAGATTTAAGAATATAGAAACTGAGGGAAGAGACAGACCCGTGAATCAGAATTCTGCCATTATCATGCAGTGTGACCACAGGCAAGCCATACCGCATCTCTGACCCGTTACTTTCCTCACCTTTAAAATGGGATCAAAAAAAAATAAATAAAATAAAATGGGATCAACGTTCCCGGCACTGACCTCCTGACAAGGTTACTGTGAGGATCCAGAGCTAAAATACGGTGGTTTCAGTATTTCTTAAAAAGTCAAAGTGGACAGTCTGTTAAGTGTAGAGATTATACACGCATATCATCGAAAAGGCTGATGGTCATACGGTCACTTGTGTGATTAAAAGCTCAGTTTACCACAAGACCCCAGAAGCTTAGGCTTGAATCCCAGCTCAGCCCACTCACCCCCAGTGACCTTGAATAGGTCACTTCACCTCTCTAAGCCTATTTCACACACTCAAGCGTCGACCCTTCCGTGGTGTCAGGCTCTGTCCCAGCATAGCTCCTCTGGGAACTGAATTTGAGCTTCCGCTTAACACTGAGGGCTCAGGTGCAAAGAAACTGCCAGAGCATGGATAAGACTGCCATTCCTCAGCGAGGAGAGGAGGGTGGTCCGAGGCGCGTCGCTGGGATGCCGTCGCCCTCCCCGCCGCAGCCGAGCGGCGCCCGCTCTGGGCAGCCAGGAGTCACCGCTGGGCGAGACGAGGAGGGTCGGGCGGCGCTGGACCCTGCACAGAGGGTCCGGCAGGCCTCAAGTGAGGGCGCGGCGAAGGTCCCGAGCGAAAGGGAGGCGGCTCCTGCACTCTGTCCCTCTCTTCCCTGTGCGACTCTGGTCACTGGGCCCCAAACCCCGACTCCTGGCTCCAGCCGAGTAGCCCTAAATGGACCCGGAGACTCACCAACTGACGCCATCTTGGAGTCCTGGCTGTCCGCTCGGCCGGGCCGCGCAAGGACTGCTGGGTAGGGAGCATGACCTCTGGGGACCAGAAGCAGAGGCTCACGGGAAGCAGGTCGAGACTGGGAGGAGGCTGGGCTTGCAAGTGCGCCATGAGTCGAAGGGCGAAGTAACGAAGGCAAAGCCCAGCGAAGCCGGGCGGGAAGCGGGCGCTGGTGACGGGGTGGGAGTGGAAGTGATAAGGCTCACCTTGGGCTTCCAGCCCCAGGAGGAGATTGGAAAGGACCAAAAAAGGGGGGTTGGAGGAATAGGGGAAGAGCATCTTAGCTTTCTTGCTCTGTCGCCTTAAATTTGTTGTGAAGAATGACAGGGGCATATTAAGATCTTTGTCCCAACTGTGCTTGATGGGAGATTCAAGGAATCCCCGGTTACCAGGAAAAGTCGGTGTCCAGGCTTAGATTCCAAATACGTTTGATTACCTCATAGCTGAGTCGGTAAAGAATCTGCCTGCAATGAAGGAGACTCGGGTTTGAGTCCTGGGTCGGGAAGATCGCCTGGAGGAGAATCCCATGGACAGAGGAGCCTGGTGGGCTACAGTCCAAGTGGTCGCAAGAGTGGGACACGACTGAGTGACTTTCACTTTACTTAGGTTTGATTCCAGAGTAACTATGTGTCCACCCTCTGGGACTGCACCCTAAGGTCGGAAATAAGCAATACTCTCAGATCAGATCAGTCGCTCAGTCGTGTCCGACTCTTTGCAACCCCATGAATCGCAGCACGCCAGGTCTCCCTGTCCATCACCAACTCCTGGAATTCACCCAGACTCACGTCCATCGAGTCAGTGATACCATCCAGCCATCTCATCCTCTGTCGTCCCCTTCTCCTCTTGCCCCCAATCCCTCCCAGCATCAGAGTCTTTTCCAGTGAGTCAACTCTTCTCATGAGGTGGCCAAAGTACTGGAGTTTCAGCTTTAGCATCATTCCTTCCAAAGAAATCCCAGGGCTGATCTCCTTCAGAATGGACTGGTTGGATCTCCTTGCAGTCCAAGGGACTCTCAAGAGTCTTCTCCAACACCACAGTTCAAAAGCATCAATTCTTCGGCGCTCAGCCTTCTTCACAGTCCAACCCTAGGGATACACAACTCCTTCTTTCTGCCCCTTCTCCAAGGGGCAATGATGATGCCTCACCAGCATCTTGTTCTTTCTGGAAAGGTGGCGATAACCCTTTCTGGTTAAGCAATTCTGACTTGGGCAAGATGCTTCAGTGGCCTGAATCCTAGTTTTCTTCTCTGTAAAATAGGGATATAATGCTTACCTGGCACCATTGTAGGATTTAAATTAAACAATGTGTGTCAAAATAAAAATAAGAACTGAGTGGATAGGAGGCATTGGACCAGGGAAATGATAGCTTCCTCAGGAAAGTGACTTGGGAGGAGTTGACTATCAAACTCATTTTTATCATTCACTTATTCATTCACCAAATGTGTATTGCTATGTATTGAGCACTAGAGACACTGAAGTCAGACATGGAACTTCTCCCGTGGTCCAGTGGCTAAGACTTGGAGCTCCCAATGCAGGGGGCAGAGCACAGAAGATTTTAAGGATTTTAAAATATTCTTTATGCTGTTATAATGATGGATATATGCCATGATACGCTTGTCCCAAACCCATAGAATATACATTGAGTGAACTCGAAGATAAACTGTGTACTTTAGGTGATCATGATGTGTTGGTGTAGATGCATTCTTCATAGAAAATGTAATAGTCTGCTGAGTGGTGTTGAGAATCAGGGACGCTATGCATGTAGGGTGGGCAGGAAGTATTTGAAAAATCTCTGTATTCCACTCTCAGTTTTGTTGCAAACCTAAAGCTGCTCTAAAAAATGGCTTTAAAAAGATGCATCACTCATAGCCTGTGCTCTGGGACAACCCAGAGGGATGGGGTGAGGAGGGAGGTGGGTGGGGTGTCCAGGATGGGGGGACACATGTACACCCCTGGCTGATTCACGTCAATGTATGGCAAAAAACACGATATTGTGAAGTAATTAGTCTTCAATTAAAATAATTAATTTAAAAAGGATGCATCAAGTGCCAGCCACAAGGTTATAGCTTGTAGCATCTCCCTAGAAAGAACTTGAGCTGCAACATAGAAGCTATGGTTTTCTTCCTGAGTTCAGTTCAGTTCAGTCGCTCAGTCGTGTCCGACTCTTTGCGACCCCATGAATCGCAGCACGCCAGGCTTCCCTGTCCATCACCAATTCCCGGAGTTCATTTTCTGGTACTTATTTTTTTTATACAACTTCACCTCCTTTGATCGTCATTACTCATTTTCACCCCATTCTTTGTTATGGAAGGAGTCTTTTGCATGTTTCTCCTCCAAAAATGATTTTTTTCTTCTTTGACTTCCATTAACATTCCATTAATATTGTAAAGACCTCTTGCAATTCATGGATGTATTTTGAACTAAATGCTAGTTCCAGTGTTCAGTTTTAATTGGTGTCTTCTCGTCTTGAGAGGTAAGTTCCTAAGAATAAACTAGAGTCCTGGAAAATTTCAAGTTCAAATTCTGGCACAGAACGGAATCACCCCTCACCCTACCCTACCATAGCCATTAGCCTTTGAGTCCATCTTACCATGTTTCCTTAACAGAAAAATCTTCACTTTCCACACCTCTAAACCTGGGGCTCTTTTCTAAGCCATGCCCTTAAGTTTTAATGATTCTTAGCCAACACTAAATCCAACAGACTGCCTCTCTGCGCCTGTGAAAACTGTCTCTAGACATTCATAAGACGTAGTTTCTCATTCTCTATTCTAATCTCCCTCTGTGACTTGCATTTCCTTCAGTCACAGTTATCTACAATACTGGATGGCTTTTTTTTTTTTTCAACATGGCACAGTATCACTTGATATAAAATGATTGCATGAAACAATACACATTTGCAAAAACTATAGAAACACAGAGAATGACTGTCACATTCAGGATGGCTTTAAAGCTGTCTTTTGTTCATTTAATCTCAAACATTATTCTCCAATTTTTCAGAAGTCTTCATTGGGACACCTTACTTTTCAGGAACACCAAGGCATCGGATACACACCTCATTTCTCAACCCTACACCTGAAGCCCCAGTCCCAGCCCGGTTTCCAGCACTCAGCAGCTCCCTCTGGTGGCCTCAGATGTATATGCACAGGAGCCCAGGATCTGCAGTTGTTACCAGGACCTCAAGCCTGGTACTGAGCCAGGCTGGACCTGGGAGATGTGAGCGCCGAATGCAGCAGCCCCAGCCCTAGACAGAGATGGGGAACAAGGTGGAGGAGGGGACAGTGGGCGCAGGAAGCCCAAGACCTGAGTTTGTGCCTGTAAGATGAGTTGGGGCTTGGGGTAAGGGCAGATTCCTCAGCAGGGTCACCTTTACAGAGCTTCTGGAAGGGATCAGCAGAAGGCACAGAGCCAGAGACCCGTATCTCTGCGTCCAGACCCTCTCTGTTTAGTATCTGGCCTGCACCTGGGCTTTTATCGTTGTCCCCCCCAAATCTGCCCAGTCGGAGGTCATGGCTTCCAGAGCATCACAGTGGGAGTCTGGTCCCCATCTCCCATCTTGACATGGGTTGAAGGCCCTCCAGAACCGCCCCATCCTTGTCCCTGTCCCAGGCCCTGTTCTGCCACATCCTGCCCCTTGCAGCTTCTGCCTCAGTCCCCTGGTCCTGCCTGTTCTCTCTCCAGTCCTGTCATCTCTCACAGAACCAGGAGATGCCTCAGTTACCAGAGAAATTGCAGCAGCTCAGAGACAGCGACTTGCAACTATCATGTCTGGTCAAAGAGGGGAAACACCCCCAGGAAACCCAGGGTCCCCAGGGCCACGCTTCCTCCCAGCACTGGCTGATTTTGAGGGAGAACAGGGCACATAGTCGAGCCTGAGCAGGGAAGCCAAGCAGAAGCACTTCCTAGAGTCACCCTTAGGAGACCTGGGAGACTGCCTCTTCCATCTGCGTCCAGGACCCTGACTCCACTGGCAGTTTCCATGGTGACAGTGAACAAGCCTCAGTGTGGTCCTGTCCCCCTACCTTCATCTGCACAAATGAGGTGACCCAGAATGACAACGGAGAGGCTCAAATGGGAGGGACTGGGACCTTGAGAAAGAGAACCCACGTGGGGGCAAGGCCCTTGGATGGGTGGCCTGGGGTTGCGGGCATTGAGACCTGGGGCTGTGCTGGGAGGTCTGAAGACCTGGGCACCAGCTCCTGGGGGAACCAGGAATTGGGCTCCAGAAAGTGCAGATGGAGCCCAGATGTACACATGGCACCCCACAGCAGAGCTGAGGCAAGTATCAGAGGCATCATTCGCAGATGAAGCATCTCAGCCTCAGAGGAGCAGTTCAGAGACTAATCCACTCAGGAGGGCAGGTTTTGTCTTGAAGAACATTGTCACCTTCTCAAGTTCCTCTAAACCCCTCTCCCCAAAGCAGTCTCATCAAGTGACTGAATTCTAGGAAGTTGCAAACAGTTCAAATTGGTCTCTGCAGATCCTCTCTTCAAAACCATTGAGTTTTGCACAGATGTAGAAAGAAATCTTAGGGTTACCAAAGGGGAAAGGAGGGAAGAGGAGTAAATTAGAAGTGTGGGATTAACAGATACACACTTATATATATAACAGATATACAGGTAATTTTGTATCAACGACCTCTGTATAGCACAGGGAACTATATGCAATAGTTGTAATACCCAATACTGGAAAAGAACCTGGAAATATGTATCTGAATCACTTTGTTAAACACCTGAAACTAACACAATATTGTAAATCAACTACAGGTTAGTCACTCAGTCGTGTCCAGCTCTTTGTGACCCCATGGACTGTAGCCAGCTCCTCTGTCCATGCGATTATCCAAGCAAGAATACTGGAGTGGGTTGCCCTTTCCTTCTCCAGGGGATCTTCCCAACCCAGGTATCGAATATGGGTCTCCTACATTGCAGGCAGACACTCTATGGCTTGAGCCACCAGAGAAGCCTGTAAATCAACTATACTTCAGTTTTTAAAAATGGGGGAATAAAAACCCTTTGAGTTTTGTAATTGGAAGTGAAGTCCAAAGAAAGGGAGAAGTGAGATGAGAGTCTAAAGCAAGCTCTGCCAAGTGGCTAATAGGTTATCTCAATCTGTCGCCAGCTCTCTGATCCCATTCCTGTGGGTGCAATTAAAATAATCTTTTCTCTTGCTGTCCAACAACACGACCTGCCTGCCATTGAGTGCTCTGGGTCTCCCTCACCTGGGAGCTTCCTGCAGCTTCTCTATGAAGGTGAGGAACAGGGTGGACACAGCCAGCACAGAAGGGGCTCCCCGGGCCTAATCCAACACATGCACGGGACTACTGACGTACCGTTTACTGATGTCTGCAGTTTTCTTTGAAGTGGATAAAAATAAGATGGGTTGGTGAATGGGGGATGGATGGATATGTGCTAAAGTTAAGTGCCTTTAAATATTAATGATAAATGTTTGCAGGATACAGGTATAAACTGTAAAATTCTTTCAGCCATCCATTAGATTTCAAATTTTTCATATTTAAATGCTGGGGAAAGCTTTATGAGGTCTTTCCTCCTTTCATGTTTTGCGGAGGTCCCCATGCAAAGGATGTGAATTTTCAAGGTAGCTGGACCTGGTGGGATGCTAAGACAATGGGAGGGGGGAGCCTGTTCAAAACAAGACCATAATTAACCATTACCCAGATTCCTTGAGGGATTGCCAGAAACCTCTCACCCTCAGTTCCTGGACAGGTGGAAGGAGGCCTCCCACAGCTCAGAAGGGAGCCACGGGGTACAAGGAGCGTGGACCTCATCCCACGGACACACTGCTCTCCAAGTGTGCCTGGTAGGAGTACATGTTAATGTCACAGGTGGGACAACCATTGTGCTGGCAACTCCCCCATGAAGAAGTCGTTAGTAGGGACTCACATGCTCACTCATCTGCTTTGATGGAAAAGAAAATGCACTAAATGAGGCTGACTGCTCAGCATGCCTTCCCTTTTCTCCTCCTGCAGACCCTGAACCCGACGATGGTGGATGGTGCTCACTCGGCTCTGATGTGTTCCAAGTTTCTACCCACATCTTCCTCTCCGGCTGGTGCTCCAAGCAGTGAGCACCTGTCATGATTCCGCCTCCTCCAAGCATCCAGTACCTGCCCATCTGACCTTTTCCATCTCCCTGGTCAAAGAAGTCTGCAGATTTTTCGACACTAGAAACGACTTGCTGTGACAAGTACCTGACATCTATCCCTTCTGAGGTTCTCTTTTGCGCTCCAGTGTCCTGCAAGTGGATCTCACTGCCCACGGTACTTTCACACTCTCATGTCTCTTTCCCTTGTCAGCCAGAGCTCCTGAAGCTGGTTGAGATTTCCCATAATCTTGTGAGGGTCACTGAGCTCCTGGTGTTCATCCTGGTGGTGGCATCCTGTTGCCACAATTCCGCCAGCATCGGAGTAATAGTTTTTCCTTCCAAACCCAATGGCTTTTCTGTGTTTCTCTGCCTTTGTTTTTAGCTTCCCCAAGGGGTGAAGAAATGGGAGACCAGAGTCCATGACTGAGACTCCGAAGAGGAGCTGGTGCCCTAAGTGGTCACCTCGGTAGCGTCAGCTTTAAAAGGTGCCTGGAAGAAAGGGGCCAGCAGAAGGAGCAGGAGCTGAGGAGCCTCCTCTGGGCACCAAGACTGTGTCCAGTGCTGGCCCTGGCGACCAGGGCTTTATACCCACCCCACACCCCACGTCCGCCCGGCCAATCCCCGCTGAGGCTCGGGACGTGTCACAATGGGGCGTGGTGCCTGTCCCCGTCCCCACCCCCACCTGACTCCCCAGGGGGGGTCACCCGAAGCAGCGCCTGCGGGCCCCGCCCCCGCCGCGGAGAGTCCCTCCCCTCCTTCACCCCACCTACTGTCTGCGCAGGTGAGTCACAATACGTCCCACAGTTCGTTGGTGGATTTTTTGGAGCTCAGAGACGCTGGTGGTTCCAGGATCACTGCGCTAGCTGGAAATGAAAAGCCTGCTGAACCCAGGACCGCCCAGCAAGGGTCTTAAAAGCCCGGCAGAAAGCTGCTTAGGGATTGGTAGCCATTGGGCGGGGCCACGGAAGCCCCGCCCCGCACTTGGTAGCCTGAAGATCAGATCAGTCGCTCAGTCGTGTCCGACTCTTTGCGACCCCATGAATCGCAGCACGCCAGGCCTCCCTGTCCATCACCAACTCCCGGAGTTCACTCAGACTCACGTCCATCGA